>NC_135784.1:29205017-29516802 GCF_051106095.1 Pogona vitticeps
TTTCCAATGAGTTTCCTGAAGAAGTCTCCACTTTCCTTCACTGAAGAACTGAGAGATGAGAGTCTTGAAAGAGGAAAGGAGGAAACAGGCCAGAGATGGAGAATGGTCGAGGATGCCTTCTCGTCAGAGCAGAAGAGGGCTATGCAGAAGCACTTTGACAGGAAACACTTTGAAGTGCACCAGGAGATGAAGCCCAAGCCCGTCAGGCAGTCTCAGGAAAAGGCCAGGGGCTTGGGGAAGGACCTCGGGCAGAAATGGCTCCCAGAGAGAGCAGAGGCCTCAGCTTTTCTGCCATTCAGTACTCCAAATGACCTGGAACCGAATGTACCATATAAACAATGGACTTCTGCATGGGGTCAGACCAGCAAGTCCTTAGAGCCGCTGTTTGAGATCGCCTCTGAAACCAACACCCTGATCCCAGCCAGAAGGTGGAGTCTCTCTGTCCAGGAGGTGGAGACTCCTTATCTCCAGAGTGAGCAAAGGGAGGTCTTAGAACATCATTTAAAGAAGAAGAGACTTCAGCATGAGTGGGGACTGCCCGGTGCTGTGCAGAGATCTGTTCAAGCTTTGGCACCATCTCTATTAGTGCCTACCTGTCCTTCACAAGGGAGAGGGCAGGAAGTGAGAATCCAGACCAATCAGCCCTCTTTCCTCTCCACTGTTTTTAGAGAGGCCCTGGAAGACAGCGTAAAGAAAATGATTACGCATCGACAGTGGGGCCTTCCCAAGAGAATTTGTGACTCTCTACGCAAGTTCTCCCCTGCTGTTGGTGAGGCCCTGGAGGCAGAGAAAGAAAGCCATGAAAATCTCCTAGTAGAAGAGGTTTTTTACCTCTCTAGGGAAAACCAGCAAGCCACCGAGGGAGTGAAGGAGTCCCCAAAGGAAGTGAGTGTTTCTGGGTTTCAGAGCCCACAAAGCAGTAGGGCTGGAAGCATCTCTTGTGAGAGGCCAGAAACTCTTAAGCAAGAGACTCCTTATCTCCAGAGTGAGCAAAGGCAGATCTTGGAACATCTGTTAAAGAAGAAGAGACTTCAGCATGAGTGGGGACTGCCCGGTGCTGTGCAGAGATCTGTGCAAGCTTTGGCACCATCCCTATTAGTGCCTACCTGTCCTTCACAAGGGAGAGGGCAGGAAGTGAGAATCCAGACCAATCAGCCCTCTTTTCTCCCCACCCATTTTAGGGAGACCCTGGAAGACAGCTTAAAGAAGATGATTATGCATCGAAAGTGGGGCCTTCCCAAGAGAATTTGTGACTCTCTACGCAAGTTCTCCCCTGCTGTTGGTGAGGCCCTGGAGGCAGTGAAGGAAAGCCGTGAAAATCTCCTTGTAGAAGAGGTTTTTTATCTCTCTGGGGAAAACCAGCAAGCCACAGAGTGCATGAAGGAGTCCCCAAAGGAAGTGAGCGTTTCTGGGTTACAGAGCCCACGAACCAGTAGAGCTGGAAGCATCTCTCGTGAAAGGCCAGAAACCCTTAAGAAAGTGAGCTCTAGCACAGGGCATTCAGAGATGGAAGGAACAGCCATAACTGGCAAGACTCCAACAACAACAACAAAAGAAGAGGAGGAGGAGGGAGTAGCAAGTACGGCTGGACTACAGTCCACAGAAAATGTGGCTTGTGAAATGCCACAGGCCACAGAGGAGGTGGCCTTTGAGATCAATGCTAGCAAGATGTCACTGTCTGTGGAGGATACAAATCCACCTAGTGAGAGCCTACAAATGGCCACTGAAAACAATCTTGTCAGCAAGAGAATTGAGAAAGAGGAACAGACTGCTGAGGGACAGTCCTTTCTGGCTACAGAGGGAGGGAATGTTGCTGATAGCCCACAGGCTTGGGAGGAAGGGAACATTCCTAGGCCACAGAGTAAACAGACCATGCAGGATGAGCGCTCCTCAAGACCACATGCGCCACACCCCACAAAGGAAGAGAACACACCTGGGCAACAGAGCTTGTGGGCTTCAGAGGGTGAGAACACCTGGATCCCAGAGGCCACAGGAGAAAGAAACTTCCAGGATGAGAGCGCAGAGGACCTTCCCTCTGGTCTACAGGAGAAGCCGCCCACCTACCAGAATGAACTGAAGCTTTGGGTGGGCCATGGGGGAAGAATTGGCCCTTGGGTTTCCTCCGAAAAGCCCCCTTTCTCCACATCTCTTCATCATCCTCCCTCCATGGAGATCCCAGGAGGAGGAGGAGGCAGCTGGGAAAGGAGCACAGCAAGGATCCATCTTCATCAAGGAAGAGCACCGCCTGAGAATCCGGTACACAGGTCTGCTGCACACTCCTGTTTGCAGATGCTGGCACTGGAGGAGGGTTTGGAGGCCCTTCCTGAGCCTTCAGATGAGGAGAACATGCAACAATGTCCTTTACTCCCCAGGGAGTACAGCTGGAATGCCCACAGCCCCAGAGGCAGCCAAATGACTGAGTCCTTGGAGCACAGTTCTGCAGGGAGGGGCCGACAGCCAACAGCAAACTCCTCCTTTGAAAAACTCCTTCGGGATAATGCAAAGATTTCCCAGCAACTGGAAAGCAGCCTCCAGGGAATGTTTCCAGGGACCCCTGGTTTGGTAACATTTCCCAGATGTTTCCGGCAACCCTATAGTCCACATCCAGTGGTGCCAAGGGAGCCTTTTTCTGCAGACGACTCCCATGTGATCTCCTCTCCCTGTTGGTGCCACACTGCTCCATATCAGCGAGACTTAGCATTCCCATGGGAAGGAGATGAGAGCCAGGAGGATTCTCCTGTGTCCTCTGAAGAGAGCACAAGAGATGCCCTTCTTCCCAGATTAGAAATTACCCTGGAGAATCTCTTCAGGCCTTGGGAGAAGACCTGGAGTCCAGAGGCCACAGGAGAAAGAAGCCTCCAGGATGAGAGCGCAGAGGACCCTCCATTTTGTCTGCAGGAGGAGCCACCCACCTACCAGAATGAACTGAAGCTTTGGGTGGGGCACGGGGGAAGAATTGGTCCATATAGATCCCAGGGAGAAGCTGTCTCCTCTAAGACCAGCCAGGATCCTGACAACACTGTGGCCCTCATTGGTTCAGTTGTGGAAAGGAAATTGTCCTTGAAGTATGGCATGCACCTCTGGCTGCAAAGCCAAAGCAGAGTAGCCAGGTGTGAGGAGAGCAGAGAAGGTGCCTCCACTGTTGCCTCTCTCACCCAGAAGACCTCTGAAGGGAACCACAGCAGAAAACATGGGAACACAAGGCCAGATGACAAATTCTCCAGAGATGGAGGCCAGAGCAAGGCCTCGGGCATGAAGTCAAGGACTGGAGGGGTGAGACGACAGGAAGCCCACTGCCTGGACAGGCCAGCTGAGAGGAGACCTGGCAGCCGGAAAGAGACACCCAAGAGCAGGAAATATAAAGCCAGCACCAGCCGAGGGGAAATTGCGAAGAAAGAGGAGAAATTATCAAGCAGCCAAAAAGAGAGCTTGACCTTTGAGATGTCAGCATTCAGCTGTGCGCAGTGGAGCCCCACTGGCTCCCGAGAGAAACCCCAAACAAGAGTGCAGGGCTCCATGAGGAGAGGAGAGGAATCCACGGCCCGAGTGAGATTCACAGATCAACGTTCTCATCTGGTCAAGGAAAGAAATGCTCAGCAGGAAAACGATCACACGCTCACCAATCAGCAAGCACAAACCACTGTTAGAGCCTCCCAAAAAAGAAGGTCTTTCTTTAAAAGTGACCTTTTAAAACTCATCCATCGAGAGGACCGCTAAACCATGGTGGGGAATGGACACAGAGGGCAAGAAATGCACCAAGCCACCTGAGGCCAGGACCTTCCCAGAGGCCACCATCTTGGTCCTGCCTCCGCAACCCATCATGTGCCACTCCCATCAGAGGACCAGTTCCACAGCCTGAAACTAATGCATGGCAACCTCTGGGTGTCTACGTTCTTTTATTTCCTGGATTCTCCATAGATGTTTAGAGTAATTCATTGTTCTCAGACTCTCTTGTCATCCCTTTCCAGCATGTACTTGAAATGTGAATTATTTCAATGAGCCACCACCCCACCAAATTATATGCCTGTGTTCCCTTTATTTTCCATTGGTTATTGTGACAAATAAAACACTTTTATGTGCTATGAAGTCATTTCAGACTTAGGGTGACCATAATAGGATATTTGAGATAATGTTCCAACTTTTGTCCTTCTTTTGCACTTACTTCTTTCCCCTTCCACATACGTCTTTTCAAGTTGTTGCTTTTTTGTGTGATATTAACACAGTGTGATTTGTTATATTAATACAGTGTGATCTGCTTGTGTTGAATTGTTGATGTCCCTGCCACCAATTTTTACTCCTCCTTCGTTTGAATGTACCCTAGTTTTTTGTATAGTTTGTTTTCTGTATACAGTAAATTGATTAGACAATGAAAATAAAATATACTCTTGCCACTTGGAAATCGTTCTGTTTCTGCGTAGTCTGACCTAACATTAGTCACTTGTCTACAGTATATATTATGCATCGGGTTGATGAAATTTTGTGGACTACCCACAATCTCTAACTTTCCATGGTCCATAGAGTCAAAGGAGTTGCTGGAATCTATAAAACATAAACTGATCTTCTACTGAAATTCCTTGGTGTGCTGCCGTAGCCAGCATATATTTAGCAAATGATTTCTAATGCCGTAATACTTTTCAGAATCTAGCTTGAACATCAGGCATTTCTCACTCCATATAGGGTACAACATCTTGAGCATCACTTTGTTTGCATGAGAAATGAGTGTCGTGGTCCTTTAGTAGCAACACTCCTTGGCAATCTCCTTTCTTGGGGATTGGAATGTATATTAAACATTGCCAGTCTGTGGATCTTTTTCCCCATATTTGCTGGCATATTCTTTAAAGATTTTTGTAGTTTGGAATAGCGCTATTGATATCCATCCTAATCATGGTAATTTATTTCTTCCAGTTGCTCCATCTAGCTAAATAGTTTTAAAAACTGAAAAAACCCTCCAATCTCTGTTGTCTAGAACCTTTCCCTGGAAAGGTCAGACTTTCAGACTTATTCCCATTGCTATCCTTTGGCTAATGTTTTCTATGACATTGCAGGGGATCTGCTAGATGGGGAGAAATTCCCTTGGCTTTTTATCCTTTATGTTGTCATATTAGTCGTGGTTCTGGCAATTTTCTTTTCTGTTCATAAGTTGTGCTGGTTCTACTTGATTTGCTTTTGCATCCTCTGTATTTTTATATAAATTCCCGGGGGGGGGGAGAGGCAGAAATAGGATGAAAGAGCACAACCCTGAGGACACAAAAGTGTTACCAGATACCCAGAAACTCAATGTAAAATGATTGTTTTATTAATTGCATTTATTGCCGCTTCTCTATTTTACAAAAAAATTTTAAAGCCTCTCAGCATCCATTAACTTGATACGTGGGCTTTGGCAAGGCCATGCCTTCTCTTGGACTCCACTTTTTACTTTTCTTGTGGGATCTGGAGACTACATAGTAGGCATCCTTCAGTCTCGAAAGACTATGGTAGCGTGCTCTGTATGGAGGACTTGGAACAGCGTCTAGTGTGGCTGAGGAGGCCAATTCGAGAGTTACAATCTCTTCCACACTGAAGACAAATCCAATCTGTCCCCTGTCCAGCTCCCTGGTTTTGCTTCCTTTGTGACTTCCTCTTTGGCTCGGCCTGCTGGACAAGGGTCTCTTCAAATTGGGAGAGGCCATGATGTACCGCCTGCCTCCAGGCTGAACGATCAGATGTCAGAGTTTCCCATCTGTTGAGGTCTATTCCTAAGGCCTTTAGATCCCGCTTGCAGATATCCTTGTATCGCAGCTGTGGTCTCCCTCTGGGGCGATTTCCCTGCACTAATTCTCCATATAGGAGATCCTTTGGAATCCGACCATCAGCCATTCTCACAACGTGCCCAAGCCAACGTAGACGTTGCTGTTTCAGTAATGTATGCATGCTGAAAATTCCAGCTCGTTCCAACTCTATTTGGAACTCTGTCCTGCCAGGTGATACCAAAAATCCGTCGGAGGCAACGCATATGGAAGGTGTTCAGCTTCCTCTCCTGTCATGCACAAAGTGTCCAGGACTCACTGCAGTACAGGAGTGTGCTCAGGACACAGGCTCTATAGACCTGGATCTTGGTATGTGTTGTCAGTTTCTTATTGAGCCATACTCTCTTTGTGAGTCTAGAGAACATGGTAGCTGCTTTCCCAATGCGTTTATCCAGCTTGACATCTAGAGAGAGGGTGTCAGAGATGGTTGAGCCAAGGTACACAAAGTCGTGAACAACCTCCAGTTCTTGTGTGGAGATGGTAATGGAGGTGAGTCCACACCCTGGCCCATGACTTGTGTTTTCTTCAGGCTGATTGTTAGTCCAAAGTCTTGGCAGGCCTTGCTGAAACGATTCATGAGTTGTTGGAGATCTTCAGCAGAGTGGGCAACAATGGCTGCATCATTGGCGAAGAGGAAGTCCTGCATGCATTTCAGTTGGACTTTGGTCTTCGCTCTCAATCTAGAGAGATTAAAGAGCTTTCCATCTGATCTAGTCCAGAGATAGACACCTTCTGTTGCAGTTCCAAAGGCATGCTTCAGCATGACAGCAAAAAAGATCCCAAAAAGTGTTGGTACGAGGACGCAGCCCTGTTTCACTCCGCTTCGGATGTCAAAGGGATCTGATGTTGAGCCGTCAAAAACTACAGTGCCTTTCATTCCATCGTGGAAGGACCTGATGACGTTAAGGAGACAAGGTGGACATCCAATCTGGGGAAGTATTTTGAAAAGGCCATCCCTGCTAACCAAGTCAAATGCTTTTGTAAGGTCTATGAAGGCCACTAAGAGTGGCTGTTGTTGTTCCCTGCATTTCTCCTGCAACTGTCGGAGGGAGAATACCATGCCAGTGGTGGATCTATTCGCTCGAAATCCACACTGTGATTCTGGATAGACTCTGTCTGCAAGCATCTGGAGCCTCTTCAGCACAACACGGGCAAGCAGCTTCCCTACAACGCTAAGAGAGATACCACGGTAGTTACTGCAGTCACCCCTGTCACCTTTGTTCTTGTACAATGTGACAATGTTTGCATCCTTCATGTCCTGTGGTACTCCACCTTCCCTCCAGCAGAGACAAAAAATTTCATACAGTTCGGTGATGATGATCTCCTTACCGCATTTCAGCACTTCAACAGGGATGTTGTCCCTTCCAGGTGCCTTTCCGGAGGTGAGGGAATCCAAGGCCGCATTTATTTCTGCTAGGGTTGGTTCGCTGTCCAGCTCCTCCAAGACAGGCAGGCACTCAATGTTATTTAATGCTTCTTCGGTTACTACATTCTTTCTGGAATATAGCTCGGAGTAGTGCTGCACCCAGCGTTCCATCTGCTGTGCTCGGTCCTGGATGATCACACCTGTAGCAGACTTCAAGGGAGCAGATTTCTTCTGTAATGGACCTAAGGCCTGCTTGATACCATCATACATTCCCTTGATGTTACCTGTGTCTGCTGCTATCTGTATCTGAGAGCAGAGCTGAAGCCAATAGTCATTGGAGCATCTCCTGGCAGCCTGTTGGACTTGGCTACGAGCGGCTCGAAGAGCTTGCAGGTTGTACTCGCTAGGACAGGTTTTGTATGCTGCTAGAGCTCTTCTCTTATCCTCAATGGCTGGCATTAACTCCTCCGAATGGGCTTCGAACCAGTCAGCCATCTTTCTGGTCTTCTTGCCAAAGGTGGACAAGGCGGTGTTGTAGACAGTGTTCTTGAAGTGCTCCCATCATTCAGGTGCATTTACATTAGCTGGACCTGGAAGGGTTTCCTCGAGTGCTTGGGCAAATTCCTTCACTTTTCTTTGATCGCGAGTCTTGTTGATGTCAATACGTGGTCTTCCTTCCTTTTTCATGTGATACAATTTCTTTGTTCGCAGTTTTACTCCACTACACACCAGGGAGTGATCAGTATCGCAATCAGCACTCTGGTAATTGCGTGTGATCGTAACACTAGGAAGGCTAGAACGTCTAGTGAGGATCAAATCGAGCTGATGCCAATGCTTGGATCTTGGATGTCTCCAGGAAACTCTGTGTTGCAGCTTCGTATTAAAGAATGTGTTGCTGACACAGAGACCATAATAACAGCAAAACTCCAGTAAGCGTTGGCCATTTTCGTTCATCTTTCCAATGCCAAAACGGCCTAGACAAGTGGGCCAAGAATTGTGATCAGCACCAACTCTAGCATTAAAGTCTCCAAGAATGAACAGTGACTCTCTTTCAGGGACTTTTTTGATAGTAGCTGCCAGATCGTCGTAGAATTTGTCTTTCACTTCTGTAGTGGATGACAGTGTTGGTGCATATGCACTAATGAGGGTTACTGGTCCTGCTGATGAATGGAGCTGCAGAAACAGGATTCTTTCACTCCCCACAGTGGGTGGAACAATGCATCTCAGAAGGGTGTTTCTCACTGCAAAGCCAACACCATACTCCCTGGTCTCATTCGATGGTTTTCCCTGCCATAAGAATGAGAAGTTTTTTTCCTTGACAGATCCCGAGTCTGGCAGTCTTGTCTCTTGCAGGGCAACAATGTCCATCTGCAGTCTACTCAGTTCCATGTCAATGACAGCTGTCTTGCGCACATCATCTATTTCTTGCAGATCGTTAGGAAAGCCGTAGTCAGGAAAGCCAGAGGTCATTGTCTGTACATTCCAGGTGCCCAGCTTTAGGGCAGAAGTTTTCTTATGATTGTTGCATGGTGCACGGTTGTCGATCTGCTTGTCGGGTTTCACCCTAAACCCCACGCACCCCGTGAGGTTAACAGACCGTGGCGAGGTAGCACCTTACTGGCTGGGGGCTGCCCAGCTTAAGGCGGGCGGTATCTACCTAGTGAGGTGCAATGACCTCTCCCACCGTCAGAAGTAGCCCCTGGCGTCCTGCTCTACGCCAATTGAGCAGAGACTTATAACCGGTAACTGCTACTTCCTGTGTTGTTTCGACGCTGTATGCGAAGCTGGAGTGTCCTCTCCAGAGCACGAAGCCTGGGTAAAATAATATGGAGGATAGGCTGTTACCCAAGCAGCAAATCCCCCCTCTCCACGTCGCTGAAATGGTCCAGTGGAAAGGCAGGGGCCAATACAACTGGTTCCAGCAACGTCGCAGGAGTTGGCAGAATGAAAGAAAATGCCTCCGGGACTCTGGCTCCGGATTTTGCCTCGAGGTTATCTCCTGAAGCCCTTTCCATAAGTGGATATAGCCACAAGGCAGTGGAGGTTTAAATTTGGAGTTTTCCTTCTCCTAGATGGGCTGCCTTCCAGGGCTGACGAGCCCCACACTACCCGGCCTGCTCTCTTTTACCAAATTAAGTAAGAGATAGGATTAGGGAATTTCATGTGACACACTCTCCTCCTCATTCTCTTTTTAAAGCTGAAATTCTGCCCTCCTTCAGGCCATCCATATTCAGCATATTGGGGTTGGAACGGCGCGCGGTCCAGTAAAATCAGGATTTGGAGACTATACTTCTGTTAATGCAGCCCAATACACTTGCCTTTTTTTGTAGCTAAATCACTCTGTTGGCCTGTATTCAGGTTGTGATCTACGATGATTCCAAGATCCTTCTTGCCTGTAGTACTGCTCAGCCAGGTATCTTCCATCTTGTAACTGTGTGTTTGTTTGTTTTTCCTTGGTGCATTATGTTCTCTTATCCCTGTTAAATTTCATTCTGTTGTTGTGTTACTCATGACAAAGATCCGCCAATATCCTGTTCCACATTAGTTTCAGTAACTCACTGCAGCACTTGCTATATTGTATGCTACCAGGGCTGGGGGGGGGGAGCCTATTTGAAAATGAGCTAAAATTCGGGGGGGGGGCTGGGAATGTCTTTAAAATGCCTCCCAAAACCCCCCAGAGAGGTGATGAGGGGAAAAAACAAATATAAACAGTGCTCATTAAATTAAAAGTCAACACTATTACTTGCCATTACACCGCTTTGCAAACTGAATGTCCTTATGCCTTCATAACCCCAAAAAGGAGATCAACACAGAAACCCAATGCACTAAACAACAAAATACTTAACAAATATTTTTAGGAATCTCCCAAGCTGTTCTGACACTAGGCAAGCACCATTGTCAGCACTCTCTCTGCATGTGTGAATGGTGACTGTCCGTAGCAATTAGCCTGCTCATTTCCTCCCCTTCCTTGTTCCTGACTGAGTCAACTCCAGAGCATATGCCAAGGGCTCAGAGTTTTCTGCCTCCCCAGAATGAGAACAGATTAATAGCGTCTTTTTGACGTTATTAAGCAATTCAGTGTATAGGGTTTGTGACTATGCCCCTCCAGATGTAAACCAACAACATCTGGAGTTGCCCACTACCTCATTTAAGGTATACTGAAAAACATTCTGAAAAGCTGGACCCTAATAACAAACCTACCTCTTTTTCTAATCCTCCTCTTTCCTTTTTTGTTTCAGATCAACATTTTTCCAAGACGACAAGAGCCTTTATAGTCAAGGGAAAGAGAGAAGGGTGGATCTTCTCCTGTATTTTGAGGTGTTGGAGGAAGATTAAATTTAAGATGTAGCTTGTTCTGCAAAAGTAAAAACATTGCATTATTTATTTTTATTTATTTATTTATTTATTTATTGTATTTATACCCCGCCTATGTTTAGCCAAAATCATAGAATGCAGTCGTGTTTCCCATTTATCCTGGGATAAAATGTTACCTCCAGAGAACATGTTTTCTGTTTTAAAAGTACAGCCAGCGCTTCCTTGTTGGTAAAGTGTCTTCCAATGGTTTCTGTTTCCCTTTCTAATCAAGTTAAACTAACTACTGTACAGAAGTTCCAGCTAATCTTTTTTGTGAAGTGTGAGAGCCCCCTTCTGGTGCTAACATTGCCATTCATCCTCATTATTTAAATAACACAAACAATACTTCAGCATCATCTTAGAACTACAGAGCTGGAAGGAACACTACGGATAACAACAATAAGAGTGGTTTATTGATATTTTAAGTGCCAATAAATGAGAAACAGGTGGACTCTGGGGAACGTGTAACTGTTTTTGTCTGTGAGTCTCTGTACTTCTATTGAGCAGCAAAAAGGGAATTTTACCAGAAATTTAAACTCTGCAACAGTCTTACAGTGTTCGCTCTTGGTTGATGTGGAGTTTTCTATACTGCACTGGATTCCTTTAGAACTGGCACAGCAAGAGTTGAAAAATGAGCTAGGTAGGTAGGGGGTGATTTTGACACCAAGTGGCAGAGGATAATACCTCTGAAGAGTGGAGAATTTAGAACAGAGGTGGCATTTTAACAATTCAGTATCCTGGATTGGCCTTGAAAGACTTAGAAGGGGGATATGAGGCAAACAAATTGGCAGACTAATAGGGACTGTAGAACATAATGAAGAGGGCAGAATAGCTGGCACGTGTCTATTTTCTTTTTTTAATACAGTGATGTAGTGCTGCTACATGGCAAGCGGATAATGGCAGGAAAAGTGGATGAGTGGGTGTCCAGGGAGAATAGTGGGAGTGGCTGTAACAATTGCCTATAATGCAATGGTGCAGAAAAAGGTTACACTCCACTCACTCACCACAAATTCCTTTTTCTTTTTGCTTTTCCCCTGCTTTGTGTCTCTTGTCGGAATGTTTACAGAATCAACCTTCAAGAACACTAAATACGAAACAGAAGTCATCAATAATTGTGGGTATGAAATGCAACCATACACCACTGTTCCTTAGAGCCTGACATGAATGTTTTACTCACTGGTTCTTAACCTTTGTTACTCAGATGTTTTTGTACTGCAACTCCCAGAAGCCTTCACCATCAGCTCTGCTGGCTGAGGTTTCTGGGAGTTGCAGTTCAAAAACACCTGAGTAACAAAGGTTAAGAACCACTGTTTTAATGTATGATCTCTGTACTCTACCTGAAGAAGTGGGCAAAGTTCCACAAAAGCTTACATTTAAATATAATAAACGTTACGGTGCAGTAATTTTTTTGTCTTTTCAACTTTTTTATTTTTATTTTGTTTTTGCCTGATATAATTAGAGATGGGAGCTTCGTATTTGTATCCTGGGGGATATGAATATATACTGTAGCGTGGCAACACAGGTGCGACGGTGGTCCATTCCCAGAACCAGAGCCAGCCCGGTCCACTCACTGGGCTCTTCACATGCATCCGGGGGAGGCAACATCACACCAATTGCAGAAGTAGTCCTGTGAACACTTCCCTGCCTGTCCCTACAACAGGAGACACTCCGGGAAGGAGGGGGGAAGACGTGCTGTCAAAAGGCTGGGATTTGTGTTGGCTGGGGTTGGGGAAGAGTCAGATAAGAGGAAGGGGAGAAAGTGACCAGTTGCCCATGGACTGAGAAGATCAAGGCAGCTGGATTTTTATCTGAAGGTGATGGACTGTCCTAGATCATAAAACTAGATCTTCCCCAGGCACTGCCACCTATTTAGAAGATCTGGTTTCAGCTGAGAAATAAGGAGGGGGATGAGCAAAGTTACTCTAACAGAAGTTACTTCCAGAAGGTTCACAACAACTTGAGATTCGGCTTTGCTGCAACTTGATCCACAGCATCTTTTATGGTTGCTGTTATGTAGTGAGTGTCCAACTGGGAGCAGTTGTCGCCTCTGCTATTTGGTTTGTCAGCCAGCTGCAGGTAATTAACATATTTTCCCCGTGTATAAGACACCCCCACTTTTCTAACCCAAAATTAAGAAATCTAAGTGGGGCTTAGCAAGTGTAGGGGGAAAGGGATCAAAGTGCTGCAGGATCGTTTGATCCCTGCTTTCCCCTCCACTTGTTTTTGTTCTCTCCTCAGCTTACTTCCATGTATAAGACGACCCTCCACTTTTAGTCTAAAGATTTTAGACAAAAGTATAGTCTTATACACGGAAAAATAGGTAGTGTGAGTGAGGTGATTCCTTGATTGAGCCTTGTATAAACGTGCATGTGTGTTTTACTTGGTGTCTTTTCACCTTATCTTGTTGCTGAGAACTGCTAAATAAAGGCATGCCGATTTAGAACTTGGAGTCATGAACCCACTATTTAACATTGGTGATGAAGGATGGCATGTGACAAGGGAGATAGCCTGAATGACTGAAGTGAGTGCCCCATCCGAGAAGCCGAGAAACGACATGAAGGTAAGAATGGCTAGTTTAAGCCATTTGACCAAGCAGCCGAAGACTGAGACTCTTACATAACACGTTTTGAGTTTTACTTGACTGCTCAGAGAATTACAGACACAGAGCTGCAGAAGACTACATTTTTAGTGTACGTGGGTGACAATTTTTTTTTTAAATTTATATGCCGCCCACTCTACCCAGAGGTCTCTGGGCGGCTTACAATAATTAAAATTCAGTACAATAAAATGATTAAAATACAATTAAAATACAATTAAAATACAATTAAAATTGCCATCATCAGGACCCACAGTTGTTATTTCAATTAAAAACCTTCTGGAACAGGAAGGTTTTGACCTGGTGCCGAAATGTCATCAACGTCGGCGCCAGACGAATTTCAGTTGGGAGGGCGTTCCATAGTCTAGGGGCAGCTGCCGAGAAGGCCCTTTGTCTACAAGCCATCCCTCTTACCTCTCTGAGGCATGGCTCTTTCAAAAGGGCCCCCTGGCTAGATCTTAACTGCCGGGTAGGCTCATATGGAAGGAGGCGGTCCTTCAAGTATCCAGGGCCCAAGCCGTTTAGGGCTTTATATGTCAAAACAAGCACTTTGAATTGGGCTCGGGCAGCAACTGGTAACCAATGTAAATTGAACAGAATCGGCTTGATGTGATCTCTAGCGGCCCCACCACTCACCAGCAGCGCAGCTCGATTCTGGACCAGTTGCAGTCGCCGGACCGTCTTCAAAGGCAGCCCCACGTAGAGCGCATTGCAATAATCTATACGAGATGTTACCAGTGCATGTGTAACTGTCATGAGACTCCGCTCGTCCAGGTAGGGCCGCAGCTGGTATAATTTCCGCAGCTGAAGGAAGGCGCCTCTGGCCACCGAGTCCACCTGGGCTTCCAAAGTTAGACTGGGGTCCAGAAGCAACCCCAGGCTGCGGACCCTGTCCCTTAGGGGGAGTGTAACCCCATTCAGGGCAGGGAAATGGCCCTCCAACCTGTCCGGCGAAGCACCCACTAACAGCACTTCCGTCTTGTCTGGATTGAGTTTCAGTTTATTAACCCTCATCCAGTCCATTATCAGGTCCAGACACGAGTTCAGCACAGAAACCGCCTCACCTGGATTGGTGGAAAACGAGAGGTAGAGCTGAGTATCGTCAGCATATTGCTGACTCCTCAGCCCAAACCTCCTGATGACCTCTCCCAGCGGTTTCATGTAGATGTTAAACAGCATGGGGGACAGTATCGAGCCCTGAGGAACCCCATGACATAAATGCCATGGGGCAAAGCAACTGTCCCCCAGCACCACCCTCTGGACACAGTCAGGTAGGAAGGAGCGGAACCACCGTAAAACAGTGCCCCCAACTCCTAACCCAGCCAGCCTATCCAGAAGGACACCATGGTCGATGGTGTCGAAAGCCGCTGAGAGGTCCAGGAGTATCAACAGGGTCAGGAGTATCAACAGGGTCACACTCCCCCTGTCTCTCTCCTGGCAAAGGTCATCGTACAGGGCGACCAAGGCAGTCTCTGTACCAAAACCCGGCCTGAAACCTGATTGAAATGGATCCAGAAAATCCGTTTCATCCAGCAGCGCCTGGAGTTGCCCGCCCACAACCCGCTCCAACACCTTGCCCAAATAAGGGAGGTTCGCCTCTGGTCGGTAGTTAACCACCAGCCTTGGGTCCAGGTTAGGCTTTTTAAGGAGTGGTCGAATTACCGCCTCTTTCAAATTTTTGAAATTGTCAGGGCAATGTTGTTAAAGAGAAACTGAAGAATCATTTTTCACCTCAGCCCTCTGAAGTAGCTTGCCGACATGTATTTTATAAAAAGGGACCAAGCACAAGGAAAGTCAATCACAGGATTTGTAACAGCTTTACGACAAGCAGCCATGCACTGTAAATTTACAGATTTAGAAACAGCTTTGAGGGATCGGCTGGTGTGTGGACTGAAGGATGAGAAACTGCAGCGGTGTTTGTTTGCTAAGAAGGAATTGACCTTTAACAGAGCCCTGGAGGAGGCGATGGCAGCGGAGGCAGCAGACCTGTTGACCTGTGAGGTCAGCATGACATGGTGTTTACACCTGCCAGGGAAAGCTGAACCAGTCCTTCAGGGGAGTGTGGAAGATAATTCTGGAGAGGAAGAAGAGGTACATCAGACAAAGAGAGAGAAAGTGAAAAAGAACAAACTGCCTTGTGGGATTTGGTGTACCAGCTGTGGAGGGCAGCAGGAGAGGAGGTCCTCCCGTTTTCATGATGTGAAGTGCAGGGCTTGTGGCAGGATGGGTCGATGGGTCATATTATTTATTTATTTATTTATTTATTTATTTATTTATTTATTTATTTATTTATTTATTTATTTATTTATTGCATTGCATTGCATTGCATTGCATTGCATTGCATTGCATTGCATTGCATTGCATTGCATTTATATGCCGCCTATCTAGACATAGTCATACTGCCCGCATTTGTTGGTCTATTTTAAGGTCTCCCTGTCACAGCATAAAACATGAAAGGACACCAAGTAAAACACACATGCGCATTTATACAACACTCACCCAATGAACCACCCCACTCCCACTAATTACCTGCTGCTGGCTGACAATCCAAACAGCACAGCAACAACGGCTCAATCTGCTACACTCCCTACATTAACAGTTGTGTTCAGTATAGATGATCACATGAAGACCCTGAACTGTTTGGGTGCCAGTAGAAACCCATCTCCAACAACACGAGAGGCGACTCTACACATGGACATCACCAGATGGGCAATACCGAAATCAGATTGATTATGTTCTCTGCAGCCAAAGATGGAGAATACAGTCAGCAAAAACAAAACCTGGAGCTGATTGTGGCTCTTATTGGCAGCTTCTTATAGCAAAACTCAAGCTTAAACTGAAGAAAGTAGGAAAAACCACTGGACTAGTCAGGTATAATCTAAATAGCAGAGAAGAGAAGGGAAACAAAATGCAAAGGAGATAGGGAAAGTTACAGAAAATGGAATGCAGACTTCCAAAGAATAGCAAGGAGAGACGAGAGAGCCTTCTTAAATGAACAGTGCAAAGAAATAGAGGAAAGGAATAGAAAAGGAAAAACCAGAGATCTGTCCAAGAAAATTGGAGATATTAAAGGAACCTTTTGTGCAAAGATGGACATGATAAAGGACAAAAATGGTAGGGACCTAACAGAAGCAGAAGACATCAATAAAAGGTGACAAAAATACACAGAGGAATTATATCCAGAAAGATTTGGATGTCCCGGACAACCCAGATACAGTAGTGTGGTTGCTGACCTTGAGCCGGACATCCTGGAGAGTGAAGTCAAGTGGGCCTTAGAAAGCCTGGCTAACAAGGCCAGTGGAGGTGATGGCATTCCAGTTGAACTATTTGATGCCATCTGACTGGGAATTCCAGGTTCTCCTTGTCTTTTTAATTTTTTGTCCCTGCAGCAGTGACCTAGCACTACACTTGGCAGTTTATTAAAAAGAATAAATACAGTAGTTTGGAACCACTAGAGAGAAAGATTGTATGGGTGGGTGTTCTACTGTCCTCATACATCATGCCCCAGCTTAGTATATCATCATAACACCAACCAGAGTCACACAATGTTTGAATAATAAAACAAACAACCACACAGGGGGAAAGTCTGAATTGTTCTGGCTTTTGAAAAGCAAAAGTACTCAGCAACAGTGTGGGGGGAATTCTAAATTGGAAGGGGAAAAGGGCTCAGCCACGAGCATGGTGGTTCAACTGCTGTTCTGCAGCCAAACTCTGCTCACAACTCAGAGGTTCAGTCGGGCTCACGGTTCATTCGGCCCTCCATTCTTCCAAGGTCAGTAAAACGAGTACCCAGATCGCTGGAGATGGTGGTGGAGGGGTGGGAGAGTAATGTGTGTCACGACCAGTTTCCTGTGAAGGAGAACTTGATTGGTCGGACAGAGAGTACAGTAATTGGAAGTCTGAGCACCCCTATACAGATGGGTTGAGCACTGATGACCTCAGCCAGGGTATACAACTAAAAATCTCTAAAAGCTTCCTTAGGGTAGGCAAAAGGCATAAAGCCCCCCTTCTTTCTTCCTTGACTCCCTACATCTTCCCCAGTCCTTTCCCTGCACAGAGCAGCAGGCAAAAGGACCTAGAAAAATCTTTGATGGAAAAAGATAGAACAAAAGAATGGAACTCTGCACATAGTAAAAGTTCCTTTTTCAATCTTCTTGGTAACGCCTTTCTCCTTCGTCTCTCACACTGTCATCCAATCACGGCATAAGGTTATAGAAGCAATTCCCTCCTTTTCTTCTCATGAGAAACAGGTGTTGTTTTTCTCGGTCCACTGTCCTCTCCGCCACAACAAGTGTCTGGTCTTATCTTGTATTGGCTTGTCCTGGCCTAAAGGAAAAACATTCCCACAGCCCTCTGGAAATACACTCTCCACATACAGAATCATTCATACACAGAACCAATAGGGAATCCATTTTGCATTGTTCACAACTACTGTACATATCCCATCTTCAGTGGCCCAGAAGCCACTGGCAATGGTGCGGCTAAAAAATATTGTAAATAAATAAAATAAATAAATTTAAACCACATAATCTGATCCATGACAATGTGTAGCCTACACTATTAACTTGTAAGCCATCCCGAAAGTGCTTTAAGTGCTATGGGGCCGTATATAAGCAGCACACTTTGCTTTTTGTGTTGTGTGATCATTGAAGTGCTGGATAGCTCAGTGGTTTAGGCATCAGGCCCTGGAGCCAGAGTTTGGAAGTTAATTTCCCCAGTGTGCCTCCTTGACAGGGACTGGACACAATGGTCTGCAGTTCAAAGATTTATTTAATTTATTTAATTTTATTTATTTAATTTTATTTAATTTACTTATATCCCACCCATCTAGACCTAAGTCTACTCTGGGCAGCTAACAAGTTCATAAAACAGTAACAGTATAATATAACAACAACATAATATGATTCAATATGGCAAAAATGAATTAAATAATGACAGGAGGGAAAGCCTACCTGAAGAGCAGCGAGGGAACCAGACAAATTTCTGGAGGTAGACTGTTCCAGAGACGAGGAGGGGCCACTGCCGAGAAGGCCCGGTTTCTTGTTCTTTCTCTCTGAGCCTCCCTCGGCATTAGGCCCCTCAGCCGCCCCTCCTGGCTAGAGAGAGTGATACGGGTAGATCTAGGTGGGAGAAAACGTTCCTCCAGATATTAAGGTCCTAAACCATTTAGGGCTTTATATGTAATCGTTAATACTTTGAAATCAATGCGGAATCGAACGGGGAGCCAATGCAGGGCAGCCATGTTGATATTTTCTCACCCTGGTGAGAAGTCTGGCCGCCACGTTCTGCACCATATGAAATTTCCATATCAATCTCAAAGGTAATCCCACGTAGAGTGCATTACAGTAGTCTAATCTCGAGACTACAACTTCATGGACCAGAGTGGTGAGTGCCCCACCATGAAGATAGGGACGCAGCTGGGCAATCCTCCAAAGATGGAAGTAGGCGGTGTGGTCCACTGACGCTACCTGGGTTTCCATGGATCCAGATGGACCCCTAAGCCGCGAAAATTGAACTAATTGTTATTAGGTTAACAGCAGCTAGATTGATATTTGCAAAAAATTGGAAAATAATAATCAATTGATATTATAAGAATGGTATGAGATGTGGAATCTAGTTATTAATGATAAATTAATATATAAATTTATATTCCCGATGGTGGTGGGCTCCTCTGCATATCTGAGTTGATTCTATTTGTCACTTATGTTTTGTTACATAATATATAACAAATATATTTTATAAAATAAATAATTCCTATCCCTGGTGTTGCATGACTGTGATTGAGAGTGTACATGTCCATGATAGCGTATAACCAGCAATAACTCCTCAATTTTGCAGCCCACAACATATTTATTAAAACATTTTAATTAAAACTAATTACTTTTCCAATTTTTTACAAGCTGAACATTGACTTTGCTACACCAGTCAGGAGAAAGAATACTAATCTCAACCTTAAACATCATGTACTGTATTTTGAATGTCTTTTACATATACTATCAGTTTCATTCCTTTGCTGTTGCTAGCCAGGAAGTTAACTCATTAGGATAGAAGCATGACGTTCCCCAATCTGTACTCTCTCCCTTTGAGGCCTGAATATGCTAAAATGACCATATAAGAGAAGTGTCTAATTATACACAGCCTTATTGGAAAAATTACTTCTTGGACTAAACTTTCCAGAATTTTGAGGGATTCTGTAATAACAGGAGGGGAAAAAAGAACAATAAAAAAACAGCACCTTAGCCATCTTTATGTACAGTATTTATGCATATATGTAGTTTCCTCTTCAGTACGAAAGACATCAGGAACTCAGACTATGCAACATAATGTACCGTACTAAAGCCCTAAGCAGTTTTCTCCAAATTTCCATTGCATTTATAATTTTTTCCCGCCAGGAACCATATTCTACAAGGTTCCAAGTTGCTCTGCCTATGAACACAATCCCTTCATTACTCTTGCCGGTAACAGAAATGCAAATGGCAAAAGTCAAAAAGGGGAGTTACAAAAGGAGCAGCTAAGTATCTTGCGGTCTAAAAAAGTGTTAACTATTCATCTGCAGTTTTAAAAACAATACTTTGCAATATTTGCCTGTGCAAAGCGCAGGAAAAGTGTGCAAGTATTTGTAAGCGCAGTGGCAGTCTCAGAATCCTTACCTGAGCACACTTCACCTCTTGTAAAAGAATCACATCTGCACTTCTTAAAGAATAAGAAAGCTTAGAAACACACTTGGGACAGGAAGGGTGATGAGTGCTTGGTCCAGCTAATTAAGTTGGAGGCCTTGGGGAACCATGTGGCTGCTGCCCCTTTCATCTCTAGAGAACAAAAGAACATCTCCTCCTTGGAAGGGCAAGAGAAAGGTGTGAAAGACGAAGGAAGTAGTATCAATAGCCCTAAATGGCAGCAAATTAAGGTTGAAGGAAGGTCAACACAGGTCACAGGAGGAAAAGGGGCGTCTAGGAAACTCTGGAAAGCCCTCTGTGCTTCTCCATGCAAACACGGAGTTGCATCCTTTGACTCCCAACATGGTTGAGGGGATGTGGCCCAGAGTCACCCAGAGGGACTCATGGACTTGAGCTTTGGATCTCCCAGTTCCTAGTCCAACACTCAAACCATGACACCACACTCCCTTGCCTGCCAAACTCCAAAATCTGACACCATTTCTGGGATTTATTTCTGGGAACGGTAGTTTACCCCAAAAGTAACCTTTTCAAGCTCTGAGGCAAACCCCCATATATGTCAGTTGTGTCGATTTCTTTCTACTCTAATTAGTATTGCTGTATCACACAAAACTACACCAAACTAAACCACAAAAACCAGAGGGGGGGGGGAATCCCAGGCCACTGTGGCCCCTTGTTTACTTAAAACATTTATATGTTGTCTTTTTTTTGTATAAAGCAGCCTAGAGTGGTCGTTCGATTAGATAGGCGGGGTACAAATAAAATAAAATAAAATAATAAATAAACAAACAAATAAAGGATCCAAGGTGGCTTTCAAAAGAAGTAAAATCAGATACGATATAGTAGTTGGTCCTTAAGGTGCCACGACGTTTTTGCCTCGGGTGTTTTGTTTGTTTTATCTGATCAACCTTGCAGGGGCTCACACGCCTTTGAAAACGACAGCATGGACAAATCCTGTCGTCCTTAATTAGAAGCAGAAACTCCTCGGCTAAATAATGACCGAGGATGCTGAATAGGCCTGCGATAAAAGTGTGTGCGATTGGCCACCAGAGGGGAGGAAGATCGCGAAAGTTCACACCTCCTCCCTCCCTCCCTGCCACCCGGGCTATTCTTTATTATAACACAGGCACCGACGCACCATTTCCTTTCCTCTTGCATCGCCGGGCTTCCCCTGGGGTGAGAGGCAGAAGCGATGGCGGCAGCGCCCAGCGACCCCATCCAGGCCCTCCTGAAGGAGCTGACTTGCACCGTGTGCCTGGAGGGGTTTCGGGACCCCGTCATGATCATAGGGTGCGGGCATAACTTCTGCCGGCCCTGCATCATCCAGTACTGGGGGGGCTCCTTCCGAAACGTCGTCTGCCCGCAATGCCGGACGACTTTCTCCAAAGCCAAGCTGAAGCCCAACCGGCAGCTGAGCAACGTGGTCGAGTTGACCCGGGACCTCAGCCTGCAAACTCCTAGGGACCCCCCTGCCTCCCCTTCTTCTTCTTCCTCCTCCTCCTCCTCCTCCTCCTCGTTGTCGGAGGACCTCTGCCCTTTGCATCAGAAGCCCCTGAAGCTTTTCTGCGAGAAGGACGGCATCCCACTTTGCCTGTCCTGCCATGGGGCAGAAGACCATCGGGACCACAAGGTCCTCCCCATAGAAGAGGCCGTCCAGGAGCAGAAGGTGAGCAATGGAGCTGCTCTGAACTTTGCAATGGGGTGTGTGTGTGACCTGATCCAGGAAAGGGGGTGCCTTCTCTACCCTTATTTTTTCAGAGCAAGAGGGCACCCCTCATGGGGGGGTGTTATGGCTTGCCAGGGGCTCCTCGTGGTGGTGTGGGGTATGGGCACCCCCAAATGCCTTTAGGGATAGCCTCCTGCCCAGTCAGGTACTGCCTGTTTTTCAGCCCCTCTGCCGACTCTCCTGTCCAGGGGGGAGAAAGACAGACCCTTGGCTCTTTTTCCCGAGACCCATGGCTCTTGTGTTAGAGCTCTGTGCCCCACACTGTCAGTCTTATTTTCCTAAATTACCGGGGTGTCATCAGGCACTGTCCCTCAGTCTTCCCGTTACTTTATAATCAGTCATAATTATATGCGGTCAAGTCAGTTCTGACTTACAGTATCTACCGGCCTTAAGGGGGAACTTGTCTGAAAAGTTGGACCAAACTAAAATCGTATTTTCTCTCATTTTCTCCCTCATTTTTAAAGCGTCTGATCCAGAGCCGCTTAGAGAGCTTGAAGAAACAAAAAGATCTCTGCCAGAGGTCCAAGGAACTTGCTAAAAAGAGGATGCAGTTAATGCAAGTAGGTGTGCCTTTAACATCTAACACATATGTGTGAGAATTTAGGCACAAGACCTTGCAAGCAATGCAGTTTTGAGATGATGATGATGATGATGGCCTTCTGTAGTGAGGGGATTTCTGTGAGTCCCTCTTTTGATCCTTCAGGTGCCTTGTTGTTTTCTCCATACTGTATGTTGGGTGTTCCTGTACATTTTCTAGCTAGGCCCTGAATTAAGATGGACGCCAGTCTGGGCCCTTTTTGTTGTTGCTTTCGGCCACACTGCCATCCATTTTAAACCTTGCCCTCCTCTTCTTGGTCTGGAAGCTGCAACATCAAGACCAGTTGGGGGGGCCGCTGAGAGCCTAGTATTAGCGGATACCTGTCAGGGGTTCAGGGTGAAGATGATGGGTTATGTGTATTGTGCACAGAAGACTTGTTCAGGGAATGGGAGGCTGTGTGCAGGCCTGGCAACCCTCTCCCAAGTTCTCAAAGAGAGAGAGATTTCCTCATGCTGCCAACCTGTTCCTTTACCTCAGAGGAGGGGAACCTTTGTCCCTTGGGCCTAAACCAGCTCATGGAAGGCCCCATTGAGTTTCCAAAGAGTCCAGAAAATGCTCTTCTCTGAAGCCAAGGCCCCTGGGGATTTTACTGCTGGATCCGTCCAGATCGGAAGAGAGGGGAGCATGGAAAAAACCATGTATCTATACTTCTTTTTGTATTATACGATCTGCATCTAAAGTTATATGAATTAGAACTGCTTTTTTCTTATATTGATCCCCCATTTATGTGAGTAAGGAATGGGGGAGAGAGAGAAGGTGAAACTGAAACAGATGAACCGTCTCATGGAATTTATTTATTTCTTTATTTATTTTATTTATATCCCGCCTATCTGGTCGGTTAAGACCACTCTAGGCGGCTAATGCAAAGAGAGACATACTAGCAATGCGGATTGAAAATAATTGACCTGCCATTGCTGTTTATGAGTTGCTGACTAGTATGCCCTATGTAGAAAAAATATATACTGTATAGACATAATTGGATGATGTGGGGAAGCCAGCATTACAGGGGTGAATCATTCCCTCAAGTCTACAAAAATACTGAAATGAGTTGGATGGGAGAAGGAATGCTTCTTCTAGTTAGCTGTCTTAACCTGGGGGGGGTGGGAATTTGGCCTTGAAGTAATGAGGAGTATTGTGAGAAGGGAGGTCTGCTTGAGTTCACATGGTATGCTAATTGGCTTGTAAGTATAGAACTAGATAGGTAGTGTTCTTGCTTTCTGTGGGTTGGATTTTTATCTGCTGAAGTCTCTGAATGCTTTGCATTTTGCCTTCATCATGGAACAGCTTCACCTTATCATTACTTTAGAATCTTTGAGCTTACTTTTAAATTTGTATGCTCTTTTGAAACGTCTTCAGTAAATCTAATAACATTTTACAGCGGGGGCTTTCACTCAGGTAGCCTAAGGGGTTGATGGTACTAAGGACATGGCCATGCACTCAAAGCTGTTTTGAGTACTTCGTGGGTGTTTGGCATTTTCTACCTTGCAAGGTTGGTTTGCAGTCAGGAGCAGCCACCTGAGAGTTTTGTTCTCCCTGGAGCACCGAAGGAGCAAGTGGCTCAAAGGGTGTTGGGAGAAAGGGGCTCACGGGGCATAGTCCCAATCCCTAGAACCCCACCTGGCAAGCACACACACCAGGTTAAGCAAGGTAGTATTGCTGAGTGGTCAGTGGGTCCTTTCTGTGGTGATCTGCCATCCTACACAGGGTATAAATACGCCTGCTTTTAGCCTTTGTTGGAATTTACTGACCAGGAGTGGTGATTTTTCTCTCTGCTGGTGATTTTTTTTTTCCTGGCAGATCTTTGTCTGTAGTTTAACGAAGGTGCTTGTCTGATTCCCTCTAACCAGGCTGTAGGAATCTGTGCTCTTGTGACGTCAAGTTATGGCCACTGATGTATTCTGGCCTGTTTGAGTATGGGATGGCGGGGCCCAGTCCAGCACCTTGAGTATGGATATCCCAAGTTTACATCAGATATCACTTACTTTCAAATGAAGTAGCTCAGTGACAAAAGGGTTTATCTAACTTTTTCTGGCAACCTTATGGTGTTTGTCTTCATTCTTGAAATTTGCAAAGGATCACAGATTATTTTATTAAAAGGCAGGTAAAAATACACAGATTGACTTTTTTTTTTAAAGCTTGGGACTTTCTGATACATGGAGTAACTGGGTTGTGTTTTTTACATATATGTTTTGAAAATACAAGCCCTGCTCATGAATTCAGAATTGATTGTATCTGCGTCTGCGTTTGGTCATCTTCATCAGCAGAGAACAGGGAGTAATTATGGGACAAGCTTCATTTGTTTTTGTTTCTGACTTTCAGAATGTGGAGAAACAGGCCGTGGTTGCTGAAATTGAGCAGTTCTGCCAGTTTTTGAAAAATCAGGTTGAGTTCCTTCTACCCCATCTGGAGGTGCTGCTAACTAACATCTCAAAGAAGGAGAAGGAAATCAGTGGTAAACTTACTGGGGAAATAAAGCAGCTCAATGACTTTATCTGTGATATAGAGAAGACCTGTGAGAAACCAGGGGTGAAACTGCTGAAGGAAGTCACCCGGCTCAATGGCCTACTGAGTAAAGGGGAGATTTTGTGTTCCAACATGAAGATCGAAGACTGTCAGGTGAGACTAATGGTACAGACACCTTTGTTCTCAGCACAGGGAAAGAAAGAGTTCTTGTCCTACTTGCTGTGTGAAATCCTGTTTTAGAGATCATCATTCAACACAGAATCAAGCTCTACATTACAGCATCTACACAGCTAATAATAGGGTTTTTTTAAAAGCCAATTTCAGGCATGGGAGATCCAATCAAGCTTTAGATGCTGGTGTTGCTAATGGGGTTTATCCCTTCCACCTGCTGTGGTGAGCATCTCAGGATACCTGTTACTTGCATAAAGAATTTTCAGTTGTCATGAATGGGTCCTTCCCTTCTCGTGCAGCTGACAGTCGTGTGGATCCTAATCTGCATTTGGATCTCAGCAGAAGAATTCAAGCCCCCTGTACCCGTCTCCTAGGATCTCATTCTGGATCAGACATTTTATGTGATTTATATTTACAAGCACACGATGGGGTGTGCAAGAGGCTGTGATTGCTGTTTACATTGAAAACTGTGTTGACATAAACATATTCTTTTTCAATCATAAAGTAAATATTTTTTCCAGAAAAGGTTACAGGTAGAAGACAATGACGTCCAGATATCAGTATAATTTGATGAGTGAATTAAAGTTACTGCCTCATAAGACTCATTGGGAAAATTAATAAGGGGTTGTAAGGTTGCTTCCACACAATATATTATACAATAACACTGTGCTCTTTATGGAATTTGATCGGTGTCTAGAAGTCAATGTGTTCCGTTTGGAATTTTCTAAATGTTCCCGGAGACTAACTACTCTTCTGTTTTTTTTTTTCTTCCCTAGGAATATGAAACTACCTACAGCTAGTACGTATCTCCTTAGTAAAACTCATTGTTTGAAGCTGATCCTTGAGAATTCCTTGACATTGGAGCTAATTCCTGCCTCCTTGATTTCAAATCTCCTGCTGTTACAACCCTGTATTTCTCCCTACTACTGTGAGAGTGAGAAATGTAGTGTTGCTTTTAAAGGTGCAATTCTTTGTGTAAGATTCTACTGTGTTTACATTTGCACTCCAGTGGCACCATTTCATTTGTACCAGAATAACAGTAGTGCAGGAATAACACAAGTTTTTAATGTGGAGTACAATATTTTTAATGTTGTATACTCCTCCCATGATCATAGTTAACATCAGCCACCCTACTAATTATGATCTGTATCCTATTGCTGGTCCCAACTAAAGTAGGCCCATTGACTCATACTGTGCATAAATGTTGATTTATCATTCAGCAATGGATTTGGAAGGTCTGGTCTCTAGTTGAAGCTAGCAATAGGATACTGGCCAGGTTATCATAAATCTAGCAAATCCTTTGCAGAAATTTATGACAAGTTAACTTCCAACACTTAGAGAGGATGAAGTTTTCCTGCAGCCTTAGACAGAGATTCCTTGGGCTACATCCAGCACTTCATTGCAACTAGAGCTGACCCACTGAATGAACATTTGATTCAGTGGGTTTACTCTAGTCCGGATTATTTAAGGCTACGTCAGATTAAACCACATTTAAACAAAGGTAACTCTTAAATAGTGGGTTCATGACTCCAAGTTGTAAACCAGCATGCCTTTATTCGGCACTTTTTAGAACCAAGATAAGGCGGAAGACGCCAAACGCACGTGCGCCTTTATACAACGCTCACTCAAGGAACCTCCCTACTCCAACTAATGACCTGCAGCTGGCTGACAATCCAACCAGCACAGGCAACAACTGCTCCTGCTTGTACACTCCCTACATAACAGTAACCATTTAAATTTATAAAAGATAGTGGATTATATATTCGTTCACATTTGCTTAATGCAAAAATATAACATTTCCAAGAAGAATTATATTTTACTAAATAAAAACAACGAAATATATTAGTAAACAATATTCAGTAGGTAAGAAACATTAAAACAATATCCCTCGGTCACTATTTTAAGTTCCAGTGATTCAAAACTTAACAGTAGGCAAGCAAAATTAGACAGAAGAAAGAAAAGTCTTTTTTTTCCTTCGGTGTATTTCCAATGTTCCTCTCAAATCAAAGGTTATGCTACCTAGCATTTTCTCCTTCTTGGAATGTAGATTCACATTTGTCTTTATTGTTCAAGTTTCTCAGGCACCAGTTAACAAAAAAAGAGGATACTGGTCTTTCCCTCTTCCAGCTGTCTGCTATTTCTTAAGAGATAAAAGCAGAAGAAAATGACATTGGGCGAAATAGGGACATTAGTTTATCACAGGGTAACCTCTGCTTCAGTGAATGCAATAATCAAACACATGAAATAAATTTAATGTGGTACATAACAAGTACTGCATCCCATCATAAATTGTCATGAGAACATGATTAATCCCCCTGATAAATTACTTTGTCTGAAGAAGGAACCACTGTGCTTACTTATCGTATATTATTTTGTCTTCAATTGGAAGCATTTTTTTCTTCCATTGCCCTCTGTGAGAGCTTGAACCCAGGTCCTCCCTGGGCTTGGTACACAGGTGGAAAACAAGCAGTTTCCAGCTTTGTTTTTGTTAAATATTTTTAACAGTTGTGAAGTACAATTTTATGATGCTTTGCCTGAGGAGGGGCACTCCTGGAGCCCCTATGCCCTTCCAATTTTATTTTATTTTTAAAAAAATGTAATTTGGCCTCTAGAGCAGCAGTCCCCAACCTTTTTCTGTCCGCAGACAGCTTGGGAAGGCGGGTCGACCCCCACACTTGTGCACATACGCGAACGGCGGTGCGGCGCTTGTGCAGGCAGTGTGCACTTGTGCACATGTGCAAACGGTGGCATGGCGCTTGTGCAGGTGGCGTGTGCTCATGTGTATGCGCAAATGGCAGCGCTGCCGCTTGCACATGTGCAGGAGCATGCACCCACACAAGTGCTGCACCGCCATATGCGCTCAAGCGTGCGCACAGGTGCAAACAGCTTTTGTGGGGGTGAGTGCGTGCAGGAGGGTGGGGCGGGAGGTCTGTCCTCGCAGCCCAGTCTAGCTCAGGCTGGGGACAGGCACTGGGCCGCAGACTGGGCATTGACAACTTCTGCTCTAGAGGGAAAAAGGGGATTTTTCTGTTTATTTTTTTACTTTGACCAGTGGTTCCCAGTGCTTTTCGACTGGTGTCCCCCCTTTTATAGTTAAGTAACCTGTGATCCCCACCACCACACTTGCGTAAAAAGGTATCTTTAATGGGGTAAAATCATCTGTTCTCCTCCCCATGCCCAGCCTGTTTTTCATACATACACATACACACTGACTTTAATATCCCACTCTGAAATGTCAAGGAAGAAATTATGAAGCTTATGTATGTTTATACATAATGTGTCAATCACAATGGACAAACAGTTTATTCTTGGGTTATTTTTACAAAGATGTCCCTGACTGGTTTTGAAAACTCCTCCTTTGTGTTTGTCCTGTTCATCACCAAGGCTAATTAAGTGTTTTGACACTTTTTGAAAGGGACGTGGTGGCGCTGCGGATTAAAACGCAGAAGCCTCTGTGCTGCAAGGTCAGAAGACCAGCAGTCCTAAGATCGAATCCAAGCGATGGAGTGAGCTCCCGTCGCTTGTCCCAAGTCCTGCCAACCTAGCAGTTCAAAAGCATGTAAAAATGCAGGTAGACAAATAGGTACTACCATGGTGGGAAGGTCGCGGCATTCCATGTCTAGTCGTGCTGGCCACGTGACCACGGAAACTGTCTTCGGACAAAACGCTCGCTCTGTGGCTTGGAAACAGAGATAAGCACTGCGCCCTAGAGTCGGAGACGACTGGACTAAATGTCAAGGGCAACCTTTATCTCAACTAAGTGTTTATATTACATAATGTCTCTGTATTTTCTCAAATAACTTGTCATTCTTTCTCCCCAGCTTCTATTGCACGGATCGATATTTGGAAAATAGTCTTGGTGATCTGGAAAACAAATTTGACCAATTTGTTTCTGCCAATGAAAGCATAATGGAAATGCTGCCGAGATTCAGAGGTAACAGGAGAAGGAGTTGGAAGACAGGCAGTCGAGTTTCATTCCCAGAGTGAGGCGGGAACAATACCCATCCGCGTCAATCACACCATTATGCTTTAGGGTTCCCTTGGGTATGGTGTCCTCTGGGGGACCATCCCGTACTCACAATTTTCACCATTTATTTGTCCCTTTCCTTAGAGCCCAATACATATCTCTGCTCAAAGAGAAAAGGGAATGCCAGTAGAGATTGTTCTTCTTTCTTGTGTCTGCCACCCTTGGCTTGCCCAAAGAAGACAAGTCAAGCAGACATAACAGCAAGGAGAGAGAAAGGCAAAGCTAGATTATTATATTCCAGCAAGTCGCATTTATGGTGACCTCAAAAAGTCCTGTCATTAACAAGCTCATGTCTTGTAAACTGAAGACTTTAGTGATTTAGTCCATCTCATTTCAGGTCTTGTTTTCCTACAGCCTTCTATTTTTCCTAGTATTATTGTCTTTTCCAGTGAAACTTGTCTTCTGATTATATGTCGAAAGTAGGATAGCCTCAGTCTAGTAGGGTTTTTTGCGTTGATTTTTTTGCTCCTAGCGAGATCTCTAGTGTGATCTGCTCTACAACACACTTATGCCTTTTCTTGTCGTCAATGGTATCCATAAAGCTCTACACCAGCACCACATTTGAAAAGAATCTTTTTTGCCCCCCTGTCCAGCCTTCACTCCCATGCATTATTAGGAACACCGTAGTGTGAATGATCTTGGTCTTGGTCTCCAGCAACACATCCTTACACTTAAGAATCATGTCTAGGTCCTTCCTATTATGGAAATATCCATATAGAGTAAAATAACTCTCACAAATCCTGAGGTGAATGCAAAAAAAAAAGCTTTATTGCACAGCTATAGCAGTGGGAAGACTGTCCAGGCAGCACATGGACCACCTGGGACTTCAAGTAATTCAAATAGCAACATAACCTTATACAGTATACCCTGAAAGTCCTGACTGTCCTACCAGCCAATTAGCCAATAGGCGCACAGTCTACCTTAGCCATGCCCCACTGTCCCACCCCAATTACCTACCCCTCTTCCTCTTTTCTAATGTTTTATCTCATGCAGTTATGATTAATAGTACTGTACAGATCATATAGCAACAATCAGCAACTTTATTTTAGGCTGTATGTTTCAGAAGCGTGTCGGGTCAACATGACCTGGAAACCCCCTTCCCTCTTTCCTGTTTTGCACAGTTGACTGTGATTGCAGCCCTTTTGCTCAACAGATGTTTTACTTCCTATAGGCCTTGTGGTTATTGCGACCAGCATTTTCGTTAGTGCCAGCGTAATTCTAAAATATCTTAAGCAACAGCAGAAGCGTTTCAAGCTTAGTGGAACATGCCCATAAGTTGCCTTCATCCTCCATAACATTCCTATTTGCCCTTCCAAGTCTCAGTCTTGTTCTGAACTCTAAGGGGAGTTGAGGGAGTGGAATGGGGATCTGGGGTCAGATCTGGTGCCCTGGAACCACTTACTCAAGGCTACACAGCCTAGCTCTTCTCCCCAGGACGCACAATGAGGAAACAGACTGCTAGCTCCACAGCCAGATATCTCACTGACTCACCTATCCAGTCAGCCCATCTCCTATAAAGTTCTATACGTTACTGTGATGACATTGCATCCCCACCGCTGCTTTATCTACATGTTACCAGGGAGACAGAATTTCTTTTCTCTCAGGAAAATAATGCCACATTCATGTGTTTTATTTATTTATTTATTTATTTAATTTATTTATTGAGTTTATATGCTGCCCACTCTACCCAGAGGTGTTTTCTTGCATGCCCACAGAATTACAGCAGATGCCTTGCTCTGTGTTACTAACTTACCCTTAATAATAAGCATATTTTAAGGATAGTGTGGGAGGAAAATCTTTGGATATTCAGAACCCACAGTATAAATACTAAATAGTATTATTGTCTCCTCTCTCACCCCGCCCCATCTTTAGCTGAGATGACAAGTGTCCTCGAAGATATAAAGGATGAAGCTCTGAGACCCCATGAAAAAGGTATTTTCGGAGGGGGCGGGGCCTAAGAGACAGGTTGTGGTTTGAAAGATGCATAAATAGGATCCCTGGGGTGGGGGATCGAGAGAGAAATTAGAAGGGAGGCGGCTGTCTCAGGGCTATGGGAAATTGTTGTCTCTCTTTTATCCCTGCTTCCCACACTTGATATGTCCACTGCAAAATCTTACATTAAATTAATTAATTTGCATGCTACCTCTCCATAGGGGACCCAAGGCAGCTCACAGCAGTTAAAATAATAGTTAAAGTGCCATTAGACACTATATTAAAAAAACCAGAACAACTAGATTCAGAAAAGGTCCCAGCATGTCTCTTGGACCTACGTAAAGGTAAAGGTAAAGGTGCCCCTTGACATTTAGTCCAGTTATGTCCAACTCTAGGGCGCAGTGCTCATCCCTGTTTCCAAGCCAGCGTTTGTCCGTAGACAATTTCCGTGGTCACGTGGCCAGTGCAACTAGACACGGAACACTGTTACCTTCCCACGAGGTGGTACCTATTTATCTACTTGCATTTGCATGCTTTCAAACTGCTCTGGTCTTCTGACCTTGCGGCACAGAGGCTTCTGCGGTTTAACCCACAGCGCCACCACGACCCCTCTTGGACCTACTCAATACCTACTCTGAAAGGGATGGTCCTATATTCTTTGTAGATTACAAAGAATGTATGTCAGTGTAAATTATGTTTGAGGTATAGAAAAATGAATTATAAATTTCTTCTGTATCTGCCAGAATTATATAGGAGTTCAAAAATACTGGAGACAATCCTTGAATATTTCTCGAGACTATGGCTGAAATCCATTTGTGAAGCTTATAGTGGGCAATGATGATCACAGCAGCAGCAGCAAATCTCTGCTGATTAAAACCTTTCTTTAGCAGTTTCAGGGTGCATGTGACTTTGTCATATCATGTATGAGTGCATCTTGGAACCACCTTTAATCAGAGGTAGTTTGCCTTTAATCAGCAGCACTGGTGCGCAGGCAGAGCTCTACAACAGGATTTCAGTCTATGTGTAGTGATTTAAATAGAAATGAATATTCTGCTTTTCTAGGGCCTGCACCTCATTCATTGTGTCCCACTGTAACTGAAAAACCACAACAAAATGAAATATGGTACATTCAGTTTAAAAACTTCCAATAAAAATGCACAAGTTTATTGATATGAGTTAGCTTTCTCGCCATCTTTAATTTCATCAAATTATCAGAAATCTCATATTTCAACTGGACCGATATGAACAACAGAATTCTGTGTTGTTCAGCTAGCATCTTTCTAAATAAAATCTGGACAGAAGAATGGCTATTTGATTCACGAAGATGCAGAAAGTAAATTACAAATTTCTCTCTGCACCCATCTAATATGTTATTGCCCCTCAGCAAAAAAGTTAATTTAGAACATATTGCAAGGGAAAGAAATCCTTCCCCCTATAAAATGTAGCTCTGTAGAACACCCAGCATCCCAGACCATTGATGATGAACTAGGATGATGGGAGTTGGAGTCCAAAAACATCTGGAAGGACAGAAATCCTGTCATCCTTGAATTGGATTAAACCAGTAGAAAATGTGTGTCAGCTCGGTTTTGCTTCTTACAGATTTTTGTCTCCCTTATATTGATTTCATAAATTTATATATCACTCCATTAGTGCAAAGCACTATTCTGGGTGGTTAGCAGATGATAAAATCAAACAGACATAATAAGAACTTAATAAAGATCATAACATTAAGAACAAATCACATTAGCTGGCACCACAGAGCCACAATGGAATGAATGTTGCCCATAATAGGGCAAGCAGAGCACAGGGTAAATGAAGAAATTGAGACAAGGTTCCTATCCAAGGCCTTTGTAAAGAACCTCATCCTAAGCATCATTTGAAAATAGGCAGGGAGGGAGCCAGTTCCATGGTAAGGACCAACTTCTAGTGGATGTTTTCCTGGCCTCCAACATGGCAACCCAGAGAAGCATGGCCTGAAAGGATCTGATCCCTTGATTTTCTTTGCAGCTGCCCATGTAGTCTAGGTAGGGCCTGTAAATGACAATGTCACTTTTGAGCAGGGCAGTGTTATGATTTAAAACTTCTCTCTTGCAGTGTGTCTGATCCTGGATTGTCACACGGCTAACAAGTTTCTGGTCCTTTCGGACGATGAGAAAAGTGCCACGTTCACTGTGGGCACGAAGAGGAAGGTGCCTTCACATCCAAAGAGATTTGATAAAGTGCCCTGCGTATTAGGGGCAGAGGGATTCACTAGGGGGAGATTGTACTGGGATGTTGATGTAGAAAAAGGAAAAACATGGGCAGTTGGAATTGCGAGGGAATCTGTGTGCAGAAAGAGACGGGTGAACTTTGATCCTGAAAATGGAATCTGGGCAGTAGGCTTAGATGAACAATATGTGGCATACACTGGTTCTGAATCTACTCCCTTGAGCCTGTCCAAACCCCTCAAGACAATTAGGGTAAATCTGGATTATATAGCAGGGGAGGTGTCATTTTCCAATGCTGATGGCGACACCTTAATCTTTACCTTTCCCCCTGCCAAATTCAGTGGAGAAGAAATATATCCTTGGTTTTGGGTCTTTGATGGATGCCTTCGTCTGTGTTGGTCAGAAGAAGAAAATTATCCAGACATGGACTATTTTGTGTCCACTGGCATTATTAAACCTTGGGAAGTTCATGAGTACATTGGACAATTTTGAGTCTATGACAAAGATTAGAAATGTTAAGATCAAAAGCCTTGTTTGTTCCAGTAAACAGCAAAGATTTAAAAAAATCTAATTTTTTTAATATTACCATTTTTAAGAGTTATGTTAATCAGCTTAGTACAGTACTTCACATTCTACTAGTGCTTTAGTTCAGTCAGTTTAGTAGTTCATATTGTTTAGCACTCGTGCTTACAATGTTAGGACCAAGCTAATACCACATACCAGCTTCTGATGGCTGTATGCGGGACTGTTGTCCTCTTTACAAAATGAATCAGGGAATGCAGATGGACCAGACCTCAGTGGGGGCGGATTTTTAAAACGTTTCCTCCACCACCACTCTACAGTTTTCTGTTGGGAAAATTCACCACCCGCATTTCTTTTTAATTTTGGGAGATGAATATGGGTGTGTCCAAGGAGAAAACGCAGCCTCCGTGCTTGGCTATTTACAATGAAAAGGCCATCAGCCAGACTAAAAAGCTCCTTTTTCCATCGTAGATGTCATTTCCCCCATTAGCAATGTGGTAAACTGCCTATCATAGCATGGCCTTAAGCCTCATTGAGGCCTGTGTACCTGGACTCTGGTGCCAGCAGCCCAAGAAGTGGTAGTCTTATTTTCCGCCTCTGCCCTCGTCACCTCCCAACATATTACTGCATCAGCATCTTCTGTCCATCATCTCTAATTCATTGTCTTCTACATTCACTGTTCTTGACCACAACCTCGCTCTAGTTTCTCTCTCACACACTCTTTATCTTCCCCTGTAGTGTGTGTGCTCATGTAATACAGTGAGTAGAAGGCAGCATTGCCACCTGAGAGATGAAATCAGGAGCTAGAACTTGAACTATCTGGTTAAAAAACATATATATTCTCAATCCTTTCCCTTCTTCCTCCATGAATAATTGTCCCATTTTGCTCAATCGAGCCAGCCCCGTGTTAAGAGAACAAGTGAATATTTGTGAACTTTTCAGAAAATTAGCTACAATGCATTAAATCTAAAGCATTCCTTTTTATAGGGCATTTAACAAAAGGCAGGTACCAGAATGAGAGAGCCTGAGATAATATGCCTAAGAGAAAAAAAATGAAATAGTGGAAGAAGATAAAAAGAAGAGGTTTTCACATGACTCACCTAATCTGCTGTTTTGGCCAGAGTATTAACTTTAAAAAAATGTGCATAACCCAATCTCTTTCCCTCTTATCTTCTGCCTGCAAAAACCAAATCTATATAAAGGGCTAACTGTGACTAATTTTGCATTTTCTATCTTTTATCTGATACTTTGAATGTGTTCTATTTTGCATTATTCATTTAATCATTCTATTGCATTCTGTCTGAAATTCATTGATTTTCCTCTAATTTCTTTTACATTGTGCCATCCTTTTCTGGAGCATAATCCCTGTTGTTACTTGAATAAATGTTTAAGCTAATTCTACCTGTGGATAGCCTTGGGTCATTTCGGGTTATGCCTTCTCACTTGCTGAGGCAAATGTTGCACCTCATTCTGAAGCACCAGTCAAGAATCAGTGGAGAAAGCATTCTGGAAATGGGGCACCATCAGAGAGCAAACCTAGTTCCTGCAAAGAAATGGAAAGAAGGGCCTTCTGTAAAGACTTTTAAATCATCAACATGGTGGTACAGAGAGAATGAGATATTCTCTCTCTGATAGGCTTTTGCACAACTCTGGTTCATCCACCTGCTGCAATAAGAATATGACCTTTAAATGTTTTTGTGGCCTAAGAATAGTGTGAACTGGAACAGGAAACAAAAGATGACTTCCTACTTTGTTGTGGGTTTTTGATTTCCTTGAAGAGCCATATAAACCTAGGTAAATGTAACTGTTGGTCCCAACTAGAGAAAATGACAGAGAGAAAATGAACTGAAATAATAGGAGCTTTCCAAAGTTAACATTTGGGTAAGGTCCACTGATTCAATGATTCTATTTCAGCTGGATTAAGGTCGTAATATTCAAGTTATGCTGCCCAGGTTAGGGAAGCCTGAGAAATACTGACCCCATCTATCAAAGCCTTTGTACATATTACCGTGTTTTCCCCAAAATAAGACAGGAACTTATATTAATTTTTGCTCCAAAAATGCATAAGGGCTTATTTTCAGGGGATTTTTTTTTCATGTACAACAATCTACATTTATTCAAATACAGTCATGTCATCTTCTGGTTGCAGCACAAGGGTGGAGGGCGGGGTTCCACTTAACTGGGGCTTATTTTTGTGGTAGGGTTTATATTACGAGCGTCCTGAAAAATCATACTAGGGCTTATTTTCAGGTTAGGTCTTATTTTAGGGGAAACGGGGTAGTACTGATGAACAGTATTTAATCCTAGTTAAGAGTACAGTGGTGCCTCGCATAACAAGGGCACCGTTTAACGATGAATCCGCATAGCGATGTGGATTTAGCGATCGCTAATGCGATTGCACACCGATGGTCTAAATGGCCAAAATTCGCTTTGTGACGATCGGTAAGCGTTTCGCTTACCGATTTTCGCATAGCGATTTTTTAAATCAGCTGTTCGGCGGTTCCAAAATGGCCGCCGGACGCCCAAAATGGCCATGTGCAGCGTTTCGCACCCTGCCCTCGCTTACCGAGGGCGTGAAAATGGCGGCCGGATGGGGAAACATCGCATAACGGTGAGTTTGGGCCACACTGGAACGCATTAAACGAAGTTTAATGCGTTCCAATGGGTTTTTTCGTTCCGTATAGCGATGTTTCTGCATAGCGAAGGTTAAGCCGGAACGGATTAACCTCGCTATGCAGGGCACCACTGTACTCTCCTGAACAGAGCCGATACATGAAACGATGCAAGCTTTCCTTATGGCATTGTCCACCATTATTGGAACCATGAGTAAGTTGTAAAAATGAATTATGGGAACCTTAGGAATCAAGAGTGTGTACGAAATTCCAGCAAAAGAACATAGGATTAATTTTGTTTACGGAGCGAAACTAGATAGTCTTCCAACTCCATGAGGCAAAACAGCTGCAAACATTTGGGATAGACATTTGTTTGCCAACAGGGGTTTGGAGGCACCTAAAAACCAGAGGTTAGCTGGAGCACATGCCTGTCAAAAGACCATGTCTTCAAATCTCCCAAGAGATCAAGAAACAGAATGCTGGTTCATAAGCACCTGTGCTGTATTGCTGCATTCATACTATCATTATTTTGAGAAACTCAATCTCACAGACCCAAGCACACCGGTTTGTAATTTCAGAACCTTTTGAAGTTAGCCAATCAGCCCTTTTATGACCTGGAACTTGGAAGTTGTTGCTTGAAAATGTTCTCTTCTTCCACATCCATGGGTTACTTTGGGACACAGTTGTGCCCGTCGCTCCAAACTGCCCCCCTTGCTCCCTGGGTGTTGACATCCCTCTGTAATTTAATGTCTGCTGGCCTTGGCAAAACCACGCTGGACCAATTTAGCCCTTCCTGTTTGTAGTAAACCTCTTACCTCCAAGTTCCCTCCCATGTTTAGTTTAGCAGCTCCTGTTTCAGTTTGCTCCTGGTTTTCTTGGGAAGTGTTAGTGAGGAGATCCCTTTTCATTGTAATTTTGAGATAACATCAGAAGTGGCTACTTCTTGGGCTTAAGAGCTAAGACAAGCCCTGACGTCTGAAAAACAAGAATTCAAAAAGCAAGAATCTATGTTTACTATCAACGACGTTGACAGAATCAGAGGAAAAGAAGCTGTAAAGTGAACTTCCAGGTACGTTGCAAAGGATTTGTTCTTCTCTGTCTCTAAGATACTGTATATTAGATCAGGAAGACTTCTTTGTCTTCCTGATCTAAAGTTTATTGAATATCTCCTATTACCCAAATAATCCCGCAAGGCATGGCATGGTATACTCTAGCCTCATATAAATAACCCCAATAAAGCCTGTCATTGCTTTTGTTTTAGCTTGCTAGAAGTCTAGAAGCCCACATTTGCATGCTTCCTGTCCAGCATGGAGAAGTAGCACACTGACCTCTTTTACTTCCAAATTATGGCAATGACACCAAAAGATCCTAGCATTAATAGCCATGCTCCATTTTTATGAACCAAAGACCAAGGTTTTTTTAATTGATTCAGTCCATTTCATGTTCAGTCTGCCTTCCAATTTCCCTAGCATTATTGTCTTTTCTAGTGAATCCTGCTTTCCCACATGTCCAAAGTACAATAGTCTCACTTTATTTATTTTTGCTTCTGGAGAGACTTGAGACACAATTTGATCTAGCGCCTCTTTATTTGTCTTTCTGACAATCAATGGTACCCATAAAGTTCCCTTCTAATGCCATATTTTGAGTGAGTTGATTTTCTTTCCTTTTCTGCTTGGTCAATAGAACGCCATAGTCGTTTTGGTCTCCAACAACATACCCTTACACTTTCTAGTACCTTCATAGCTGCCTATCTAAGTCCCAGTCTTCCGACTCTTGGCTGCACTCTACATTTGGATTTGATGACTCAGCCTAAGTATAGAAAATCTTTAACTAGTTTGATGTCTTTATTGTCAACATTACCTGTGCTTATTTCTTTTGTAGCCGCTCAAAAGGAGTGGCTTGCCACCAGATGGGTGGGGCAGAAATTTAATAATAAATAATAATAAATAAAATAAACAACACCTGAGTAATTAATGTCTTTTAAAAGTTCATCTCTAATCCTGGCTTTTGCATTTTCTTTTTTTAACTTTCTCCAGTATTGCTGCTTTCTGCCAATAAAAGCCTCTCATCGACATATTTTAAATTACTAATGATTCTTCCATCAATTCTCTCTCTTTCATCTGAGTCTAATCCACTTTTCCCTGATAAATTTGGTATACCAATTGAAAAGACAGGGAAATAAAACTTACTCTCAGAAGTGAATTTTAAATTGTATACAAGTTGAATAGACAAGAAGTAAAAATGCATCTTTGATAATAGGGAAAGTATTCTGTTTCTCCATATTCTGTCCTAAAGGTAGCCTCATGTCCAGTGTAAAGATTACACATCAGATATTCAAATATAGGAGGCAGAACCATTTCTTCCAGATTGAATCACAACTTCTACCCAGGCTGCACTTCACTTTCTAAAACTGTAGATCCTTTATCAAATGATCCATTATCAAAATAATTGTTGTTCTTGCATGTCTTCCATATAGTTCTTCAGTATATTGCCTGCCTTGCCTTTATTTTAACCTTATCCAGTTATGTATTCTCTTGTTGATCTTTCAGCACCCCAATCTTTATTCAATCTCCGCTTTGATTTCTTAAATCTTACAGAATTAGATGCTTTTCATTTTTTTTGTTATCCTCTTATATATCTTTGCAACAATTATTATTAAATTTTGGAAGAAGGAAGGCTGCCCTTGAGAGCCAGCCATTCTGAACAGCTGCAGCCTTCCTGGTGTGGTTTAGCAGGTCTCTTGGTGTGGTGCAACTGGTTTGCTTCTGCTCTCTCTATCACTCTATAATGTGGATTGCAGGAGTGTGGCTATTTAATGACTGCAGGGGATATTCAGGAGGGTGAAGGTAAGGGTGGAGCGCTGTCTTGAGGAACATGCTTAATTTTAGGTCAAGCAATTTATCTGTGAAGTCCAGTGTTGTCTGTCCTGACTGGTAGCAGTTTTTGCGGTCTCAGGCTGAGAAAAGGTGCACAGAAGAGAGCGACTAAAATGATAACTGGGCTGGGGCACCTAATTCTCTACTCAGTCCCTTTTGTTGTAGCTACTGCAAAGGGGAAACGTGGACCTTTTGTACGCAGTTGAAGTACTGTACTCCAGTATAAAGCTATGGTGTGTTCCTGTAAACACTTTCATTCTTCTCTCCGTGCAACTAGACCTGGCTCCTTTTTTGTTCCATAAGAACATAAGAAGAGCCCTGCTGGACCAGGCCAAGGGCCCATCTAGTCCAGCTTCCTGTATCTCACAGGGGCCCCACCAGAGGCCTCTGGGAGCACATGAGACCACTAGAGACCTGTTTCCTGACCCACCTCCCCTACCTCTGGCATTTGGAGGTCCTTCTAAGCATGGAGATGATACATCCCCATCATGGCTTGTAACCTGTGATGCATTTTTCCTCCAAGAATCTGTCCAATCCCCTTTTAAAGGCCTCTAGACCAGATGCCATCACCACATCTTGTGGCAAGGAGTTCCACAGACTAACAACACACTGGGTCAAGAAATATTTTCTTTGGTCTGTTCTCACTCTCCCAACACTCCATTGGAGTGGATGTCCCCTGGTTCTCAGATTGCTTGAGAGGGAAAAGAGCTTCCCTCTATCCATTTGATCCGTCTCCTACATTGTTTTATAGTCTCGATCATGTTCCCCCCTCAGGCACCTTTTCTCTAGACTAAAGAGCCCCAAACGCTGTAGCCTGTCCTCATAAGGGAGGTGCCCCAGCCCAGTCACCATTTTAGTCACTCTCTTCTGCACCTTTTCCATTTCCACAATGTCCTTTTTTGAGGTGCAGCGACCAGAACTGTACACAATACTCCACAGGCAACAAATTCCACCAAAGCGGAGGAAGCTGCTTTATCCATCTTGAGACATATTTTCAAAAATGAAGAAAATGTCAAAACAGATACTTTTGAGCAGCCCTGACTGTTTAAATTGTGTTAGTGTGTGTAAAATAAATGTTATTTATTTATTTATTCCTGGACTTTGTGAGGGCCACACCTACCCTCCTGTAACCCTAAGCTAGCTTTCTGCCTTCAGAGGCAATGGAGACCGTGGGGTAGCATGAGGGGGCAGGACAAAATTCTTTGGGGTGTGTGGGTTGCCCCACATGGCACACTCCCATACCCACTCTTTGTGCTCCTCTTTCCCTCCTGGCAGCCTGAGTCCAAGATGCCAGGGAGGTTCTGTGCCCACCCCTGCCAGTGCAGACCTCGAGTGGCTCCGTGGCTGCTTCATGGAGCCATCCTGGGGGCATCTCCCACCACGCCCCACCGTGCCCATGCATTGCGTAGGGGCAGGTGGCTTGTGACCCGCAATATCTGCCCTGATCCAAGTGCTGGAAACCCACGCTATGCCACTGGATGGAAAGACAGTCGCCCACTGCTGTTGAAGTGTTAGAATGAGATCCAACTGTCACTCCGGCCAGTTTCTGGAGGCGGCAAAGGGCCATGTTGTCTTTCGCCTCCGGGCTCCTCCATACACTGTGGTCATTCTGATTTTTTAAAAAAATTCTAGGGCATTCTGGTATATATATATATATATATATATATATATATATATATATATATATATATATATATATATATATATATATATATATATATATATATATATATATATATATATATATATATATATATATATATATATATATATATATATATATATATATATATATATATATATATATATATATATATATATATATATATATATATATATATATATATATATATATATATATATATATATATATATATGTATGTATGTATGTATGTATGTATGTATGTATGTATGTATGTATATATATATATATATATATGTATATGTATATGTATATGTGTATATGTGTATATGTGTATGTGTATGTGTATATATGTGTATGTATATGTATGTGTATGTGTATGTGTATATGTATATATATATATATATATATATATATATATGTATGTATGTGTGTGTGTGTGTATATATATGTGTGTGTGTGTGTGTGTGTGTGTATATATATGTGTGTGTGTGTGTGTGTGTGTGTGTGTATGTGTATATATGTGTATATATATGTATATATATATGTATATATGTATATATATAGGTATATGGTATATGGTATATGGTATATAAATATATATTGCAGATTGGTGTGTAGGTCATCCCAAGACTGGTGTCTGCACATGAGAGATTTGTTGCTGGATGTACTGGGTTGCCCCTCTACCACCTCTCTACGCACATCCAGAGTTGTTCTCTGAGGTCCCGCTTCAAGCACTTCAAGCAACATCCATTTGCCTATTTTCTTTACCCTTGTCTACTTCATTCTCTTGTCCCATCTCTCCTTGTTTCACCCAGCCACCATTCTCAAACCTTCATATTTTGATAGCAACACTTTCTAATTTTAATTTTAATGGCTACCTTCCACTTTTGTGCTGTGGTGCTAAAGTGATAATATTTTCCTTTTTAAAAACAGAAGGCAGGAGTAGCTGGCATTTTCTCTGCTGCCTCCCTGTCTCCTTCATTCTCTCTTCCTTTCCTTCCTTATTTTGCCTCCCCATCCTTCTCTCTTAAATGTTCATAATTTTTGCTGCAATACTTTCTACTCTTATTTTTTTTTTAAAGTAGCTTTCACTTTTGTGCTCTGTTAAAAAGTGGAAACATTAAAAAATAAAATAAAAAGTGGAACACACAAACAGCTAATATCCAAAGAAAAATAAACAGGAAGTGTGGAAGGTGTTGGCTGAGCAGCAGAACATACCCACAAGAAAATATAAAATGAAACACAGACACAAAGTGCATGGGTCAGTAGACATGAACCCATTACTGGGATCTACATAAGCAGATGCTACACTGGAGCAGATCTGAGAACCAAACAGAACCAAAACAAAACAAAAAATACACCACCCAGCCTCTTGAGTGCTAAACAAACCCAGGAAGCAAAAGGTTTTGTTTTTGTTTTGGTCTTGCTTTAATTTTAATCATCACCACCCGTTGAACTGCAGAGTTGGAAGGGACCCTATAGATCATCAAGTCCAGTTCCTGTCAAGGAGGCCCAGTGGGGAATCTAACTCCCAACCTCTGACTAAGCCACTGAGCTTTCTTGGCACTAAGGTTTTGCATTGTGCTCACACCAAGATTGGTGTCATGTGTACAAGGAAGTCTGAACATCTTAGTGTGGACAGGCCTTGGGCCAGCTCTCAGAGCTATCTTTGCAGATTTGACAGCTGTCTTTCTATAGCGCAGCCTTGATGTCACAAAGCGGAATTTTCATATACTTACCATGTTATGGAGATTTGTGGGAGTAGTGCCAAAGATGGAAGCTGCTTGAAGAATAACAATGCTTGTGCTTATTTTCTTTTGCTAAAGGTGGTAGTCTAGATTGAAACCACAATGAAAAGCATGAGGGAGTAATTTTAACCTAGGGCAGTGGTGGACCTGCATTGTTGGGGTTCTGAAGCTTGAACTGTTGGGGGAGCGGGCTTTCCAACCAGCGACAGGGTCTGGGTAACCACTGTTATGTTCTTTAATGGGGCAGTTCTATGACAGAGCACCACAAAGTTTTTAAAAACTAAAGTTGCTTCTTGGGCTTCTCCAGGATTAGGGGCCCTGAAGTGGTCACGAACTCTACCCAACCACAAGGTCAAGGGGATCACTACCATCAACCACAGTGACAGATAATCTCCTTATCACAACAATACACCCACAACAAAACACACTAATCACCCATCCACAGAAAACAATACACCCACAACAATACACACTAATCATCCCATCTCACAGCCATAAATACTCCACGCCCTAGCCAAACTACACCAGAGCACAGTTTGCTGTCCTCTGAAGATGCCGGCCACAGAGACTGGCGAAACGTTAGGAAAAAACCACCTTCAGAACACAGCCAAGAAGCCCGAAAAACCCACAACAACCATTAGATCCCGGCCGTGAAAGCCTTCGCGAATACATTGTATATAATCTGTATACTTTGATGTGGATTCCTCAATTTAGCAGGGGGTTGGATTCAATGGCCTTATAGATCCCCTTCCAGCTACATTATTTTGTCATTCCAAGCCGCCAAGAGCACTGAAAATGTGTTCAGCTGAAGCTACTGTAGTTAGACTTCAGAGATTCCTTGTCATGAGGGTGGAAATCAGAGAAGAAGTAGACAGGATTACACCTGGAGCAGGCATTCCCCTCTCCTCTCCATGACTGAGATATATGAAAGTCTGAAGAGTCCTATTAGGAATTTACTATATATATATAGGTGAATATTATAGACCCTGCAGGACACATAACATTTTCTTTCTCCTTTCTAGAGCAGTCGGCAGAGAGAACTCTCCAACCCGCCCCACTTGAAGGATCTGTTTGTTCAATCGGTTTGGATCTCTGTCAACAGCCGGCCACCCAAATTTACGGGCACAGTTTTCGTCAAGCATGTTCCAGTAATTTCCTGGGGTAAGGAGTTGAAGAAGAAAAGCAACCTGCTCTGTTTGCAAAGATTTTTTTTTTCTTGAAAAGAAACTTGGCTTGAGGGGAACCACTTGAGAAAATGGAAGAAACCACAAGACTGACAACAGTGGATGAAACGAAACCGTCACCTCAGGAACTCTGTGAGATACATAAGGAAGAACTGAGTCTCTTCTGTGTGGAGGACCAAGCACCTCTTTGCTCTGTCTGCAGAAAATATTGGGATCATGCTTCGCACACTGTGATTCCCAGAAGCCTGGCAGCAGAGAGAGAAAAACAGGTAGGTAACCATCATCTCCCCGTGAATTGCATCCAGAAATCAAATCACAATAAACAGAAGCTTAATCACTCATACTTAATCAAAAGTGTAAATGTAAACTTGTTAATACTTACTTAAAAGTATAATGCGTTCTCATTTAGTCGTTCTGTCAGATGGCAGGCTGCCACTATTTAGACCAGATGAAATTCTGAACAGTCTTCAAGAGAATGTCACTGTTATGGCCTCAGCGCTTTGTTAGAGCTTTACTTTCCACTCTTCCTACATCATCACAGTACTGGAAGGAAAAGTGCTTCGCTTTGGTTGCTGCGGAAAATGCTCTCTCTCTCTTGAGTTGCTTAGGCAGAACCAAGCGGTCATTAGCCTTGTACTTGCATGGTGCCAAACTTGTATGTCCTGAAACAACACAAAGGCAATGTTGGAGAAAACATTTGCAGGGACAGTCAATGGGAGGGATGAAAAAAAGTCTCTCTTGCAAATGCTCACAGTTGGATGTCCTAAGCAACAATGGATATCCTTACCCCCTGTATTCATTTGGTAAAAACAGTGGAGGTCTCTTTGTTTTATGTGAACAGAAAGAAAATGGAGCCATCTCATGAAACCCAATCTAAAGGAGAGACAGTTTCAAGGTGCTGTTGGTGTTATTCATTTCAAAAGCTCAGTGTTTGAAATCCTGTTGCTTTATCTGCTAAGTTAGACCTGTTGAATCAGTGAGGATTTGGTGAATCAACTCCTCTGTAAGGCCCCCTTTATTTGTGACTTACAATGTTAAAATATGTATTTGCGAAGGCTTTCACGGCCGGGATCTAATGGTTGTTGTGGTTTTTTTCGGGCTTCTTGGCCATGTTCTGAAAGTGGTTTTTCCTAACGTTTCGCCAGTCTCTGTGGCCGGCATCTTCAGAGGACAGCAAACTGTGCTGTCCTCTGAAGATGCTGGCCACAGAGACTGGCGAAACGTTAGGAAAAACCACTTTCAGAACATGGCCAAGAAGCCTGAAAAACCCACAACAACCAATGTTAAAATAAATCAACTACACTAAGCTGGGATGTTGGTAAGTGGTTGGGACTGAGTCCCAAGTCTGAATCTTGGGGTCCAAATCCAAAGTCTGAGTCTCAGATCCCTTGCTGAGAGGGGGCATGTGCCAAACAAGCATGGAAGGGAAGATGAGCCTTCAAATTCACAGAGACAGCAGCCCAACTGCACTTCCTGGAGCCAGCCCCTGCTTCTGCACATGCACCAGCCTCAGCTGGGCAGTGAATGCATGGGGAGAGGCAGCAGTTGGCCCCTGGAAAGGAAGTCGGTCTGTTGTCTCTGAAGATGACAGCAGTGGGCAGTAGCAACAGGTAGGGAGATGCCCATAGGGACCACGCAACTCAGACATATGGGTCCAAGTTGCAATTTGAGTCCTGGGTCCTCCTCCTCCCCAGAAACCTGCAAGTCATGTCCTAGCCATGACTCCTGAGTTCCCGTCCCTCATACTAAGCAACAGGATTGCAGCCAATGTGCTTAGTCAGTCAATGACATCACAGGGGCCCATCATCACACTATGGCTGCTATTAGTTTGTGCTCAAAACAGAAGAAAATCCCATACAGTTTTATGGGCTAAAAGAACTGCATGTCATACAGTGGCTAAGGTGCTATTGTGGGACTGGCAGTTCCTGGTTCATATCCCTTACCAGTGCATAAAAAATCACCAGAAAATGTTCTGCTTCTGTTAGGTCCCTACCATTTTTGTCCTTTATCATGTCCATCTTTGCACAAAAGGTTCCTTTAATATCTCCAATTTTCCTGAACAAATCTCTGGTTTTCCCCTTTCTATTCTTGTCGTCTATTTCTTTGCGCTGTTCATTTAAGAAGGCCCTCTTCTTGTCTCTCCTTGCTATTCTTTGGAAGTCAGCATTCCATTTTCTGTAACTTTCCCTATCTCCCTTGCATTTTGTTTCCCTTCTCTTCTCTGCTATTTCTAAGGCCTCGTTGGACAGCTACTTTGCTTTCTTGCATTTCTTTTTCTTTGGGATGGTTTTCGTTGCTGCCTCCTGTACAATGTTACGAGCCTCCATCCATAGTTCTTCAGGCACTCTGTCCACCAAATCGAGTTCCTTAAATCTGTCGTTCACTTCCACTGTGTATTCATAAAGGATTTGGTTTAGATTATACCTGACTAGCCCAGTGATTTTTCCTACTCTCTTCAGTTTAAACTTGAGTTTTGCTATAAGAAGCTGATGATCAGAGCCACAATCAGCTCCAGGTCTTGTTTTTGCTGATTGTATAGAGCTTCTTCATCTTGGGCTGCAGAGAACATCATCATCTGATTTCGGTATTGCCCATCTGGCGATGTCCACGTATAGAGTCACCTCTTGTGTTGTTGGAAAAGAGTGTTTGTGATGACCAGCTTGTTTTCTTGATAAAACTCTGTTAGCCTTTACCTTGCTTCGTTTTGAACTCCAAGGCCAAATTTACCTGTTGTTCCTTTTATCTATTGACTCCCTACTTTAGTATTTCAGTCAGATATAATAAGAAGAACATATTTCTTTGATGTCAGTTCTAGAAGGTGTTGTAAGTCTTCAGAAAATTCATCAATTTCAGCCTCTTTAGCATTGGTGGTTGGTGCATAAATTTGGATTACTGTGATGTTGAAAGGTCTGCCTTGGCTTCATATTGAAATCAACCATCTATACCAGTAATGGTGGACCCTATGGCATACATGCCACAGTTGGCACTCAGAGCCCTCTCTGTGGGCATGTGAGCCATAAGTCACCATCGAGAAATACTTACCCATCCTCCGATCCCAGATTTTGACACTCCCCTGTGTTGGTGCAGTGGTCCAGCGGAGGGGGTGCAATGGTGGCCATTACTGGTCTAGTCCAATGGGGGATTGGGGGACCAGTAAGTATTTCTCTGTTAATACCGCCCCTAGACAAAAAACAAACAAACACACAAAAAACCCCCAAGCATTTAACCCTTGCAATGCAGGGGCAGTTGTTTTTTATTTAAACTAAAACTTCAGTATTCAGGTTTAATTGCAGTGTTGGCACTTTGAGATAAATAAGTTGGTTTTGTGTTGCAGTTTGGGCAAAACCCACAAGGAATTTTGTGACACCATTTAATTGGATATGAATGTCTGGTGCTGCAGTTCATTTTCTTCAGATACAGCTGCATAAGTCACCATCACTCCTCCAAAATGTATGGCAAAAAAGCTGGATAATCTTTGAGGTACCACAAGACTCCTTGTTGCTTTAATTTGGAAACAGCCTTAGTGTACTAAAAACAGTTATTTCTAACTAAGCCATTTTTAGTAAGATACAATAAATGAACTAAAGGTCTATTTCTCTTTTTCATTCTTTTTTGCCTAGGGGACTGGAAGCCCACTGAATAGGTAAGAGGTCCCTTCCAAGCCACCACTGTGGTCAGGAAGGTTTCTGTACTTATCAATTATTTATTTTTGTTATTTGTGCCCTGCCTTTCTCTCCAAGAGGATCTTTCTGGCAGGAAAAATGGTGAGGAGACATTGTCTGTAGCTCTTTCTTTTCTAAGCAGTGAGCCTGGTCTCGGCTTTGCATCACTCTTGGAAGGGAAAAGGGTTTCACTTCATAAGGTTTTCACAGCCAGTCAAGCAGGCCCCTCAAAGATAGTGCTGAGCTGAAAAGAACAACAACAATCAGTGTCTTGCTTTTAAATTATGACTCTGTTTTTAAAATTGTGAACTGCTAATGTTTTTTGATACTGGTATAATAATACTGTGTGAATATTATTCATCAACATTATTTTGATGGAATTTTCAAAAAAAGTATTGCTATAATTATTCTATTGATATATTTTGTGAGTGTGATTTCACCAATAATAATAAGAATAAATCAGATTACGTTTTAAGCTAGGCTCATTCAAGCAAGACTCCTTGGGAATAGGTGGGACTACACATTTTATCATCCCCAGCCAGTACATCAGGACAGATGGTTGGTGTCAGGAACGCGTCTCCTTAGAGAAGCCATTCCACTCAGGGAAGGAGCCAAACTGTAGTTCCCAACGTCCACCACTTCTTCCCTAGACTGGGGAAGATCTGGGCAATTGTGGGCAAGCTTCTGTCCCTAGATTTCTAATTACAGTACTCACTTACTTAGGCTTAAAACTCTTTTGCTGTGTCCTTAGAACCTTGCACACCAACCAGTAGGTTACCCAAAGAACAAAACAGTAAACAAAGCCCTTGTGACCAAAGCACTTTCTTTAGGCATTTTCACCAAGGATGATCACACTTGGGTAAGACATAAAATATTTATTTAAAAAGAGTAAAAATTATAAAACGGAAAAAATACAAAAAGATACAAATTATACTGGTTAAATGCCAAGTATCTAAGTATTAAGTAACCTATAAGACCTCCCCGTAAAACAATAAAATGATTAACTAGGTAATAGCTTTGCTACTTAATGACCAGGCTATTCTAAGTCACCATTGCTAAAAATCTCCTAATCAATCAACTAAGGCTTTAAACCTGTCATCCACCTTCTCTCCTCCATCTTACACTCACACACACACCTACACTTAATCCCCTCTTTCTATATCTTAAATCAAAGTCTCTGCTTCATGATGGTATCCAATCAGCATACAGTCCTTTGTCCACAACTCCATACCCAGCTTGTAACTTTCACAACTCCTTCTCTGGTTCCCAGGCTGGTGGTATGCCATCAGCAAGGAATGTTATGTTTATCAGTCTTGAGATATGGCCTTGGTGCTCTTCCACAACAAAAGCTAGGCCTCTGGCTGAGACAGAACACCTGCAAATTCTGGGAAACAAGTACTACAAAACCCATACCCTCACAGTTGGGGATGGTGGGAATTGTAGATTCAGAGGATGCCCAGCTAGGGAAGGCTGTTGCAAATTTCAATGCTTTTGACATTCTTCCCTGAGGTACTATTTAAAACTGAAGCATTGATTTTGCGGCATGAAGCTGGGAAAGCTGATTTTTGTTTTTCCCTGCAGGTGGGAGAATAGTTCTTCAAAATCAGAGCCAATTCATCCTCTCATTATAGGATACTGGAACAACACAGCTGCCTTCAAAGGGACAGGTAAAGAAATATAGCATTGTACCTGAAATGCAACACTTATGATAGGACTCACTATGGGAGCTTAGAAGTTTTAAAAAGAGAGTTTTGTCTAATGCTAGCCCAGAGCTATTCAAATGAAGACAGACATACACCAGTTAGTTTTCAGGGGAAGGAAGGGGTATGAATATACTAGTAACCTAGATCTGATAAATAGAATTTCATCATTTGAAAAAGAATACAGTAGCAAATTTGGAAGAGGCCTATAAGACCATTGAGTCCAACCCTCTCCTTGCTCAATGCAAGGATACAAATCAAAGAATATTTGCCAGTTGGTTGTCTAAGTTTCTCTTGAATGCCACCAGCGTTGGATCACTCCCCACCTCTCGAGGTCATTGGTTCCATTGTCTTACTGCTCTAACAGTTAGGAAGACTTTCCTGATATTCAACCAAAATCTGTCTTCCTGCAATTTGAGCCCATTGTTGCATGTCATGCACTCTGCGAATCATGCAAGTGTCTTTCTTGTTGTTGCATCCACTTGAGAAATTTCACAGAACACCTGTGTTCTACATAGAACACATAGTTCTACAGCTAGCTAAGGAACTTCGCAAAGGGACTTCCTTCTGGCATATTACGGCCACTAGCTGGATCGGCATCTGCATTCTTTGTAATATGCTGTTCATTCCCAAAGATACAGGATCAACAGATGGCAAGAAAGCAGACTCAGCCAAGCCATACTAGTTGCACAGTACTCTCAGAGTTCAGTTCTATTCAGAAGCAAGTCCTGCTGAGTTCAATTGGACTTGCCCTAGATACAAGCATATACGAGCCCTCCTAATAGTTAAACATTGCCCATATGGGATCACATTGTACCCTGCATCTGAGTTCTGTTGGAACATATTAGAAAACTCATTCAGAAAAGGTGATTTCAGAAGGTTATAACAGATAAGACAGAGTTCATCATCCATTTCTCTTTATTCTGTGAAGCAGAAACACTTGACGGAAACAAGATGGATGATGCAAAAAAACTGCTGATTGAGACATGGGTTGACCTCAGCTTGGAAAAGAACAAGGAAGAAGGTAGCATGCCTTTACTATGAATGGCATTTCTGGGTGGATATACCTCTATGGAACAGGACAACTTGACACCTCTTCAACAGAACAGGCTAATAAGGTTGGGTGCTGGTTGAGTGACTCTAGAATGCTGAATTCAAGGCCAGGGGCCTGCCCTTTTAAGACTGTCCACTCTTCAGGAAGTGGGTGCAATCTGGGAATTATAGTCTGACCTAAGTGGGATATGAGGGAAAAGGTGAACTCCTCATCTTTTTGGCTGGTTAGGGTTGTCTGAGGTCCTGTCACTCTCAAGCATGTATTATGTCATCTGAAGGTAGAAACAGAAGTTATAAATAGCAAATTATTTGAACTGAAAGCAGCTCAGTCTCAGTGTTGGAGAGATGTACTTCAAGCAGTCTTTCATGGTTTGAGACATCAAATTTATTTATTTACTTACATATATCGTGTATATGCCATTCCCCCCCCCCCCAGAACTGGGGAACCAAGGTGGCTTACAGGACAATTTAAAACAACAGTAAATTAAAATTCAGTAAAATGACAAGCATACAAATAGAATTAAATTCAATGTTAGGTAACTAAAGAGATCCGGTTTCCATCCAAGGGAACGTATGACTCGTGCACAATCAGTCTGATTACTTGCAAGTTGGATAAGTCTCAGGACAGAAATAGTAATTCTTTAACTACCTAAAAACTCTCCCCCTTCAATCACATCTTCTCCCTTTCGCAGCTATGTCCATTTTACTTTTCTGATGAACAACAACTGCTGATTCAAGAGAAGCAAGATTTCCCTTGAAACTGAAAATACACAGCACCAAGCCCTATTGTATATTTGTGCAAGAGGAACCACAAGAGGAATCCTATTGGTTTTTTACACAAGAGGAATTACAGATGTTGCCATGGCTGACTGAATCTAATTTAAAAGATGCTGGTTGTATGCTGGGCACATATTGGATGCACAGCTGGGCACAAGGCCAGGCACGCAACTCACATTTGACTGGCACCTTATCAATTAGGTGTAACAACCTCTGCGATTTCTCTTGTACTTGCGTACATAGCCAATAGAATATCTGTGACAATCCTGAATAAGATGAGTAATGATAGGAATGCTATACAGTGGTGCCTCGCTTAACGATCGCTTCGTTTAACGACAAATTCGCTTAGCGATGACTTCTTCGGAGCGATCTTGCGCTCCGTTTAACGATGTTCCCCATGGGCGATTTTCACATAGCGATGTTTGGGACCATGCTTCGCATAGCGATGACAGTTTGGGGCCCCCTGTTTCGCTTAACGATGGTTTTGACTGTTTGGCTGGTTTTTATATGTTTAAAAATGTTTTAAAATGTTTAGAATGCTTGAAATCATAAGTGCACTTAATAAACCCTTTGTTAAACTAATTTGACTTTGTTCTGACTCTTTTCAAATTTGTTGTAATTTTTTCGCCCATTGAGATGCATTGAATAGGTTTCAATGAATTTCAATTGGGGAACAGTGTTTTGCTTAGTGATGTTTCTTATGGCGATTTCCGCTTAAGGACGGCAATCCGTTCCCATTGGAACGGATTATCCGGTTTTCAATGCATTTCTATGGCAAACCGCGTTTCGCTTAGCGATGTTTTCCCATAGCGATGATTTTTTTGGAACCAATTAAAATTGTTAAGCGAGGCACCACTGTATTTTAGAAAAATTCCATCACTGTTATTGAGCTTCTCATGGCCAAACCCCAGTATTTCCAGAACCTTTTCTAGGAATCCCACCATTTATTCCACAGACCTGGGTCATTCTCATGCTTGATGGGACTTAAGAGTGGATCTTTTTGTGTTTTTTATACAAGTATAAAAGCGACATGTATCTGTACTGCAAACACCTCCCATGAACTCTCTTTGTTGCTTACAATGATCAGCCTTCCAAATAAATAGAATCTCAATGGCAAAGTCAGCTTTGTGGATGAAAAAGTGTCTCCTATAGCCTACAGGGCAAAGGAGAGAAGTAAGTATTCCAGGCCAATGGACCTCATTCAGCCTCACAGAGCTTTCCCCATTGGATGACTGAGGTTTCTCCATGCCTCACCCCCGAGTCTGGTAAGAAGGGAATCCCCACTCCTTCTAGGCATTGATCCCCTTAATAGCTTCGCTCCTCTTTCTTCCTCCCCACAGGAGCAAAGCTAGCCCTAAATTAGATGCTGGCAGACAATGCTGGGGGCATGAGGGAGAAGATAAGCTAGAGCACCAGCTGAAAAGGCTCCATCCAAGGCTTAAGCTGAGAACCTGACAACATTGAGGTTTTATTTATTTGGTCTATTGCTTTGATGTTGCTCATCTTGCAAATAGCTGTGAGGTAGGGGAAGCCAATGGCCACAGGATCAGTTCCATTTCCCCATTTCTATTCTTGAAGCTGAGTGCTTATTCCTACTGTGTTGTATGTGGTCTGGCACTGAAGCAAAGAGAACCCTCCTTAAGCTGTATATTCGCTGGCCAGAGTGGAAGATGGCAAGGTCTTCTTGCTGGGCCCTCTGTTCGTGGACTTCCTGTGCCTTTCTTCAGTTTTGAATTGCAGTTTTCATCAATGATTCGGCACCTGAGATCTCATGCATGCAGAGATTGACGCATCATTGAAGTGACTGAGGGTGATCTTTCAACAGGGTTCTCCTGAGCATTGAAGTGTTTGAGGGCTGTGATGCTGGTCTTTAGAACAAGCCATTGAACTTTGTGTTAATTGTCTACCGTACTACATTCTGCAGGTACTCCAGCAAATTCCAGGCTCCAAAACTCAGTTACGTGGATCGTTCTGGTACTATTCATTATCCAGATTGTGGGCTTGGTCACAACCATCTTCGTTTTTACAAGTGAGTGGAAAAGAACGGTGTAGTATCAACAAAAATCTATGACATCTTGAAGAATTGTAGGATTTCCCCTAGAAAGTTCAGCATCCATTACCAACAATTATATTTAAGTGTTCTGCTTGTATACCATCCCATAGCACTTAAGGCAGTCTCCAGGTGGTTTACAATGTAATTATGCAGGCTACACACTGCCCCCTGCCCCGGCGAGCTGGATGCTCAATTTGCAGACCTCGGAAGGATGGAAGGTTGAATCAACCTCAAGCTGGCTATCTCAGCCTGGGATTGAACTCAGGCCATGAGCAGAGAGTCTTGACTGCAGAACTGACTGTGACTGTGTAGCCATTTCTCATGCCAGATGTGTCTATGTTATGGTTGAAATCCAACATAATGCAAATGGAGTGAAAATTTCCATGGGTACAGTTGTGCTGGATTGTATTGTAGTACAACAAAGTTGGATACTGCCCATGTGCTAACTCTAAAGTGCCTATTCACTAGCATAGCAGGTCTTGCACTAGTGCAATGGCATCATGGCAAGCAGGGCTTGTGCACATAAACCTTCGTGCTAATATGTGAGTTTTGACACACATGATAGTTCTTCTGCAGGGAGAATGTTGTGTGTGTATCCAGCCCCTTTAGCATTGTGACTGTCTTATGAATTTAACCATTGTTAAATGGTCTTTTGCTGGTCATGGATCATCATCATCATCATCATCATCATCATCATCATCATCATCATCAAACAACTAACAGAGTGTTGCACATTTTAAAATTAAAATTATGATATCCAGCCCTTTAGTAATACTGAGATGTTAATGCTCTTCTTTGGTTCTTTAACAAAGCTAATACATTGTGTGTCCCCCACCCTCTGCCCACAAAAAATGCACAGCGATTTTCCTTTTATAAACCACCAGTCAAAGAGATAACTGAATATAATATTCAGATGTTCTATATGAGACAGGGCATACTATCAAGTTGAATAGGTGGCTGAAAATATTTTTAATTCCATTACTTTTTCCTTTGTTTTCACCTCAAAGTCTCAGCCCTTAGTGTAGTTATCTTCTTTCTAGCATAGCTACGAGCTGTTGCTGCTGCTTCACATCGCTGCTACCGCCTGCTTGCTTGGGAGCAGGAAGTAACATCTGTGGCTTTCTTCTCCTCACTACCCATTTCTGGGGGGCGGGGGCGGAGGGAGAGACCAGAGGGAGAGTGGGAACCAGAAAAGAACTTGCCAGTGGCTGCCAGTTATGGTCCCTTGGCAGGTGCCTACTCATGCCAACCCTTGATTCTGACCCTACTGATTCTCTTTGTTTTAGAGGCCAAACCTAATCTTCCAGCTGCAGCTGCTATCACCATGTCCCCTTGCTGTCCACCCGACTGGGTCATGAACCAAGGGAACTGCTATCATGCTCCGGAAGCGGAAGGGGGCTGGGATGCTGGCCAGCACTACTGTTCCTCCCTTGGTGCCTCCTTGGCCGTGATTGAAAACATAGAGAAACTGGTAAGAGAAGGATCCGCACCTCATCTGACGTGGTTGCAGGTTCAGTTAATTTCAGATTTCTCTTTTGTTACCTCATGAATACTGCAATGTCGAAACAAGGAAAATTACTTTTGGGGGGGTTACAACCCCCCAAGTTCCTCCAGAAAGTATAGGGCCATTTTGGGAGAGGTAGATTAAATTTTTTTCCCCACTCTGCAAAATATCTTCCCATATGCCTTTTGCTTGTGTGTATGTGCTGCAGGAAAGAGCTTGTGCAAGCTCCCTTTTGTACAGCACTCCACTTCCAGCATCTTTAGCATGTAAAAATAGTACAGTGGGACCCCCTTTTCCACAGGAAAGTTATCCACAGATTCACTTATCCACGGTCTGAAAATATTAAAAATATTAAAAGAAAAAAAGCCAGAAAAAACTATTTTCACATGTATTACCAGCACTGACCACTAGATGGAGTCAGAGACTATGCTATGAATACGTCTTAGTGAAGGATACATAGCACAGTCCCTGACACCCTCTAGTGGTAATGCATGTGAAAATAGGTTTTTTTCTGTTTTTCTTTCCTTTCTGCTATCTATCTATCTATCTATCTATCTATCTATCTATCTATCTATCTATCTATCTATCTATCTATCTATCTATCTGTCTGTCTGTCTGTCTGTCTGTCTGTCTGTCTGTCTGTCTGTCTGTGTTCACTATTATCCACAGTTTTCAGCATCCATGGGGGGCTTGGAACCAATCCTCAGTGGATATGGGGGTCCTACTGTACTTCATAAAATATAATTCTGCTTTCTCATGAGGATCTCTCTAAGAATTGTTGTCTTTCTTTGAAAATAGAGCAAAAGAGTTTTCTCTTGCCTTCTAATTTACAGATACTATACATAATGTTCCACAAAATGGCTCCATAAATATTGCTACTTTCTAGCACCCTGAACAACAAATGGAAAGGCAGTTGGAAGACTGACAGAAGTCCTCCAGCTAAAGCTGTAGAAACATAGGATATCGAACTGTGGACCTAACACAGATCCAGATCCTATTGAAGTTTCCAATCCTAGTCTTAAAAGCAGACTCACCAGTTCCAGGGCCACTGGCTGATGTCTCAGGGAATGCTTCTTTGGGTCTCCAGGCAGCAAGACAAATCTCTGAATAAGCAATATAAGAGGAGGACAATTTTTGATTTTGTTGTGTGTTGTGGCTTCAATGCCTGGCCACCAGCAGTGTCATAGTAAATTTGGAAATGCAGGGGCACTCAGGTCCCCATAACTCTACCTGCCAAGTAAGGAGACTCCAAACAAGCAGACACCTGCATTTGTCCATATTAACAAACAAGAGGTAGGTGTTTTGTAAAGTTAATGGCTCTTAACAGCTTGTCCAAGAGCAAACCAACCTAAAACACAGCAAAGATGCTTGCCTATTCCTGGGAATGTCTGTTTCCCTCCTAGCTACTATGAGGATTGCAGCTAAGCTGAGAGGAAGCAGAGAGGTCTAAGGGAGAGTGATAGATGACATCGTAGTTCCTACTACTGGGAAAGTCCCAGGTATCTGACCCTGTAAACCCTGGTTTCACTACACCATGGCTGGACACCTATTTCCTTCCCATTCACTTCTGGCATTAGCGTTCATTGGCTTATTGTCAAGGGATGTGGGGGCGTGCACATAGTATTTGTTCAGGAAATAGTGCAGGAAATCCTCATTGTCTCCCTCTCTCTCTCTCTCATTCATTGCACATGTGTGCGCACACACAGACACACTCACATGCGCGCATGCACACGGGCAGTTGTTACACAAAAATACACCCCCCTGTGGCATCACAAGGGCCCAACCCGTGTTTTAATGTTTTGACCCTGAAATCTCAGGGAATGGGAAACGGCTGACCTGGCAAAGCTCTTTTATAAGGCCAGTGGAACAAAATTTGGCTCCAGTTCTATTCTCTGTTTGAATTCTTTTCAGAGAAAGGCAGTTCCAGGAGACAAAGGTGAATTTCTATCCAAAATGATTCATAAAATAACAGAGTAAAATAGCGCTGCTGTGCTCATGTGCAGCATCTGTTTAATTCAACAGCGCTTGTCCAGAACTCCATGGCAGAAGACGTCCTGTGAATTGGATCTTTTAGGGTTCTAGTGTGCCATCCATAATGGTATCCCAAATCTGCCAAGAAATGTAGATGCTCCTCTTTTTATAGTAAGGCAGCCTCACTCGAGGCTCCAATCTTAAACACATTTTCCTAGAGAACAGAACTTGCTAGGCAATTTGAAAGTTACTTCTGAGTAAACAAGGCACATTGTTAGTGCTTTAAAGCAGTGGCCTGCAACCTTGGGCCTCCAGATGTTCTTGGACTACAACTCCCAGAAGCCTACACCACCACCACCTCTTCTGGCCAGGATTTCTGGGAGTTGAAGTCCAAGAACATCTGGAGGCCCAAGGTTGGGGACCACTGCTTTAAAGGGCTTGCATTTGGTTAATACAAAAAAAATACTGGCCACAGTAGCTTATCTTGTGTTCCTTGAGGTCCTGTTTTTATTATACAGGTTGCCAACTTTTGATTTCAGTTATTCTTGTATCTGGATGAGGGCAAGACCTGGAACAAGAGCTTGGTAGAGTTACTTTTTTGGACTGCATCTCCCAGTAACTCCTATGAGCTGCAACACCATATAGTTACTATGTGCTCCAGAAGGAGAAGAGCCATTAATGAAAACTTTAATGCTTGATCCTCAGGACACCTTGTAAAAGTTTGTTTTTCAGACTGCAGGTCCTGGAATCTGCCACTGGTCATACTAAGGGGGAATTCTGGGGGATGTACTTTATGAAAAAAAAAAACTTTTCCATACCCTGTATCCAAAGCTGCTGTTGGCACATCTGGTGGGAAAAGGAATGTTGGCATCTCTTGAGCTGTGCCCCAAAACAGGCTCTGTAGCTGCTCTTGCCCAGTTCCTCAGCAGTAAGTCCAGAAACTGTGGAGGAATCAAAACCAGGCAACTACCAGGTTATTTTGAATGAGGTTTTTTGGCAATCCTTAAACACCAACTCTTTCTCTCTTTTTTTAAAATTAGAACATTGCACTGAAAGACAAAGGACCCTTCAACCATTGGGTTGGCCTCCTCAGAGAATCAGATGACAGGTGGAAATGGACTGACGGGACCGTGTTTAACAACCTGTGAGGGTTTTTCTTTTTAATGTCCTTTACTTAGGGCAGATTCTCATCTGTTTTTTTTCGGGCAAAAGAACCATATTCACAGGTCATCCTAAGGGGGGAAAAAAATCACAGCTCAGTGATACAGGCAGGACTGGATGGATTTACTCCTCCAGATATTGGTGGATTGTAGCTAGCATCATCCTTGACTGTTGGCTATTCTGGACTTGGACACCATCCAACAACATCTGAAGGGGGACTTGTTTGCACTCCATAATATAGATGGTGCCAGCTTCAATGTCCAGCCCTTCCAGTTAAAAGGATCTGGCATTTCCCAGCCCTGTTGAAGGTCATCTGATAAGTCACTCCAGAACATCCCACTTTTGACCAACTAGACATTGCAGAGATCCTGCAACAGATTCTGTTCAGTTGTGGCCAGAGAACCCTAATTTAATTCTCTACAGATATATATTTCACACTCCATGAGAGCAGGGATGGGGAAGGGCCAGAGGTTCAGGGGACCGTTATCTGCCCCAGGAGGACCCACTGGGGAGCCACACCATCCCAGAGTCATACAACATTTGCTGGGTGTGGAGGCTTCTAGGAGAAGAAATGAACAGGGTATGGTCCAACATGTTTGTCGGGGGTGGGATCCAGAGCACGGAAAAACAGTCTTAGGAGCTGCGTACAGTCCGGAAACTGCACTTGGCTCACCCCAGATAAGGCTCTTCTTGTTGTTTTTTCTACAAGCCTTAGCTGGACTTCACTGAGAATTATATCGGATGGGTGATTCTATGCTTGTTTAGGGTTGGTGTGGTTTAAAAGGTTTTCTGATTCTGTCATACGAGGTGCGCTACTGTCCTTGTTTTCCTCTTTAAGGTGGTGTTAGATCAGGATTTTGGAGGAGACATACTGTTTAAAAAACAATATTCAGTATTAATATTTTTAATTTTAAAAATAGAAGGAGGGATTAGACATGGCCTTCTTAAAGTGCATCATCTCAGGGGCAGCTTATAGACCAGGATGTGTGACTTCCTCTCCCTAAAAATTTCAAGGGAAAGCATTTTCCCCTCTTCCAATCCCAACCCACTAGCACATCATCTTATCCCCAGTGGATTGGATGCTTTGCTTTGCATTTTCAAATTCTTTGGTTTATTTTAATTGGGATATTTCAAACAATTTTCTTGGGGAAGAACAGGTTTTAAGGGGAGACATGATTTTTTTTAAATCCAATAGGGGCCATCTGTTAAAAAGTCAAGAAACATGGGTTTAATTTGGACCCATCTGTTAGGCATGCAACTAAAATCAATTATATTGATTCCCATATAACCCACCTTCTGATTTTTAATCTTTGCAGCTTTGAAATCCAAGGAGATGGACCATGTGCTTATCTAACCCAGGAGACTGTGAGCAGTGCCAACTGTTCAGCTGAGAAGAAGTGGCTTTGCAGCCAGAAAGTGAAGATAGGAGATGGAAGCCACGGTCGCTGTCTGGGGACGTAAAGTCTTCGGGGTCTGATGTCTATTGAAGGAGTCTGGAGTGCTTTCCTCTGTTCCCAGCTGCCACTCCTTGCGTGTGTGTGCAGTGATAAATGTCAATAATTTGCCAAACCAAGTGACCTGTCATAATAGCATCTTCTCGCCAGAGGTTGGGAGTTTGAGTATGTAACATCTGAGCAAGAATTAAATATTTTCTCATGGCAGGACTACAAGAGCAGGTATTAGGCAATGTAGGCAAACATCATGTGATTTATGTTGTAGTCTTGTTATACTAGGTTGCAATCCCGAATATACTTTCTTGAGGGGAAGCCCAATTGAATCCTTTGCAGTTTACTTCATTATCATGACGATGTGCAGATCATGCATATTTCTGTGCAACTTTTTAACTGGGCTGAGAACGATAAAATCAGTCATTGAGGCTTTCCTCTGAGATGGCAACACTGCAAGTTTCTAGTCCTCAGGGTTGGGGGGAAAATCCTTCAGAACCTCACAGAGTACCTGGAAAGCTCAAAAAAGTAAGGCAAACAGAAGTGAGCCTCAAGCAACATCTGTTCTAAAAAAAAGTTGTGATTGATTGTAAGTCAGATGTGAAACATGACACTTAGCTGCTGAATGCTCTAGTTAGAATGGAGTGTTTAAATTAGGATTTTGCAACGGCACAAAATTGTTGCCTAGTCATAGTTTTCCACGGAGAGTGAGGAACATTTCTTTCCTATCTCGCTAAGATTTGATTAGATTTTTATGACTTGGAAACGTTTTTCGCTCTTGCTGCTTGGACACTAATAACCCCTTTGGAAAGGAAACCAATGTGTGACCTTATAATAAGAATATGAAAATAGAAGCAATCCGTGGCCAGGCTATAACTCTTGGCACATTTCTCTGATGGCCTCCTTGACCTTTACCCTCATTGCAATATCTCAGAGAAGCAAGGTGCCTGCCTGCCTGCTTGCCTGGCCCAGACGGGATACCCGAGTTCCTGCATATCATATTCATGGGCAGAGGCATAGCTGCCATACTGGGCATAGAAAGAGTATCAGTTACCCAGACTAACTGAAAAACATCATGCAAAAACACCATGCAAATTTGTGGTTTGCAAATGTAACCAGGGAGCAGAAAGCCAAAAACAGGCAGCATGGGTAAATGTTTGCACCAGTCTGTGCTGATTCTGACAGTCCAAGAAAACAATTTCCAAAAAGTAAGCTAACTTGGCTTTCAGAGCTTGGAATGGCTAAGGGTGAAACTAGACATTAAAAGGAATATGTATTCCCTGCAATTAGTCTGTTTTCCCTCCAAACGATGTGTCCAAAACAAAGCACACTAAATACAAGATAAGGGAGGAAAAAAAATATGCTATGACAAACAGATGTATTTCACCACTTCTGGGAACTCTTCTGTAGATGTGCTAAGCATATTGTCTAATTTGACTCTCATGGACTCCATAATCTGGAGAATTATTACCTGAAACTAGCTGATTAGATTCATAAACCTGTGGCCTCTCCTCCTTCATATGTACACCATTGTTCATAGAAAGGCCATAAAATAGTATTATTAAGAACAACAAAACAAAAAGATTGCATCCCAGAGGCAGTTGTTCGATTCAAACAATCGCAACTTTGGAGATTTCTGTCTCTCGAAAATATGCAGCAAAAACATCCTTCTGGCTAACGTGGGGTTAGTGGGTGAGTGGGGGGTCCACACAATTCTCTCCTCCAGTTTCAACTTCTCCTTCCAGCATTCTTATGTCAGCCTGTCCTTTGGTTCTCAGGGAGCTGTTTTATCTTTCTGCCAAAGCTCTTGGGCAATCAGAAAAGGTCTCTGTGTGGGTCCTGTGCCATCAAGTCAGAACCAACAACATAGAGCGACCCTAATAGGGCTTTCAAGTGAGATACTTAAGGGATGGTTTTACCAGTTCCACTCCCCCATGAGTGTCCATGGCTGAGTGGGGATTTGAACCCTGTTTTCTGGAGTCCTAGTCTGTCACTTTCTCCACTTACACCACACTGAGAATCCAGAAGCTCTCCAGCGTTGCTGATCCATGACTTCTAGATACAAAACTCATGCTGTGATTAAAAATGGGAAGGAGGAAGAAAGCACCTCCTTTGATCCCTTCTGGTTTTGATCCTTTGATTTATCTTCGCTTTCCACCTGATAAAATGAGGGGGAGAGATGCTGAAGAAGACATCGTAAGACTCTGCTAGCTTTGCTTTTGCAGGGAGCTTTGCCAAGTTCCCAGCTGTCGTGGCCGGTCCATTAACTGTTCAACGGCAAGGTACAGACCCCAGTCAGCACCAGCTTCCACTCATAGCTGGAGGACTTTTAAAACCAAACCCTGAACAAGTTCAGATCCCCACTACAGGCCTACTGGCACCTGTTTCTTCACCCACACACATAAGCCAAATGACTTAGAATAAGGCACAAGGAAAAGGGAGGGGGCTGACATTTTATGCAACGTAACTGGAGACTTTCTGCTCTACTTTAGCTAAGAGCAGAGCTTGGCAAAGCTCTCAAAATCCAGGAGAGTCACCAAGGATTCTGAGAGTTGTGGTTCACAAAACTTTTTCCACATTCTGGCCAAGAAGCAAGACGAGTCGTCTGTTCTGGGAGAAGATCCTTGAGGACCCACATACAGATTTCTGGACAAGACATGTTCTTCACCCCAACTTCATTTGAGAAGCATGGATTTCACAAAGGGGCTGCCTGGCTGTAATGCTGTTTTACTGTGCATAGATTCAGAAGCAGCTTAAATGTCTCATTCTGTTCCAGTGGTTTCCAACCTTTGGTCCCAGGTGTTCTTGGACTAAAACTCCCAGAATTCTTCACCACAAGCTTGGCTGGCCAGGATTTCTGGGAGCTGTAGTCCAAGAACATCTTGGGACCCAAGGTTGGGAGCCACACTTCTGTTTCATTTCCAATGTCATGGATGGATCCATGGTGGAATCCATGCACATGAATCTGGACAAAGGTCTTTAGAAGCTCAATTGCAGAGCATTTGGGCTGTACACATTTGAGGGAACACAAACAACCGTGAACTACATGGGAAGTCAAGTGCAAAACAGTTTTGTTCTGACAATCCTGATATTTTAGTGCTGGCTGGATAGTTCAAGGGGTTGAAACACTTGGCTAAGGGCATTCAACTCCCCAGTATAGCCTTCCGGAGAACAGCCAGCCTGTGTGGCCTTGGGCAAGTTGCACAATCCCAGATCACCACCAGCAAGGTGGACTGGTAAAGGATTTCTGAGTGCTTTATACCTATGAAACCCTGGAAGTGTGGTTAAGTCTGGATTCAACAGAAGGGCGCCGTGAAGGTAACTGAGTGGTGAAACTACAGTAACTGAGTTTCACCACTATGTGTCAGTGGCTACTAAGAGTGGAGCACTGGTTTGCTTCAAATGAGGCCCCACTTTCTATTGTGAGCCAATCAGTAGCAGTTTATGAAAAAGAAGTCTGTGAAGCACCATCCCTACTTTTCCCCCTGATATTTGCTCCTTGCAAATACCGTTTCCCCGAAAATAAGACCTAACCTGAAAATAAGCCCTAGTATGATTTTTCAGGATGCTCGTAATATCAGCCCTACCCCAAAAAATAAGCCCCAGTTAAAGGGAAACCCCACCCTCCGCCATTGTGCAGCAACCGAAAGAAAATGGTGTGACTGTATTTGAATAAATGTAGATTGCTGTACATGAAAACAAATAAAACATCCCCTGAAAAATAAGCCCTAATGCATTTTGGAGCAAAATTTAATATTAATTAATATTAATATTATTTTCGGGGAAACACGGTAGTAGTGCAATATATGACTGGGAAACAGATGCACAGCAGAGATGGTCTTGATTCCATCCCAGCATGCAAATACAAAACTGCTCAATTTGTGTCTGTCATACCACTGCAAGCCTACTTATGAGGATTGGTTTTTGTCTGTTTTGCAATTAAATAGAGCCTTGTGGTGCAGTGGTTAAACGGCTGTACTGCAGCCAAAACTGTGCTCACGACCTGGGGTTCAATCCCAGGTAGCGGCTCAAGGTTGACTCAGCCTTCTATCCTTCCCAGGTCGGTAAAATGAGTACCCAGCTTGCTGGGGTGGGGAGCAATGTGGAGCCTGCATAATTAACTTGTAAACCGCCCAGAGAGTGCTTGAAGCACTATGGGGTGGTATATAAGCAGCACGCTTTGCTTTGCTTTACTGTACAGCAAATATTATTAAATATACAGTAATTTTAACTGACTTCTAGATATGAATCTGATCTCCCTTGATATGTGAACATAGCATCTGGTTGAAGTGCTTCTAAGAGTTGTTTCTACACTATGGAAGAAGAGCCTCCTGGATGAATAAGACTTATTAAATTACGACATACGTATGCAAAGCTCATTGACTGCGTGTCTATAACCTACTTGGGATTAACAACTAGATTTAGCTTGAAGCCAGCATTCCTGTCCTTGGAAAGGTGTCCCAGGAGCTGTAGGAACTTATGGGTCTTTCTCTTCCAAGTGTGGAGGGAGATGCCTGCCTTCAGAAGGGGAGACTTGATCTTGGAATCCACATCCTAGCTGCACGAGAGAGCTCCACAATCTTCCCTCCAGGTCCTCAGAGCTGTGACACAGAAGCAAAAACACACCTGTAGCTGTACTAGAAAAGCACACTTCCAAAACCACCAGCAAATCTTTACCATCCCTTAAGCAACAGTTAATGGTAGGAAACTTGTAAGAAGGGGAGGACTCAGGAAGAGAAAACAGGTGAAACCTTCTTCTTTCTCCTCTGCCTTCCCAGTATGATTCTGACAGGGCTTTGTCTATGATAGATCCTCCATCTTCAATTCTTCCCCAAAAAGTGAAGGCTGGGGCAGTAGAATAAATAACAATAGCAGTCTTTGAACTGCAGAGCTGGAAGGGACCCGACGGATCATCAAGTCCAGCCCCTGTCAAGGAGGCCCAGTGGGGAATCGAACTCCCAATGCCCGGCTACAGCCACGGAGCTATCCAGCCTTTCTGTATCGATGCAGTGTGCCTCGAATTGCTGTGCACAACCCAAAACCCCACCCACCTTTGCATGTGAGAAAAAATGTACAAATGACAATAATGCCCAGAAATCAGGGAAGTGTCCAAATCAGGTGGGACACAGATATTTGTGTATTTCTGGACCATCTAAAGGGCCTTTCAAGAACTTCCCGGCTACTCGCTCTCTTGCCATTTTGCACGTCTTGAGAATGCCACATTTGCTCCAGTATTTTCAGGGGGTGGGATCAAAATGCTGACATTTGGAAAACAAACCAACCAACCAACCAACCTAGTGCCCGTTGCTATAGCAAAAGAATGAAGTGCCAAAGTAGAAGATGACTGACAACTAAAGCCTCAAAAAAGAAAAAAAGAAAAGAAAAGAAAAGCCAAAACCTTCCCTAGAAAGCCTAATCACAGAGCTCCTGGGTAAGGCATAGACAGATCTCATCAAACTCTACCTATTCCCCTCCACACCACTGAGCAACTGTTCTGCACCCAGGCTTTGCAAGGAGAGGGTGGTACATTGCTTTTTAGAGTGGCTTTTCTTTTAGGTAGCTACACCAAGTCTTCTAATCACATTTGGGACCGAGTGTATGTGAATGTGGGTTGGGTGGCTAACTCCCTTGTGCATGTTTTGATGTGGATCTGTATTAAAACTTCATCTCCTGACTCCCAATCTGGAAATAACGACATGAACCCGAAAACAAATTGTTTCAGGCCACCCCCAGAATAGCTTGGGATGAGGCTGCCAGCTATACAGTGAAGATTTGATAGGATGGTTCTAGCGTACTCCACCAGAAACCTTAGCTGTAAGAAAAGGTTATCTTGATCTGCTTGGCATGACATAGAAAGCAGCTACTGGCAAGGATTCTCTGTGAATGAATAGAGGGGGTGCCTCGCCCTAGGTCTCTAGGGTGAAAGTCTACCTTCCTGGAAACGTGCAACCAGTTGAATTCAATAATGGAAGAGCCGGTAAATACTGCACTGGAGACCTAGAGCTGCTTGTTAGAAGGTGCCTTGGCAAGTCACCCTGGGCTTGAAATCTGATTCTTCTGACAGCCACTGCATGCAAGGAACATCCACTGGGAGGCAATGTCTTACAAGCACAAAGTTGAACTGCATTGTCAAAATTGGGGGCTGGGGGTGGGGGAGAGACACACACAGCTTACAGGAAATGTTAAAAGGATGACTTAAAGTATGGAATTATTTGCTCTGGGTCAGAGGTGGCCAAATGACCCTGGCCTAGCCTCCCATTAGGGAAGTCCAGGATAAGATTCTGGCGATAATGCACGGAAGGCTCTTTTCCTGCTGGAAAGGCCCGCCTTGGCTGCCTTCACAGCTAAGCCCCTTGCCTGCAGAGCAGATCTCAAGGGAAAAAAAAGCTGCTTCTACCAACTGCCCATCTTAACCTTCCAGTGCAGAGTTAGTGATGATGGACGCTTGGGAGTGGCCGTGCTTGGAAGCAGTGAGGTAGGGCTGAAAAAGTTACCAGCAACTAGCTAAAATTCAAGGTCACTAAGATGTACTGAAGTTCCATTCTGAAAGTGGCATAAAAGGGGAACATTTTTGGTGCTACTGGTAAATATCCAAAAAGCTACTTGTAATGGTTATTTTAAGGTATTTTAAAGATATTTTGTTAGGACATTTTCAAGTTGTGTGCCATTCTTTTTTTCAATCCTAAAAAGGTTCCCCCCTCCTCCTTAAATACTGGAAAGTAACTGCCCCCCGTGTATTCCTCCCCTACCCCCGCCATGCCAATGAGGCCGACACAGTGTCCAGCATTAATTTCTCAACACATGCTTGTAAGTGCAATCAGCTGAGTGCACTTTGAGCATTGCCATGGTCAGGAGTCTGTGCTGGAACAAATGCTTTTAACTGAGAGCACGTATAAATATTTCTACACATCCTGACGCTCAACCCATGAAGAAATTACTGACATCTTGAAGAAGAGGATATTAGGAACAGGATTAAACAGCAGGAATCCTATTGCTTAGCATAGTAAACAATAGCTGGAGTAGACCCATTTAATCAGTGGGGATTGGTGACCCAACTCCTCCATAAATTCTTTTGCTTTGAGGAGCCTGTTCTAGTTGTGAGATTACACTAAGCAACAGGATTTCAGCCTGTTTCTGTAGCCTCATCACCCCCACAGTTTCAACCCTCCCCACCTTCAGGCTACAGTATAATGACTGGATAGGGCAACTGTTACAGCTTAAGCTGTTTTATAGGGCAGGGGTGGGCAAATAAATTTCTATAGGGGGGGCCACATGAAAAATCTGAACTGTGTTCGGGGGCCGAGAACCAACTTGACTTAAAAATAAAATGAAACAGTGATGTTATGATTGTTTTTATTTTAAACTTGTTAATCTTCACAAATATTAAAGAGGTTTTTGTGGTATGTTAAAGATAAGCAACCAATCAACTTTAAAGAAAAGGCTATAAATGGTTTTGATGTCCGGCGGGCCGGACAGGAGTGGCTTGCGGGCCGTATGTGGCCCTCGGGCCGCACTTTGCCCAGGTCTGTTATAGGAGGAGGCTCACGGCACAGTGGGTTTACTGCAGTACTGTATTGTAGTCAAGAATCTGGTAAAAACCTGAGTTTGATCCCAACGGGCTCAGGTAGCTGGCTTAAGGTTGTCTTGACCGTCTTTCCATCCAAGGTTGGGTAAAATGGATACCCAGCTCACAAGAGTGTAGCCTGCATCATTGAATTGTAAAATGCCTAGAGAGTGCTTTAAGTAAGCACACTTTGATTTTTACAGGGAAGTAAAAAGAGCTGTGACCATGATACTGTATTGACCTAAATTCTTTGGAGAAAGAACTGCTCAAAGTGTAGCAAACTCGTAAGTCTTTAATATTTAGCCAATATTTATTTTCCAGGCAGCGTTTGGTGGCTAAAAACCATCCAGGGTTCCTGCTAGAGCTCCGATTAACATAAATTGCCAATAGCAGCAAAGATTTCACGTGGACAGGTGAGGAAAGTATTAATTCACGTGCATGAGTTAGTGAAGCAATCCCCTCAAGGCGCAAAATCATCTGTGTTAAGAGGAAACTGTCCTCATAGAAACATAGTTTGCATCCGGCACTTATTCTACTCCTTTGGTATAAATATACCATTAAATATGCCCCCAGCATTGCTTTTTTTTCCTGAGGGCCTCAGTCAACAAAAACAATCCATCCTCACAAAGGAACTATTTGTGTGGTTCCAAAGTTTCAGCCTACCTCCGTCAAGGTTCAGGAGGAGCTTACGAAAAGCCGTAGACACAGGACACGGTCCCAGTTTATCTCCCTCCAGTGGAAAAGGAAATGAGAGCCCTCAGGGGCTAATAATAAGTAACTTAATCAGCATTTTCTTTGCGGATTAATGGGGTATGACTGTTTGCTATATGAGTTGGGGGGGGGGAAATGGAGGAAAAAATGGAGGAAAAAGAGATCTAGTTGGATCACCAAGTCTTGCAGTTCTCATTGCTCTGTACGCTTGGATGTATTAAGATCCAGTCACATATGCATAGTATGTCACAGTGTCTTGGGATATGAAAGGACCAAACAAAAATGGGCTGTGATCTTTCTCTGAAGCCCTTTACTCACTCACTCACTCACTCACTCACTCACTCACTCACTCACTCACTCACTCACTCACTCACTCACTCACTTATTTAATATGCCACCCACACTACCCAAAGGTCTCTGGGTAGCTTACAACATTTAAAATACTGTACAATAAAAACTCATAACAATTAAAATGCAATTAAAATATATATAAAAATTGCCATCGGACCCACAGCTAATATTATTTCAATTAAAAGCCTTCTGGAACAGGAAGGTTTTGACCTGGCGCCAAAATGTCATCAGCGTCGGGACCAGACGGGACGGCATTCCATAGTCTTGTAGGCATTGGTTGAGCTGCTGTGATGTCACAGAAAATTCACTTCTATGTGAATAATCCTACACCCAGCAAAGCTAAGGAGAGAAAGAAAATGGAAGTTTAGCTGAGTAGGGGGGGAAATTGCACAGTGCCTGCTGGACAGGATGTGGGACAATGTGAGTGAAAAAATGGTTTGGAAGACACCAAGATCATGGCCAGGTTGGCATCGGCCAAGTTGGCAAGCACACAAGGCAGCTGTAAGACTGGTAATATGATTACTGTAGTAGTAGTAGTAGTAGTAGTAGTAGTAGTAGTAGTAGTAGTAGTTGTTGTTGTTGTTGTTGTTGTTGTTGTTGTTGTTGTGTGCTGTCAAGTTGCCTCTGACTTTTGGCGACCCTATGAACGAGAGATCTCCATCATGTCCTCAACAGCCGTGCTCAGCTCCTGCAAACTCAATCCTGTGGCTTCCTTGAGGGAGTCAGTCCATCTCATATTTGGTCTTCCTCTTTTCCTGCTGCCTTTCACCTTTCCCAGCATGATTGTCTTTTCCAGGAAATCCTGTGCTTCTCACGATGTGCCCAAAGTAGGACAGTCTCAGTTTCATCATTTTTACCTCCAGAGATAGTTCAGGCATGATTTGCTCTAGGACTAAGTTGTTCATTTTTCTGGCAACCCAGGTCATCTGCAAAGCTCTCCTCCAGCAACACACGTCAAATGAATGAGTTTTTTTCCCCTGTCAGCTTTTTTCACCATCCAGTTTCCACACCCTTACTTGGTGACTGGAAATACAAGAGTGTACATTATCTTGGACTTAGTCCCCAATGCCACATCCTTACGCCTGGCGAACTTTTCTAGTTTCTTCATTGCTGCTCTTCCGAGTCTCGGTCTTCTTCTGATTTCTTCACAGCAGTCTCCCACGTGAGAGCTACAGCTCTATATTTTGCAGTAATGGTAAAGTTCAAAGTTTTTGAAAGGGCGGTAAACAAAGAAAGGGTATTAAAAGAAGAAGACTGAAGGATTACAAATTGAAAGACTGGTGGGCAATATTTTCCTTTATGAGTAGTTCTTTTGAGAAGGGGAATATTAAAGCCCAGGCAGGAAAGTATGAAGGAGGGGCCATGGTGTGCATGCAACTGAACATAGCTAAGATTGTATAGCCCCTAAAGTCTGTAACTCCCTAAGAGTCATTATTTTGAAAGTCAGCTACACAACATGAAAAGGTAGTGCATTCTGCCTGGGACTTTTGCTGGAAGAAAGTGGGCCAGTAACATTGTCTGGAACACTGCTGTGTTTTCTCGTCCTGTACAATCATACAACTTGACAATGTTGCAAAGCTTCAGGGCTACCCAGTGTGTACATGCATGCATTCAGTCTGGTATAAAAACAATGGAAAACAATATTTTTGGTCCATTGGTCAAGTTGGCTGTTACACCTACTCTTGGGAAGTTGGAAGGGGGTAGCAAATGTTTTATTTAAGCCTGCAGCTCAACTGTAAGGGAATTTAAAGGACCACAATAAGGTAAAATCTGTTGCAGATTTCTAGTAAAATTCTGTTTGCTATACAATAGAAGGGCAGGGATCCACAGAGGAGAATAGCTACAAGTCCCCTACATAGTCCACTCCTTCCTCGTTACTGCCACTTAAAGTCTCAATATGTTACTCTGAGACATTTGTAGGAGAAAGAAGAAAAACATTTCTTTGCCTTCTGCAGTTGCTTTTTACAGACTCGTGCATGCTGCTTTCTTTACTGCACACATACTTAGCAGGCAACTGAACAGATCAACAGCAAACAACAGTTACCACCAGACTAAAGAGAGAGAAAAAGCTCACAGCTGAGAGCCAGGACTCTCCTTGAACTCAAAGGCTGGAAGGAGCAATTGGTTAGTGCTGGCTAGACAATCCACCCCAATCAAAAAATTCCTCCCAGTCACACAAACTACAGACAGCATGCTACGTTGTAAATAAAACTCCAACCAAAACTCCAAGTTCTGCACTATATGCCAGTTTCATTGACAATCCAAGCTGATCCAGGCCAAATAAATTCCTACAGCAGTGGCTTCCGTTCTTTTCGCTCTCCTCATTGAGAGGCAGACCCACATAACTCACTTGGAGGAGAAATGTGCAGGGGAATCTAACTGTACTTTCCTTTGGATCGCTCCTTCCCCTTCACCGCAGAAATTGCTGCTCCCAATCAAACCCTTTCCTGCGTGTTTCATGCACTCAGCACCCATTAGGAAACAACCCACTGATCCCTTTTCTAGTGCCAGCAAGTGCTCTCAGCACCACTCCCCAAGTGGCTTGCATGCAGCAGTTCTCTCTTCCAGGAAGTAGGATCCGGTCCCTGCATCTGAGGTCCCATAAACCTCCCAAGCTCTCCTTTAGACCTTGGAGAAGGCACAAAAATATTTCTCACCTAAGGTGCTATTTATCCTAAAACCATCCCTTTAAAAACCTAGGAGTTGAAAAGGTGGGGGAGGGTCGTTGCAGTGTTGCTGAAGTCAAACAAATTTCATGTTCTGATTCACACTGTATTCAGCTGCAAGCCCTAACTGATGCTTGTCACATTTAAATATTTATCAGCCTTTTTTTGTGGAGTTCTGAGGTCCAAAATGGGTTTATGGGTATGGACTTTAATCAAGCCCTGTGAGCGCTAAGCAGAGTTGCCAGTGGACCAAGGGTGGAGAGGGTGAACTCTTTTTTCATCCAGAAAGAAATTTGTAGAAGAAATTTGCAGGAGGAGATTTTACTCCACAGAGATGCACATGATTACTTCTGGTGCCTGGGTATCAGAGTGCTATAAATAACCCATGAGTGGAGAAAGAGCCCAACCTAGATTTGCTTGAGAGCTTCTACTGTGCCATGGAGGCAGCAGAGATGAGATAGTAATAAATCAAAATATGGAGTGTAAAAAAAATACTTGGGTAAGGAAGGGGTGGGATTTCCGTGCCCTGCATAAAGTAAGTTTTGTTCCTGTGGATTTTCTACCCAACGTTTAACCTCTGAAGCAATAGTTCTCCTTGACTAAGAATATTAAAAACAAATAAAACACATTTCAGAAGTGCTGACATGTTAGTTTCTACCTGAAGGATTACACAGAAGACATTGGATATATTCAGTCTAGACCAGAGAAAACAGATAGGAAGATATGAGAACATGCTTGAAATATTTGGACAAAAAGAAAAAGTTGAAGATGCACTTGTAGAAAAAGACAACAATTTATTTGTGTTCTGCTTCCCCTTGATTTCAGTTTATTGATTACCAGGGTATGTGTCCCACTCAATGTAGTCTCAATGGCCGTGGGAGGATATCATGACCCCCAGACCTGCCTAAGGTTGTCAACTAGGATAACCAGCAAGTCTTAACTGCCGCCGCCACCACCCATTCTATATTCTAGTTTTCAGAACAGGAGAACTTCTGGATTTAAAAAAAAAAATCAGTACCAGATGGCGACCGCTCTCAAAAATGGTACAGCTCAAACCCTACATACCTCATACACTCTTAATACGGTCCATCTGGGTTTTTTCCCCACAACCACATTGTGGATTTTCCAAAGCAAAATCACCACACCACCACCCTTATCATCCACCATTTTGTGAGCACAGCAGGATGGTAGAAAGGAAGTTTATTGTTCAGTCGTTAAGTCGTGTCCGACTCTTCATGACCCCATGGACCAGAGCACGCCAGGCCCTCCTGTCTTCCACTGCCTCCTGGAGTGGAAGACTGTTTATTTAAAGAAAATATTCATTATAGGCAGAAGAATATTGCTAAGTTTAAAATGACTGCTCTTAAGCAATACATGTATTTTCAAAACCAATGATTCATACATATTCAATTAGTATAAAGATACTTGGGGTCAGTGACTGGATTGCAGTTCATGTTTTCTGTGATGAAATACTGTAGCTGGTTTTCTGGTCATCCCTTTCAACCCTCATCCAGTGAGGAAAGCTGGTTGGTTTTAAGGTCCTGTCATCATAGGACGGGGCATGTGGCAAGTTCATTGGGTTGGTGTAGAGAGTGAGGAATCAACTGTTGGTTAAAAAAAAACAACCAAGAGGAAATCTGTTCATACGCACAATAAAAACCTTTATTTATGTTTAAATAATATTTAATAACATTTTAGTTCTGTTTCAACCCCCAGCAGTGAACAGCTCACATAAAAGCATAAACGACACATTAATAAATGTCTAAAATCGTAAGTTACAAATATGTAAAATCAGAAGTTTAAGACCACACGTTTACAAACATCTAAAGTTGCAAATATCTAACATCACAGACTAAAGATGTTGCAATACGTAAAAGCAAAATAAGAAAGGCAGAAATCAAAGAGAAATGGACCATGTGCTTACTTCCCCAAAGCCTAGCCTAATAGATATTTTTTTGTACCAGAAGTCTAACAGACCAAAGTTTGGGAGGCAGCTAGATCCATGAGGGAAGAGAATTCCATAAATAACTAAACTTCTATGTTACTGGAACTTTTGAGGTGACTACACCAATTCCATTCTCCTAGAAAGGAACCTCTCCTCCTGAGTCACCTTTGTCTCATGTAGTTGGATAGGGAAAGACCCTGCCCTGGTTGGAAGGTGGATGACTCTCTCCAGACACCCCTGGCTGTCTCCTGCCCTGTAATTCTCTCCCTACATGGAGACTCTTTGGTTCTATCGCTTGATGATTCACCACCTTGGTCACAAGGGTGACCATCTAGGAATCTTGTAATAAAGGACTGAGGATAAAAGAGACAGTCTATATTTGGCCACAACGACAGACAAAAGAGGATGGCATGCATGGAGCAGAGGGCAAACCACAGGAGAGGTCCTGAATACAATTAAGGTCACAGAGGTCATGGAAACCTTTACTGTAGCCAGCAACCTAATGCAGAAATTGTAATGGTTGAAGAGGAGGCAAATGGGAAAGCTAGAAAACAGCTCAGGCCATTGTGGCTGTTCAGTTTTCCAACAGCAAACGTGGAAGTGGCTGCAGTGATGTTGAGAGGTCTAGTCTCCTGCTGGCACAACCAAGCTGCTTCTGTACCTGCAGCTACCTGTATGGAATGCTGAATGGGATACAAGTGGACCCTCTAATTACGGAATTAATCCGTATTGGGACGGTGGCTGCAGGTTGAAAAGTCTGTAGGTCGAGTCTCCATTGACCTACAATGCATTGAAAACCAATTAATCCCATAACTGGCCATTTTTGTTCCATTTTTGTTCCATTTTGGTTTTTTTTCTGGTCTGTAGGTCGATTCTCTGGCTGCAAGTCGAACCTAAATTTTGCAGCCAGAGAAGTCTGTAACTCGAAAAGTCTGTAAGTCGAGCCGTCTGTAAGTCGAGGGTCCACTGTACTGGCCTAACTATTAACCATTGAGCTCAGACTACATGGCACATTGTATCTCTTGCTGATGATCCCGGTTTGGGCATGGCAGCAGAAACCCTCAATACAGATATCAGTTTCTATATTAAAAGCAATACTGAAATATAGAAATCAGTTTCCATCAATGCAAGCAGGGTGGCAGAATCATTCAGAACACGGCCAAAGAGCCCAAAAAACCCACAACGGCCATTAGATCCCAGCCATGAAAGCCTTCGCGAATACATAGAATCATTCAGTATCGAAATCCAGCTGTATCTGCTCTGATAAACATGGCGACTGGGCTGCTGTTGTTGTTTTTCTTAACTAAATGATTTTGTCCTGAACTTTTAAGTTGCTAGGCTTAGCTTCCATCCTTCACCAAAAACCCAAGGCTTTTCATCAAAAGGTAGATTATAAATGTTATAAATTCTATTTTAAAAAATTAAGCCGTTTACCCAAATTTTAGGCAGGTGAGAAATTAAGGAGTCACGGATGTTGTGCATACAATCTGACTGTGAAGCATAGCGGGGGGGGGGGGGGACCCAGGAAACCCAAAAGCGAAGAAGGTGATCTTGGAACTAGGTGTGCGGGCAAAGTACACTGCCAAACGGAGTTCTTGATGTAGCAATATGTAAACACTATGGGAGTGTGTGCTGTAAAAACACACGGACGCAAAGGCATTCCGAACAGATTAGCCAATAGGGTGGAAAAGGACAGCCCCAAAATAGCATGTCTGTAATGTGGCAGAAGGAAGAAAGCAGGAGGGGGGGTAGATTTCCCGAAATAAAAGGTGGAATCAGGACTGGGTGTAGCTATCTAAGAGTATAATCAGACGGGGGGGGGGCTTGTCCTGCTGTTTGGGACGGCCTGTTTTGCTCCTTTTGCTGGTGAACAGGTAACGTACTGTAACTGCTAGATTTGGAAGAGGTAGCCGTGTTAGTCTGTGCAAGCATGTCAGGCAAAATCCAAAGAAACAAAATGAAACAATACAAAAATAAAAAAGACAAAAAGTAGACATGGATGACTCCATGAAAGCTTACATTAAAATATACGTAATGGTTAGTATTTAAAGTGCCACATGGTTTCTCTCTCTCTCTTTGTTTTGTTTTGTTTTGTCTCTTTGGGTTTATAATTGCTAGGGTGACTCGGCCCATCCCCAGATCATTCCTATCTATACCTTTTCTGCACCCTTGACAAAAATAAAACATCCCCTGAAAATAAGCCCTAATGCATTTTTGGAGGAAAAAAATAATATAAGACTGTCTTATTTTTCAGGGAAACAGGGTAGCAGTCACTTCAGTGCTGTCTACAGTAGTAGGAAGATATCTTCCTACTACTGTCTACTAACTAGATTATTGAAATAATTAATGAAGCTGTGGTTTAATATCCTGATTTGAAATCAGAGATGAAATCATTTCCTCGCTTACGGACGTCATGGAAAATGGTCATTTCCCTAAGTGTGGTGGTTTTCCATTGTCATCTTTGATGAGGAGGGGGCAGAGGCATTGATGATCCATGCTGTTCTGCCATGCTTTCTTACACCAGGAACGTTGTTTGAACTGGACCAAAGTGTGCCCAGTCATATGTCCTCCAGATATTTTTGGATTGCTGTTCCCGTCGGCTGTCAGCAGCAGAGCCAATGGGGAAGGCTGGTGGAGGTTGTTGTTACTGCCTTTCGAGAGCCCACCCTTCCTCATAAGAGCTCAGAGTGGCTGTCGACCTACATTAAACCACACAGTTAAAAATCTCAAAACACAAATATAGCTAAAATCCCAAATTACCAAAAGGGGCAGGGGAAGGGGGGGGCGGACACCTAACTCACTGAGTTTGCTCAAATGTATTCAACACAATGCAAAGAGGGTGCTGTGAAATGTAAACCAAACTCTTGTTTATTCCTGAAAGCTTGAATAAATGGATATGCCAGAAAGACCAGCCCCTGAAGGACAGGAGTATGGCATGAAATAAAGAAAACAATGTGTGTGTGTGTGTGTGTGTGTGTGTGTGTGTGTGTGTGTGTGTGTGTGTGTGTGTGTGTGTGTGTGTGTGCGTGTGCGTGTGCGTGTGTGTGTGTGTGTGTGTGTGTGTGTGTGTGTGTGTGTGTTTTGGTGCACGTAGAATCACTCCATTTTGGTGTGATTCCAGCACCTGCCTTCACTGGGATCAAACCAAAGCAGAGCTTGTGGCTTTACATTTCCCTTCCATTTTCAATTCCCTGTATAGTAAATGGCTTAAGAAGATAGCCACTTCATGATATTGGGAAATTAAATACTTCCTCTGCTCCTCCCTAGAGGGGTAGAGGAAGGAAATTTGTTGTTGTTGTTTTAGTCCATTATGACAGCACTCATGTGCTATATGACTCAGAAGAAAATATATTTTTAAAAACTTCTTCCTGGAGGCACAGAGTGCCCCCCCCATTTGTTGTTGTTTACATACAGGAGGCAAAACAAATAGGGTCGCTTGAAGTGGGTATGAAATTTGGATGCAAAGATTGCACCAAATGGCATACCAGACCTCTACCCAACCCGAAGAGATCTTATTTAGCAAGATCCAATTGAGCCTTCCTGGAAGACTACCGGGAAAAGACCCTGATATTGGGAAAGTGTGAAGGCAAGAGGAGAAGGGGACGGCAGAGGACGAGATGGTTGGACAGTGTCATCGAAGCTACCAACATGAATTTGACCCAACTCCGGGAGACAGTGGAAGACAGGAGGGCCTGGCGTGCTCTGGTCCATGGGGTCACGAAGAGTCAGACACGACTAAACGACTAAACAACAACAAATTGAGCCTGTGTGAATAAGCCCTAAGAATGCAAACAGAAGATTTCAATCATGCATGATTGTGAAAGAAAGAGTGGCTTGAATGGCAGTGATCTCCTTTAAAGCAGTCCATCCAGATTCTGGGGAATTGCTCAAGCCTAGCCCTAAAAAACTAATAGACCAGATCAGTTGCAGGAGAGGGGTTGGGCTGGAATGTATTTCTATGTTGCGTGATCACCAGGATCACACCAGACTGCTCCACAAGTGATTCAAATTGAAAACTATTTCTCCATTTGATCACCCCCTAAATTCGATTCAGAACTTAGTCTTCAAGGTAGCATTCCTCAGAAAACTGCCAGGAAGCTTCAGGATCAGGCCATGTTGCTTCTTATATAGGAGCTTTGTGCTGCAGTGGTTAAGCTGCAGTACTGCAGTCAAAATTCTGCTTCTTTGCAGTTTGGTAAATCCTAGAAATAAATCCACTGGAGATTTTCCAGCAGGAAGGGTGGGGGTTGAGGGGAGGAAGCTGTATAATTGCATGCTAGCAAAATTTACACCACAGCATTCACCACTACAGTTCAGTATAACTGTTTGTGTATATTAAAACGAGGGGGGAAAAAGATTCCCAGGGAACAAGCATTTACCTTAGTTTTCATCATAGATGCCCATGAATAAATCAGCTCGAGTTCACTCAGACTTACATCTGCATCCTGAGGCATAGGATTTCACAGTAAACATCACTCCCACCCCGAAAAAGGAAAAGAAAAAAGAAAAAAGAAAAGAAAGGATGGGAATGGCACCCTTTTACTGTGGGTCTGGAGCAGCTCCCTTATAAAAAAAGGTGACAAATGTTTGGTGGGTGTGTTCTGTTTAGGAAAATAAAAGGTAAATAAGGGGAGACGGGAAGAGAAGTGTATAAAACTATGTATGATGTGAAGAAAGCAAATAAGGAGAAGTTCCCCCCCTCTTTTTTAAAACCAAAGCCCAGGGATCATCTGCCTGGCAACATAGTGAGAGAGTTAGGATTAGGCATCCTTCAGTCTCAAGAGACTATGGTAACGTGTTCTGTATGGAGGACTTGGAACAGCGTCTAGTGTGGCTGAAGAGGCCAATTTGAGAGTGACAATCTCTTCCACACTGAAGACAAATCCAATCTGTCCCCTGTCCAGCTCCCTGGTTTTGCTGCTTTTGTGACTTCCTCTTTGCCTCGGCCTGCTGGACAAGGGTCTCTTCAAAATGGGAGAGACCATGATGCACTGCCTGCCTCCAGGCTGAACGCTCAAATGTCAAGGTTTCCCATCTGTTGAGGTCCACTCCTAAGACCTTCAGATCCCGCTTACAGATACTTTTGTATCACAGCTGTGGTCTGCCTCTGGGGTGATTTCCCTGCGCTAGTTCTCCATATAGGAGATCTTTTGGAATCCGACCATCAGCCATTCTCACCACATGCCCAAGCCTATGTAGTCCTAGGACAGATCAAATAAAGTGTTCCTCTAAATTGCTGTTGTTGTTTAGTCATTTAGTTGTGTCCAACTCTTTGTGACCCCATGGACCAGAGCATGCCAGGCTATCCTGTCTTCCACTGCCTTCCGGAGCCGGGTCAAAGTCATGCTGGTAGCTTCGATGACACTGTCCAGCCATTTTGACCTCTGTCGCCCCCTTCTCCTCTTGCCTTCACACTTTCCCAACATCAGGGTCTTTTCCAGGGAATCTTCTCTTCTCATGAGATGGCCAACGTATTAGAGCCTCAGCTTCAGGATCTCTCCTTCCATTTCTTCCACTTTCAGTGCTTCCTGTCTGTCCAGTTCACAAACCAGGACTGGTTTGTCCCCATTTCTAGTACAGAGCATCGTTCCTCTAAGGTCTGCAAAAAGTTTAGTCATAACGAAATGACCATAGAGGCATCTTGGCAGATATTAAGTTACAGACCCCTGAAGTTACAAAGGCTGTAAAAACAATTGAATTTCCCATAGAAACATTTTTTTCTGGGATGTCAGGACCCCTGGATTTCCAGGCCGAGGAGACAGAGATTGTTTATAAATAGAGTCGGGGGGGGGAGGAGTGAACAGCAGAGTGAACTAAAACACATTTAAAAGCAACAAGTGTTTTGAATTGTTTTAGTTTATAATGTTTAATGGAACCCGCCCTGAGTAGACTTTGTCTAGTGGGGTGGGATAGAAATCTAATCAATCAATCAATCAATCAATCAATCAATCAATCAATCAATCAATCAATAATTAAACTTCACAGTGAATTATCATAAGCCATGGTGATTTGGTGCCAATTTGTCTGACTTTAAAAGGGGATTAAACAAATCCATGGACGTTACAGTCATCAACAGCTACTAGCCAGAACAGCTATATTTCGTCTCTGTCATCGGAGGCAATCAATTTTAATCAAACTTATGGTGACCCTTTTCAGGGTTTTCCAGGTAGAGCATAATCAGAAGTTACTTACCCTTCCCTTCTTTTCCGGGCGCTCTCTGGGACTGTGCAGCTGGCCCAAGGCCACACGCAGGAGGCCCAGCGGAGAATCAAATTCCCAACTTCTGGCTCTGGGCCAGATGCCTACATGACTGAGCGATCCAGCCAGCAATCAGAGGCAATAAGCTTCTGTATATCACTTGGGGAACCAGGGTTGCAGTTGCATTACTTGTGTTCTGCTATGGAGATCTCCAGAGTTAACTACCTGACCCAGGTGTGAAGACAGGATTGAACTAGAGATAAGGTGGTCCAGACTCCAGGCTGAGGAGACATCTCTGGCAGAGGAAGAGGTTTGTGCATTTGAGGTGGTTGAAAAGCTGGGGTAAAGGTAAAAGTTCCCCTTGACATTTTAGTCAGTCGTGTTCGATTCTAGGGGGCGGTGCTCATCCCCATTTCCAAGCCGTAGAGCCAGTGTTTGTCCGAAGACAGTTTCCGTTGTCACGTGGCCAGCGCGACTTAGACCCGAAAAGCTGGGGTACCCATCTCCAGATGGCACCTGAGATCACAGGCTCAATGTGAAGAGGTTTGTGTTCATTATATGCTTGTAGAATGTCAGTGCACATAAACCCATAAGCAAGGAGGGTGAGGGAAGAGCCCATGATTGCAGTACATGGGTCTATCATGCTATTGGAAGCCAAGCAGGAAGTGGCGCACCAAAATCACAGCTTGTGAGCTTTCTCACTGCCCAAACCCTGGTAGCCATGGTGGAGAGCCTGATTGAAAATGGTCCATGGATGAATATTGAGCCTTTTACAAGCTGCAGCAAAAGCACAGGGGATGAACCCCTCACTCCACCCCCACATATCACTTGTAACTATAAATAAGTCTACAGTGGTGCCTCGCTTGACGAGGATAATCCATTCCAGTGAAATTGCTGTAAAGCGAAATCCTTGTCAAGCGAAATAAAAAAGCCAATTGAAACGCATTGAAAACCGTTCAATGCATTCCAATGGGCGAAATACCTGCTTGTCGAGTGAAGACCCTCCATAGGGTGGCCATTTTCAGATGCCTGTGCAGTGAAAAATGCCTCCTAAAAACAGCGGGGAGCCATTTTGAGCAGCCAGTGGCCATTTTGAAAACCTGACAATCAGCTGTTTTGATCATCGTAATGCGAAGAATCGGTTCCCAAAGCAGGGAACTGATCGTCAGGAAGTGAAAAAAAGCCCATTAAAACATTGTTGTGAAGTGGATTTGTCATCAAGCGGGGTAATCGTGAAGCGGGGCACCACTGTATTTGGATAGACTTATGGGTAGACACATGGATGCGACAAGGCCACATGGTCTTCAAACCAATATAAATGCAAGAACAGGTGATACCTTTATTAGACCATTAAGAATAATAAAGTCTAATAAAGGTATAACCTGTTCCTGCATCTATATGGATACAACCCCCCAAACGTTTCTTATGTTCTTAACTCTCCAGCACCCCTGCCATGTAATAAAAAAAGGCACAAACGTCCATATTAGAGATGTCTCTTTATTGGATCAGTCATAAACATCACAAGATTGCATGCACGTTTTTGCTGGCATTTGGGCTTTCTTCACAAAGATTTTGACCTAGTATGGATCTTGGACTTCTATGATCGGCTGACTTTTGCTTTTAATTAAGAAGCGATGTTGCCATGCAATAGAGAACAGCTGGAGAAAGACAAGGCAAAAAACAGATAACAAAAGAATGACATCATTTGCTTATTTTTACAGTTTTGCTTCTCCATCTAGTCTTTCAGGCCTTAAAGGGACCTCTGAGATAAGAATCTACAGACACAGGGAAACCCCCAAGGCCCCCGCTTGAACTTCCTGAAAGGGATGACCCTAGATGAGCTTCTGCAGAAAGGCAATGAATTGATTGGGCGACAGATCATGGGAATGGATGGGGGAAGCAAGTGCAATGTTTGTTTATTCTGCCTTTCTAGGGATGGGTGAAACATATGATAGTGCTGGGAAAGGCTGCCTTCTACAACTCCTCCAAATTCCCCCTCCAGCATAGCCTGCATTTACCCACGTTTACCAGAATGACTGTGGACCTTCCTCCTCTTGCATTCCATCAGAGGATGGTGATCCTTCCTTCCAGATCCTGTCCTCCTCCCTTTGCTGTCAGCCCAATTCCCTTTGCTTTTCAAAAGTTGCTTGCTTCCTCTTTCCAATGAAGAGAGAGAGAAAAACCCAAATAACTTGCCTAAGCTGTTATCCATGATATGGGTTTACTCACATTTGTAAATCTATTTTACAGATGGAAACAATTTGCACATTTTCTAAAACACACACACACACACACACACACACACACACACACACACAAACACACACACACACACACACACACACACACACACAAAATCCCCATTAATGCAGCTCCTTTGGCTGCTGATCCATTTCCGGGCTCAGTTCAGATTGCTGGTTTTAACATATAAAGCCCTAAATGGCTTGGGACCAAGGACCATGTCAGCCTTTAGGAGCCTGTGTTAAGATCATTAGGTAAAGGTAAAGGTTCCCCTTGACATTTAGTCCAGTCGTGTCCGACTCTAGGGCACGGTGCTCATCCCCGTCTTCAAGCCGTAGAGCCAGCATTTTTCCGTATACAGTTTCCGTGGTCATGTGGCCAGCGCGATTAGACATGGAATGCCATTGCCTTCCCACCATAGTGGTATCTATATATCTACTTGCATTTTTACATGCAAGTAGATGTAAAATGCTTTCAAACTGCTAGGTTGGCAGGAGCTGGGACAAGCGACGGGAGCTCACTCTATTGTGTGGATTCGATCTTACGGCTGCTGGTCTTCCGACCTCGCAACACAGAGGTTTCTGCGGTTTAACCCGCAGTGCCACCACGTCCCTGTTAAGATCATTAGGGGAGGCCTTTCTCTCAGTCCCACCACCTTCACAAGTGGAAGGGACATGGGAGAAGGCCTTCCCTATCACTGCTCCCAGTCTCTGGAACTCCCTGCTACAGGAGGCCAGGTTGGTCTCATCTTTGCTGTCCTTTCCCAAGCAGGAGAATACCTTTTTCTTTAGGCAAACTTTCCCTTAATGACTGACTGTCTAGGCGAAAACGAACTAGATTGTTTATATTTTGTTGCTTCTAAATATGCTTTTCATAATGTTTGTACCAAACATTTTTAATATAATATTATGAATCCTTCCTTAATATTTTGATAGTTTACTGGATTTTTTTATTTTTTTATTTTTTTTTTTTTTGCTTTTAATATTGTGTTTTTCATAATGTAAGCCACCTTGGATCCATTTTTAAGGGGAAAAGTGGGGTAAAATATGTTTTAAAAATAAATGAAATGGGATAAACAGCAACAGAGAGACTGTCTAAAGTCTTACGTTTGGCTATTTGTGTGTTTCATTATATTAGTGCTTATTTATTTTAGTTATAATATTTTTAACCCACCTTTAAAAGGACCCAAGGTGACAGTATTTAAGCTAATAACATTGTATATACAATACTAAAAGGATAAATGAAAACAATTAATTAGGATTTTCATTGTTTTGTTATTATTATTTGTTTTCCCCTTGAGCTCCCCTCTACTAGCTATATGGTAAGTAGCTAGAGCACAATTCCTGCCATTCTGGAAATAACCACGCCTGTTAGCTTTGGCTAACAAGAAGACAGTTTCATGTCAGCTTTTTATAAGAATTACTACTAGCCAGGATCCTGTTGCTGACATGGGCCACAGCACAGATCACAGCTTCCATAGCAACTTGCCATAGTGATCCATGCTGTTGCACTTATGCTGGCGTACATAGGATTCTAGCCACCAAAATGTGCAAAACACATATTTAGGATGGAGCAAACTTGAGGAAGACCCAACTGATCAATATTCCCATTCCAATTTACCAAAATTGATGCGGCTGCTGCCGACAGGGGAAGTGACGCTAAGGATTTGCAGGCTTCATTGGGGAGAGGAAGGAAGTATGTTTGACGAACAAAGGGAGTAGTCGTGTTGAGTACAAAGGGAAGTGGGGGACAGGATCCAGAAAGAAGGGTCTTCATAGTTACAGTCATGTGATGGAATGTAAGAGGAGGCTGTGTGTGTGTCCACAGTCATTTCAATAGCGTGCGGTTCCCATTAGCCCTGGGAGAAATAGCTGTGCTATGAAATCAGAATCCACTTGCCAGAACCTAACAGGGCTTTCAAGATATTTAAGAAGTGGCTTTGCCAGTCCCACCACCCAGTATGTTTCTATGATTTACTGGGTATTTGAACCCAAGTCTGTTGACTCCTAGTCCATCGCTCTCTATCCATTAGATCAGTGATCCCCAACTTTGGGCCTCCAGATGTTCTTGGACTACAACTCCCAGAAGCCTTCACCACCACCTCTGCTGGCCAGGATTTCTGGGAGTTGAAGTCCAAGAACATCTGGAGGCCCAAGGTTGGGGACCACTGCATTAGATGACACTGGGAACCCCCAGGTAATATAGTCAGTAATGAGGAAGATTGGATGGCACACAATTTTTATTATTATCTTAGGGAACAATACAAATAATGTGCAGGGGCTAGGGAGAGGTTTTGCTCAAGGAGAGGGCGTTTTTCTTTCCAACCCTTTACATAACATAGTTCAGTACTTTTCCCATTTTACAGGTGAATGACTGAGGCTGAGTCAGAATTATGACTTGTTCATACTCATAGAATGAGCACATGCACAGCAGAGATGGAAATTTATTCCAGTTGAGAATCTGGAATATTACCTTTCAGAAGTGCTATGCTTTTTAAAAAGTAGTTCATTGTCACTACTACTTCTTGGATTAAGAAAAAAAAGAGCACAAATTGTGTTATTCTCATTTTCTCCGCCACCATATTAATGAAGGATTTACAACACTTCATGCTTCAACAAAGGCTTGCATTCTTTGATCTGCCTTGTTGCTTTTAAATGTGTTGTAGTATTGACTATATTTACCACTTTTAATATATTTTGTTTTTCATTCTTTTTAAATATTTGCATTGAAGGGTGCCAGAACTAATTTCTAACTAATTATCCTGGCTCTGATATATATATAGTCCAGTTAACACAAAAGAATAAATAGAGTAACTTGGAATCTTGATGTGGCAATAGGTATAGAATGGACGTTAGTATGTTATTGTTTCTCCTCTTCCCCATTAACCTCAATTCCCCTTTTCCTTTTTGTCACCCCCTTGTTAAAAAAAAAAAAAGATATATATAGTCCAATTAACCAGGGACAAGGAGATCCAATATATACTGTATTTGTTTATTTTCAGCTGAAAGCAAGCAAAGATAATGGACGCAAGTTCGCCCACCAAACATGTGAAGAAGAGCACCACCCACTTATAACAGAGTACACATTTTATAAGTTTTGACAAGAGGGAGGCAAGGGGTGTGGAGAAGGAGGAGAAAGAGGGGTTGCTAGAGGGGCTAGCCTATTAGTAATAACTCTTCTCTCCCGTCTTAGCAGAAGGTAGCTCTCTTATCAGTAACCAAGGACAAATTCTTAGTTAGACTATTTACTTGCAAATGTTGACTTTTTTGTGATGTAAGCTGCCTTGGGAACTTTTTAAGGAGGAAGATGGGATAAAATATTTTGAATGAATAAATAAATAAATTGAAGCATACCTCTCAAAACGCCTAAAATTACATTTAAAAGTTGCCGGGTGTCCTTTCAGCAAGAAAAGCAGGATAGATATATTTTAAATAGATATAAATAAAATGCATGTATTCCATACAGAGCACGTTACGTTACCATAGTCTTTCGAGACTGAAGGATGCCTAATCTAAAAAATAAAATAAATAAAGTAGCTTTAGGAACAATATGTTAGTTGTTACACCAGCTGAGTCACTTTAATCTTATTCGTTACATTGCTTTTGAAAGATAACTCAGCTCCACCCTTGTTAATGAAAAACACAGCACATACGTTACCAGCCAGAATTGTACTGATTACTTATGTCAATGTAAAATCAAAATGCAAGAGAAGGCTATACAGTACTTTTATAGTCAGTGTAAGTGTGGTGTGATGAAAACTGCAGCAAGTTGCCACTAGATCACAAGTTGCTGCTCAAAATCCATATTGTGGGCTAGTTTTGTCACTTGGCACACAATGGAGAATACAACAGGAATTTATTAATGAGCAGGAATGCACCACTGTTATTTACACCAAAGCACTTACTCCAGCTTAAATATCCAGTCGGAATCTGGCCATTCTATTTATTCATACTTTGTTCTATTCCTACTCTCTCTAGCCACTGGAATATCTTCCTATTTTTCTTCTTTCTTTCAAGTTATTCACCAAGGGACGTGGCGGCGCTGCGGGCTAAACCGCAGAAGCCTGTGCTGCAGGGTCAGAAGACCAAGCAGTCGTAAGATCGAATCCACGTGACGGAGTGAGCGCCCATCGCTTGTCCCAGGTCCCGCCAACCTAGCAGTTCGAAAGCATGCAAATGCGAGTAGATTAATAGGGACCACCTCGGTGGGAAGGTAACAGCGTTCCATGCCTAAGTCGCACTGGCCATGTGACCACGGAAGATTGTCTTCGGACAAAAACGCTGGCTCTATGACTTGGAAACGGGTATGAGCACCGCCCCCTAGAGTCGGACACGACTGGACAAAAATTGTCAAGGGGAACCTTTACCTTATTCACCAAAATGCGATCAAATAACAGTAACTTGAACTGACACGCAATCTCCCACTGTATTATCTCATGTTGCTTGAGAGAATCTTCCCTCACCAATATGTTCTCCACACAAAGCTCCTTGATGGTCTGGCAATAACTCTAGGAGATGCGTGAAATAACTCACCTGCAGTCCAATACAGTAATTCCTACCTCCCAATAGTCAATTATTGTTTTGGTCTGGGGTGTTTGCGCCCTTGTCTGTGTACAGTGCTCTGAAGGGAGAGAAGCTGAAGGGCTGGATTAGGAACTCAGCTAGCACTGACCGGTTCTGAACAGCCCCACATTTTGCAAGAATTGTGTAACACACCCTCCCTTGGCGTGTCTTTAAACTCTGAGGGTTAACAGAGGGTCAGAGAAACTATAATTATAGCCCAGACGCCAGTAAGGTCTGACATCAGCCAGGATCACTTTCTGAGTAGTAGATCCCAATATTCACGTACTGAGTGGCCACTGTCTCATAGCTCAATCATGGCTCCTCCTTCTCGGACTTTGGCCAGAGATTTTGGCCTCTGATTTTGCACAATTCCCAGTTTAACTGGGGAGGGGGCAGAGGAAGGATGCGATTGCTTAGTATATTCCTCATGGAGAACGTGACACCCTATTTTCACAGAGAACCAGCTTCTTCCTTCTGGCAACATTCCCCTGCACGTACTGTATTCCTAGCTGATGTTTTGTTCCTTTATATGTCTCTATATTTCCGTATGTCAAAAGCAGCAGCTGCTTAGAAACTAGGGTCAAAATCCAATTGAGGAAAATCCTAGACATAAAAAGCAATCAGGAAGTCATTGTTTTCCCTCTGACAGGGTGTGTACGTGACTGGTTGTGTCCCCCCTTTTTGCAAGCCATGTTTTCAGGTGATGGAAAATGTACTGGAGAGAAAGATTTGTATGCTTATCCTTGTGTAGTTGCATAAATTAATCGGAGTCTGAGCTCGGAGTCTGAGCCAGGTGGAAAATGAAAACTTATTTGGCAGGGTTTGTTCCAGCTTACCATCACTGAAGTGCCAAATAATATTTATGGAGGGTGGCAAGGCATCTTGTGGCCCTCCAGATGTTCTTTGTGGCACCTTGGTTATGGGCTCACCTTCAATCAGAGAAACACACACACACACACACACACACACACAGAGAGAGAGAGAGAGAGAGAGAGAGAGAGAGAGAGAGAGAGAGAGAGAGAGAGTTTTTTCTTTATTTCATGCACCCCCAACCGCCATACTCCTGTCCTTCAGGGGCTGGTCTTTCTGGCATATCCATTTATTCAAGCTTTCAGGAATAAACAAGTGTTTGGTTTACATTTCACAGCACCCTCTTTGCATTGTGTTGAATACATTTGAGCAAACTCAATGAGTTAGGTGTCCGCCCCCCTTCCCCTGCCCCTTTTGGTAATTTGGGATTTTAGATATATTTGTGTTTTGAGATTTTTAACTGTGTGGTTTAATGTAGCTCGACAGCCACTCTGAGCTCTTATGAGGAAGGGTGGGCTCTCGAAAGACAGTAACAACAACCTCCACCAGTCTTCCCCATTGGCTATGCTGCTGACAGCCGACGGGAACAGCAATCCAAAAATATCTGGAGGACATATGACTGGGCACACTTTGGTCCAGTTCAAACATAACATTCCTGGTGTAAGAAAGCATGGCAGAACAGCATGGATCATCAATGCCTCTGCCCCCTCCTCATCAAAGATGACAATGGAAAACTACCACACTTATGGAAATGACCATTTTCCATGACGTCTGTAACCAAGGAAATGATTTCATCTCTGATTTCAAATCAGAATATTAAACCACAGCTTCATTAATTATTTCAATAATCTGGTTAGTAGACAGCACTGAAGTGACTGCTACCCTGTTTCCCTGAAAATAAGACAGTCTTATATTAATTTTTTTTCCTCCAAAAAAACGCATTAGGGCTTATTTTCTCGGGATGTTTTATTTTTGTCATGTACAACCATCTACATTTATTCAAATACAGTCATGTCATCTTCTAGTTGTTGCACAATGGTGGAGGGCGGGGTTTCACTTCACTACACTGTTTCCCTGAAAATAAGACCTAACCTGAAAATAAGCCCTAGTATGATTTTTCAGGATGCTTGTAATATATGCTGTACCCCAAAAATAAGCCCTAGTATGATTTTTCAGGATGCTTGTAATATAAGCTGTCCCCCCAAAAAATAAGCCCTAGTTAAGTGAAAGCCCACCTTCCACCACTGTGCAGCAAACAGAAGATGATATGACTGTACTGTATTTGAATAAACGTAGATTGTTGTACAGTACATGAAAAAATATATGAATATAAGCCCTAATGCTTTTTTGGAGCAAAAAGTAATATAAGACCCTGTCTTATTTTCGGGGAAACACAGTAGGGCATATTTTTGGAGTAGGACTTATATTACAAGCATCCTGAAAAATCATACTAGGGCTTATTTTCAGGTTAGGTCTTATTTGAGGGGAATCAGGGTACCAGGTGTAGACATGACAGGAAACTAATTTAACACACTCCAGAAATGATGCATTACAGTGCAAGAAGGAACAGAGGGAGGCTCATGTAGACACAGAACTTGCTCTCAAACCAACATAAACCATGATTTGTTTTAGAGTGAGAACGAATAACTTTGTTTTTCCCTAAAACCTTGAAATCCACCAATCAGATCAAGCTGTGGAACAGTAGCTCAGAAAGGCAGGTGCTGAAGACTGAAGACTTTTCCAGATGGCACCTTGTTCTTTTATTGCCTGATTCCCAAACGAGGGTGAGGCTTACCAAGATTTGAAGTTAAGGTGTGACAAAACAGGTATTTGTCCCGTTCTTTGTCCCACGAAACTCATTGTTTCTTTAGATATTTATTCTGGTGACTGCACAACAATAGTCACGAGTAGATCCAATCTTTTGGCATGAGTATACAATATATTTTCTTCAGCCAGCAGGGTTTTTTCCCCTCCCTATAGCACTTCCAGATGCATTAGTTTCTCTTCCTATAGCTAAAACTGTACTGTATTAATGCTATGGGCCAGTTGCTGGGCAATTGTACAAATATAATTTTAAAATTATATCTGTAAAAATATTTTTCTTCCTAATTAAGTGTTCTAGCACTTAGCTAGGAAGAAAAATATATTTAAAAAATACAATTTTAAAATATGTATTTTAAAATTTTGCACTACAGCCCAAAACCAATACAGCACTCATTTAAGCACAGAATATGTCTCGTCAGTTTAGCATTACTTCTAAATATTGAAAAAAAAACATTGAAAAGGGAAGATTTCAATGCTGGCAAAAGGGCAAGCAAGAGGGTGGTGATAATGGAAGATAAGAGTGTAAAGGAGTCTGTGTAACATGTGGACGGTTTAAATGCACCTTCCTGGGATAATTAAACATCTCCATGTGAACAGTAATAGCTATTTAAATGCCATTATACGGTATACAAGAGGGGACGTGGTGGCGCTGCGGGTTAAACTGCAAAAGCCTCTGTGCTGCAAGGTCTGAAGACCAGCAGTCGTAAGATCGAATCCACGCAACCGTCGCATGTCCCAGCTCCTTCCAACCTAGCTCTTTGAAAGCATGCAAATGCAAGTAGATAAATAGGTACCACCTCGGTGGGAAGGTAACGGCATTCTGTGTCCAGTCGCACTGGCCACGTGACCACAGAAACTGTCTACGGACAAACGCTGGCTCTACGGCTTGGAAACGGGGTTGAGCACTGCCCCCTAGAATCGGATACAACTGGACTAAATGTCAAGGGGAACCTTTACCTATACAATATAAAGAAGTTTGCATCAACCAAGGACATACTTCTGAGTGGTAATGCCCTTAGCTAATTAGTTTGTATATTTTCTTTCTCCCAAGACAGGTATCCAAGGCAGCTAATAAAATATTCGACAAACAGTACTACTAAAATAAACCAGTTATGATGGTAAACGACAATTAAAATCAGAACATTTTTAAAAGATCTTGGCTAAAAGGCAGATCAGTTTATGCTGAAAACAGAACCTCAGCACATCCAGGCCTAGATTCCTTGCCTTCTGTATGCCATCAGTTGCTGATGGCTTGCCTGCATAAAAATGTCTTAGCCTGCTGGCAGGACAACAAAGGGGGGGGGGGGCACTGTAGAGTTTCCTAGCTGGTGTTTCAATGCAACCACAGAGAAAGCCATCTCCTATCCAAATATCTAGTCTGCATCCTCAGGCGTGGAATTACTTAGTTCAAAACCTGATGGAAAATTCACTGAGCAGCCATTTTGAGGCAAACTCCCCCTCATTTGCAATAATGCCTAGCCTATCATACTGGATAGTAATAAGAATTACCGGCACAATATATGTATAAATGCAAGTTACTTATTATAAGAGGTTCCTATTACAAGAGATTTTGTCTTCCTTTTACCTTTAGTTTCCTTAATTGCAGCTTGTAGACCTAAAATCCCTTCCTCCCAGGTCCGGTGTTGTGAATTGGCCTCTGAGGAACCGAAGCCAAAGAATGTCTGGACTTCAGGAAGAAAGAAATAAGCGCTGCTAAAGTGATATATTTGGTAAACATGCCAAGGGCCTTTTCTCTTGCTGGTAATGGACTGTGATATATTTATGCTGAGCTTGCTGAAGCGTGAATTCTTGGAAGTGATTGAGACAAGCACATTTCTCAAACTCTCCATGGAGAGAGCCGGTTTTCACCAGTCAAAGGAACAATGAAATAATTATTTTCTCCTCTCCTATTCACGCATAAATACAAGCCCGCATGAATAGCAACTTTTTGTGGTGCATCTGGTTTAGAAAAAAACAACTTGTTCTCCAAGTTGAACGGGGACACATCAAAAGGGCTCACGGTTTGAGAGATATTCCATACTAAAAGAAGTAAACAAAAAAGGTGTAACGGTGAATTTGCACCAACCTAAGGTCTCATTTATGTAATACATTCACTACGTTTGCATATTATACCAAGCTACGGTATGGTTTGTTGAAATACGGATTGTTATGGCATGTGTTGTGAAATCCAGGATGTTGCGATGTGCAAATTAAAAATACATCTACTACTAACCCAGTGTTTCTTAATTATCCAGAAACCACTATTTCCACATACAGTTTGCTAATAAAGTAGAACCAGAATGAGAGAGGGGCACAAACTGGAAAAATTGTGGTTCAAGATGGTTCGTGGAACCACAAACTACCCAGAAAACTGAACCGCAAACTGGCTTGATTTTCAGTTTGTGCCCGGTGGGCAGGCGGGCTTTCCTACTCCTGTTGTGCCACTGCTGCCATTGTCACCACACGGAGAAGCCAGGCATGCGCAGAGATAGCAGGCCCAGCTCCCAGAAGGGACATTGGGCTGCCATCTTTGGAGATGGCAGCCGTGGGGGAAGGAAGAGGAGAAAGAGGCAAGGGGAGGTGGGGAGGCAATTGGGGGCGCAGAGGGAAGAGGGGGGGCATCCATTTTGCTGGAACAAAGCAACAGGTAGGAAAAAGTTTGGGGCTTCATTTTGTTTCAGCAGAAACTGAACCACAACCCGTTTTTTTTTTCTGTTCATAGTTCAGTTCATACCCATCTATAATCAAAAACTTTACCACTTGTTAACTCACAAATTCCTGTTTGGGTAGGGGCAGTCCTTTCTCAAAGTGGGGCATTGTGGGTGGGGTAGCCACAGAGACTTGCCCGCATTGGCACTGCCACAGCCCGGGCAATCCCTGCCCTTCCCTTTGCCCACCATGCTTTGAGGGAAAAGTGTGGCCCTCAAGGTGGTTGTGGGAGGGCAACTGCCATTAGCCCTAGCCTGCATAGGGCATGTGTGAAGGATGGTGGGAGTTGTAGTCTTGCAGTATCTGGAGAAGCACACTTTATCTGCGCTTGCTTTACACATGGTTTAGGGTGAAGTATCTGGGATTCTGGAGGGCCTTATATCAGTCATTTGTCTGCTGTGGCCTCATCACAGCGTGAAAACAGCTGGGGCGGTTCTCTAGAGATGGCCTATATGCTCTGCTTTGTGCAGATCCTGTCCAATATATGCCAGTTATAGCATTGGCCACAGCCACAAAGTACCCAAAAAGGCCACTGATGCTGTCAGAGGCTGTTAAAAAGATGGTGATAGTGGCAAGTCACTGCCCCTCACAGGCCAATGCCTGGGGAAGACATCTCAGTAAACTTAATGGGAGGGCTCACCTCCTAGCAAAATAAATCAAATTACAAATTAGCTACAGTATTTTGACCATAATGCATTTTATGCACTATGGTCACCTGGTCACAGGACTGGCTCCTTAACAGAGAGCTGTGGCAGTTTTTGCAGTTCTGTGTTCATAAGTTCTGTGTGCAGAAATATTGGGCAAGATACTGGCCGCTGTCTTTAAATCCTCCTGATTGACTTTGCTGTCAAAGATGTGCAGCCCAATCCTATCCTAGGCCATCCGCCCTCAGGGGAAAAGCCATTATATTTGAGGGGATACCCAGTGTGGTGTATTGGATAGAGTGATGGATGGAAGACCTGAGTTTGAGTTCCTGCTCAGACAATAAAAACCAGAGTCTGTTGGGCTGGAACTGGTAAAACTAAATCTCACTTACGTTGAAAGCCCTATTAGGATCACTGTAAATCAGTTCCAACCTGACAATACATCAAAGACACAGATATGTTGACCGAGCTTCTTCTGTAAAAACGTCAGTATTGCAGCTTTAAGATTTTAAGCTCAACATAATTTGAAAATCACTTAACTTTTGCAGGTAACAACCGATGCATTTTAATGCTCATCAGTTCACCTGCTGAAGCAACACTACGTTGAGACTAGAGATAGGCACGAATCACTGGTTTGTGCTGGCTCATTTATCAGCCAAACAAGAGGAGTCAGCACTTCAAAGCTGTGCCTCCTCTGGCAGCCACCCACCCAACGGAAGTGCCTGGAGAAAGTAAGGCAGGGAAGTTAGGCTGCAGCCTCTGGGTGGTTGCTCACCAGAGGAGGCGGGACTTTGAAGTAGCAAACACCTGTTTGGCCAAGAAACAGGTGTGAACTGGCGGCTTGTGCCACAATAGGAAGTTGAGAGTTCAATGATCTAGCTGAGGCCCTCAATGACCCTGAGGTCCCTTTCAGGAGGGTCGACACACTTTTCGGTACATGTGTTCCTTCTCTGCCCTGAATGATCATTGTGTTGATATATTACCCCCTAGATTTGCACTTGGTACGTACTTAAAAAGAATCTTGGTATATCTGTGATTGAGCTTGATTGGCTCTTCCTGTGCTTTGATTAGTTAGTTCCTGGGGAAAACCGGTCTTGTTGCCTAGACTTGTTTGACTTCTGTAGGCCAAGTTCCCATTTGTCACGCCCATGAGCGGAGCACGAACAACATAAGCTTTGGAGGCAAATTGTTGCAAGTTACCAAGTCAGCAGAGACACTTTCTGTTCTGGGTTGAGTTCTGCAGCACATTGCACCAGAAATAACACCTAGGTGGCGTTCATAAGTTGCAGCAAATCATGACCAGAGGTTCTGCTATCTGCATTGCACCAGCATAACATGAAAATAAGCTCCTTCTGGTCTTCTCTGCAGTTGTCTTGGGTTACTGCTTGGAAAGCCTGGTCTAATATTGTCTTTTCTTCTCATTCATTCCATTTCTTTTATCACAGTCTGGATCATCCTTCCTTCTACCACTAGGTATTTCAATCCTTCTTCCACCACTGTTTATTTCATCTCCTGCATTAATTAATTGTTACTGTAGGTCCATTCTGGAAAAAACCCCTGAGGTTTTGATTTACACAAAAGCATGACTTGGATGTGAGTTCAGCAACCAAAAGAGACAAGCTGCCCAGCATCAGAACACAGTTATCTAAACAAAGTTAGACTGAAAAATGTACAAACTTCTGGCTATAGCAATGCTACTAAGGGTGCTACTAGAAAGGGAGGCTGCCTCCCTGTATAATTAAACTGTAAACCACCCAGAGAGTGCTTTAGGCATTAGTATGGGGTGGTATATAAGCAGCAGGCTTTTGCTTTGAAGTGTCAAGTAGAGCTTGCCTGCCTGACACTTCAGCCAGTCATCAGTGTTTGCTAACCTGTCCCCTTTCCTCTGCAGGACAGTGATAAGCTCTTAGGCAGTATCTCCAAGACTTTCTGAAAGTGCTGGTTGAATATAGGAAACAAAATCTCTCTGATTTTGTCGGTGATTGGAGATAACAGGGAGATTCTCTATGGTTGCAGCGATCAGACAAACCGGAGACTCGTTTTTCTGAGGGCGAGAGGACCCAGATCATCCATGGGCTGAGCTGGGCCCATAGAACTGAGTCATCACCATAAACTCACATACATAGACATGGCCTAACACTATGGCAACCTATGTTTTTGGCTTGGCAGCTGGCAATCTGGAATGTATTTATTTAATTAAATGAATTAATTAAAATGGAAGGCCAGCACACTCTGGCTTCACTGGAAAGCTCCTGCTCTTGAATCACCAAAAGACTATCTAGATCAGTGTTTCCCAATCTTAGGTCCCCTGTGTTCTTGGACTAAAACTCACCAAAGCCTTCACCACTAGCTGTGCTCACCAGGATTTCTGGGTGTTGTAATCTGAGAATACCTGGGGACCCAAAGTTGAGAACCACTGCTCTAGACCAAAAGAATGTCCCGTCCATCCACAAGAGAAGGACTAACATCAAGGAACTCCCATCCTCCTTTGCAGGAATAAATTGGGCAGAATGTTGTTCCTAAGAACTCTCTTTGCTTCTTTCCTCTTCCCTCCCAGTTCTTTCTCCTTTTGTGTCATGTCATTCAGATTGTCACCTTAAAAGGCAGAGAGCTTCTTATAATCGATCTTTGTAAGCCACTCTTGGGAAACTTGCCAACTAAACTGTGGAGGTTAAAAATGTGATCAACTGATAAATATGAGTTGCAAATCATTCTGCTCCATCAAGAAAGGAAAGGGAACCCTTGCGAGAGAGAGGAATGAAAATATCAATAGATGAAGACAGAATAAAAGGAAGGGGCAGCTGCCTAAACGGAGGGACTAAGAACTCTGGGCTTTTCTCTCCCCACCCCACTTCTTCCTCTCTTATTTCCACTCTTTCTATCCCTGCCCTCCACATAAAATAACACGCTGTTATGCAATGCAATTGACCTGCCTGGAGCAAAGGCACATATTTCCAAAACCCTAAATTAGCTCCCTGACTAACTGCTGTGCATTAAAGCCTGTGGTAGACTGGAGAATTTTAACCGACGGGCAATTCTTAGTTTGCAAGCAAAGGAGACCATTAACGTTTCTTGGCAGTAATTACCAAGAAAGGCAGGTTTCTTTGTACATGTAGTTAGGCAGAATCTGTTTCTTGGAGCTAGCACTTCATCAAGGAACACAACGAACGCCTTTAGAAGAGGTAGCCATGTGAGTCTGTACAAGCTTATCAGACAAAACGCAAAGAAAGAAAACAAAACAAATCGAAACCATACCAAAAAACAGAGAGAAACATGTGGCACCTTAAAGAGTAATGAATATAGTTTAACGTAAGCTTTCGTGGACACGTCCACTTCATCACACATAAGGAAACAAAATGAAATGGAATGAAATGTAGAGGAAATATCAAGACAAGGTCCACAAAACAATACAAATGCAGGAACAGGGGATACTTTTATTGGACCATTAAGAAAATAAACCAAAAAGAAAAGAAAAGAAAAGAAAAGAAAAGAAAAGAAAAGAAAAATAGATGGAGTTTTCAATGATAATTCACTTTCCTCAGGCTTTGTTTTCTGTCTTCCTGAAGTATTTTTACAACAGGGCTGTAAAACAAACCGAGGCCCAATCACTGCATGTAACCTATGAGCATTTAGAATGTGAAACTGATATTTCATCTACATTTCGTTCCATTTCATTCTCTTTATGTCTGATGAAGTGGACATGTCCACAAAAGCTTATATGAAACTACAATAGTTACCCTTTACGGTGCAACGTGTTTTTGTTTTGTTTTGTTTCTTTGGATTTTGCCTGATAAACCAGCACCTTGTTAATGAGGGGTAATATGCCCCCAAGACCTTATGCAGGCATAAACTGGCAGTAGGAATCTAGCTTTTATTTTAAATGCCTGCCATGCTTAGGAAAAAATCAGGACAAGGCCATATGGTCCTTGAAACAATACAAATGCAGGAACAGGTGATAGATACCTTTATTGGGCGTTAAGGGTAAAAAAAAGCAAGCTTTCGATGATAATGCACCTTATTTATTTATTTTTAAAATGCTTATTTATTTATAATTGATATTTGAGGTATATACTGCCTTTCTCCCAGAAATGTGATTCAAGGCAATTGGCAGGACAATTTAAAACAATAATAGAATGGAATTCAATAAAATAACAAACTTTAAAATAGAAATGAATTATATGATTGAAAGGCAATTAGAATTAAAGTTTTTTAAAATCAATTAAAAATAACAGCAATAATTTAACTTAAAACAATAAGAATAAGCACATCAAATTCTAAATAATGGTTTGTGTTAATTTAATTTATTTCTTTTGCAGTTAATGGGGGTGAGGACAACTTATTTCAATTGATATAAAAAACTTGAATGCCACTGACTCAAGAAATTTAGGGTCACCTCTACACTGAACCATTTTAAAAAAATCTACTAGCTGACATTCAGCTTGGCCTACCTTACCAGGCTGTTTCGAGAATACACAGCAGAGAAGAAAGCCATGTGTCCTCACTGAAGAAAGGCAGGATAAAAATGCAACTTACAAGTACAATAAAGGAATAAGAGGAACTGATCATTCATCAGTTGAAAGGTCAGGTGGCCAAATAGCACCACAGAAGGACCCTAGACCATTGATACCTTATATAAGAGCATGCTTACTGTACAAACAACCAGAATTTATAAGTAACAAATAATAACTAATGGGTTAACGGTAATCACTCAGGACATAAGAAAAATACCTTTTTAAAGTAGTGCAAGATGTGGGGAGTGAACAGAGCTAAAGGGAACATTAATCACTTTTTAAAATTAATTTTCAGGCATTTTATTCACAGGCATTTTGCAGGACTTGTTTCAAATTTCATGACATGCTCTAAGTTTTTTCAAAGTAATGAAAAGTGACAATAATTAATTTAAAAAAGGAATGCAAGCGATATTAGTTTTAAAGACTGTAGCAAGTAGCAATGATGAATTTACTGGTCACATCTTTTGTCAGATAATGGGAGCAAATTACATTTTCCCTTCCCTGACCCCAGAGGTATTCCTTTTTTTATTTTTATAATCCCTTTCTCTCTGTGTTAGGATGCACGCAATGCCCCCGAACCGGCTACAGTCTGCCTCAGCATGACTCACAGAGGAATGACGTGGGAGTCTAGAACGGGAAAAAGCCAGCAGGATGGGAGGAGGGCAAATACACACTGAAGATCATAGAGCGGCGTTCCTCAGATTCCAAGCCGTGAATCAGCTCCTGCAACCTCATCTGAAACCCAGCAGTGCAAAGAGCTGGGGTTTGCCTTTTCTGTGGTCACGTGAATGGTGACCGTAGAGGGAGGGGGGGGCTTCAGAGTCAGGGCTGACACTGCTGTGCTCACCAAGGGTCCCTGGAGTCACCCTGACCTGAAAGGAGACCAGAGGGAGCCTGGGGTTTTCTTCACATTCCAAATGCCGTCGTGTCATCTTTTACTTTGGGTTTTCCCCGAGGCCCCTCCTGAGCCAGAGGGCTTGATTACTCAAGGAGGTGACCTGGCCTGTGATGGACGTGTGGGTTGTAATTGTGTGTAAAGGTCTTGGCTGCATACCAGGCGAGGGAACCCCAGATTCACTGATTTCTGGTCAAAATAAAAACAAAAGAATAGGAATGTTTTATCTCTGGGCTTCGTGAAAGCCAAAGACCCACCTCCAGTGGAAATAGCTCTGAATAACAGCAGTAGGTGAATGAGCTCTGAGGGCAAATGAAAGAGAGGCTGAGGATTAAAATACAGTAGTGAAGAGCACATGCTTCTTGGGCGCAAGGCCACAGACTCTGTTGATTCAGTAACTCTCGGTCACTGTAGATCAGAGGCTGGAAAAATTGTGTTTTCTGACCTTAAACTCCCAGACCCTACCTCCCCCCTTCCTGGATGAGGGTACAGGTTGTCTGTGATATTCTGTATTAAACGTTTGGCGGCTGTATTATAGACCAACCATTCTCAAGGAGGTGGCTTCCAAAAGTGTTGAGGCATAATTCCCAGAATTTCATAGATGACTATGTTGTTTGGGGACAATGGGAGTTAGAGTTGAATGTGTGTGTGGAGAGGGGTCACTATGCTGGAGAAAAAAGATGTACAGCATACTGAGCTAGGTTCGACCTGGTGTACAGACTTGTTCTTTGTTCCTCTTTATCCTGAATCATGAGCACTGAGACCTTAATTTTTAGGAAGAAGACCACAAGTTAGGGACAGAACTGATGATTTGGATGTGAATGGTTCCCCCATGCAGCCCCTGGCACCTTCCAAGTAGGCTGTAAATCTGCAGCCTGTCGGTGTAATACTGAATTATTTCTACTAATTACTTGGTTTTTAGCATACAGTATATCACAGAGTACTGTATATCACAGTAAGTATTCGCGAAGGCTTTCACGGCGTAGCCATTTTGACTTCGGGGTGTACTCACTCTTGTTGCCCGTGGTTTAGACATTAATGAGGGGATAGCACATTTACACTGTCATACAAGCTGTATACTCACTGCTTTACATTGTAGTCAAGTGTCATTTCTTCAGTGTTGTCACATGAAAAGATATACTAAAATATTTATGAAATGTGAGGGGGTGTACTCACTTCTGTGATACACTGTATGTCCTATCCCTGTGTTCTTTGATACCACGAGGAGGGGGACATTTTTTTCCTGCAAGTGAACATGTTTAGAAAAGGTCCCCTCAAAAGAACAGCTGATAGGCTGCCTGCTACAGTTCCAGAGGGCAAGCTTCCCATATCCACCTTGGGGAAAAAAAGAATTCATATTTTAGAATGCAACTTCTATTCAAAGCCCCTGGCCTTGTTTCTCAGATGGAGAGGCAACTCAAGACTGGCTGGAAAGTCATTAGGATTCCATCCTGCTAGAAGGTGTTTATGTAGTGCACTAAATAGTATATCTGTCAAAGTCTCTTCATTATTGTTAAAAATAATGCAAACAGTTGAATAAAAAGAGATGCCTAAGAAATTGGAAAGCTGGACAGTGAAGAAAGCTGACAGGAAAACAATTGATTTGTTTGAAACGTGGTACTGGAGGAGAGCTTTGCCGATATCCTGGACCACCAGAAAGATGTACAAGCGGGTCCTAGATCAAATCAAGCCTGAGCTATCTCTAAAGCCAAAGATGTTGAACCTGAGGCTGTCCTACTTAGGGCACATTATGAGAAGGTAGGATTCTCTGAAAAAGACAGTAATGTTGGGAAAGGTGGAAGGCAGCAGGAAAAGAGGAAGACCAAACACGAGATGGATTGATTCCCAAAAGAAACCACAGGCTTGAATTTGCAAGAACTGAGCAGGGCAGATGAGGACAGGGCCTTTTGGAGATTGCTCATTCATAGGGTCACCATAAGTCAGAGACAACTTTTTAGCGCCTAACAACAAGAAGTTGGAATTGATCAAATTTAAAAAAATATAGAACGAATTGGAAAGGGAAATGCCAAAAACATTCTCCCCTCATACAAATCCATAGAAGACAACATTGTGTACAATTCTTCATCCTTTCATCTAAATTTTTTTTAAAATAAAAATAACTGCATTATACCTCTAGAGATGGACAATCAAATTGATCAAGAGACTGGAGTAATTCCCCTCTGTTGCAGCATTCAAGGCTGCCAAACTTAGAAAATTGTTGAGAAAGGGTGAAATGTTACGAGGATGTATAAAATGATGTATGATATTTAGAAATAGCGGGAATCTTTGCCTTCCTCTTATTAAACTTGAACCCAAAGAAGTCACTCATTGACACTAAATGGCAAGTCCACTAAATGGACTGATAAAAGGAAGTTCTTCATCTATCATCTATCTGATCTGTCTCAAGATGTAGTAATGACTTCCAATCTGACTGCCATGAAAAAGGGGTTAAATAAATTCAGGAACGTCAGGGCTGTTCAAACCTGTGTATCACCTCCAATTTCACTTTTGTGTATTATCTTGGTGGGCAGCTGCAAAGTAGGGCTACCCGTGATATTCAAGTACTGCTTTCCCATAGGCAATTGGTTGAACAGAACCCTGGACTAGGTTGGCCCTAGTTTTGTTCCATCATGGCTCCTCTTATGTTTGAAAATCAGACAGCTCCTTTGTCCCATGTCACTGATCATAACAGCTGGGGCTGATGGGAGTTGGGAGTCTGGCAGCATCTGGAGAATTATCCTTGCTATTCATACTTATCGGAGAGTAAGCCCTGTTGAATTTGGTAGGATTTATATCTCAGTAAATATAGATACGTTTGCAGAAACATGTGGATAGTTGATGATTCTTATCTTATTTTCACCTCCCCAACTGTCATCTACCCCAACAATCTTTCTAATAATAATTATGTGCTGTCAATTTGATTTTGAGTTATAGTTAGTGACGTCTTTCCAGAGTTCTCTAGGTATACTCTGAAGTGGTTTGCCATGCCCTTTTTCTTGGGGTGCCCTGGGACCAGGCAGCTTGCCCAAAGCTACACAGACTGGTTCTTCTTCCATGAGGCACTGTGAGGAAACTGAATGCCCTACCTCAGGCTCTACAGACAGGTACCCAACTGACTGTGCTATTTGGCCTGCTTATACTCCCTTCCCATAAAGATTTTAAAAAGCAAATTAAAACTAAAGCTTGATGGTCCTCAGCCAAGCAGAATAAGACAGAGTGAAAGGGGCGATTGAGTGTTTTTCAGGTTGAACATGAAACTTCCCCATTTGCTGAAAGCTAAAAATAACCGTGAACTCAACAAAGCCTGGCTCCCAGCACTGAAAAATACAGCCTGCAAAAGGTCAACGAACTCTTACCCAGCCACAAGGACCAGTGATCACTGCACAGGAAAGACCAGCTAACGACACCCATCAATCACAGTGACAGATCATTTCTCCCCCTTTACACAACAATACACCCACAGCAAAAACACGCTGATCACCATAATCACCCAATCTCCTGAAAAGGACAAAAGCTGATCCCACAGCTATAAATAAAAACTGCAACAGAGCACGCACAGAGTTCTGACTCCTGTCCTTTGAAGATGCCAGCCACAGAGACTGGCGAAACATTAGGAAGAAAAACCTTAAGAACACAGCCAAACAGCCCGGAAAACCCACAACAACCATTGGATCCCGGCCATGAAAGGCTTTGGGACTCCAAATATTAGGAAATATTATTAGTTATCTTCGGAACTATCACATCTAGATTTGGATATATTTGGAACTATCCAAATATGGCATTATCCGGTGAATTCCAAATATTTCTGAATCCATATGCACTTCCTTGGACCAGACAGTTGTTCTTTGTTTTCTAAAGAGCTGAGCCTCTCAGGACATGATCACATGGATAGTTGTTCCAAGTTTGACACAAACAACAGCATTTAAGTCACTGTTGTTTTTCACACAGAAGCATTTAATTATCCTGGGCATGTGCATTTTACGTTTCAAAATATCACATAGACCCACTTTCCCTCTCATGTTTCTCTGCCATTATCACCACCCTCTTACCTCCACCTTCTGCCGGCCCTTTACAGAAGTGACCACCCCCACCCACTGGTATCTGTGTACTGTATTTCATAATTCATATATAATTGTTATGTAACACATAAATGCATAAAACACATGCACACATTTAATGTATTTTAATTAATGTGCATTTGAATTCCTATCTTTTTTAAAATAAGATAAATGAGTGTTAAATTAACAAGGATGATAAGCATTTAAAGCAATGCTATATTTATTTTATGATACTAAACTAGGTGAGGGAGATACTTTAAAAATACAATTTACAAATTGCTTTGCAGTTGTGGTCTTTACCAGTGTAAGCAGGTGGCAGGAAAAAGGAGTAAGTTTCACCCAACACCACTCCCAACTCTGCACGTTATCGGTGATGTCATCTGAACATGCCCAACAAAGATCCACAAAGCAAGACAAGATAATGCCAGCGGAATTGCTACCAAACATAAACACCCCCACACCCACACACACCATCAGCACCACTGGCCAAACAAAATATACTACATGCTCATGTCAATCATCATCTTAGAACTCCAGAGCTGGAAGGAACTTTATGGATGTTTGAGTCCAACTCCTGTCAAGGAGGCCCAGTGGGGAAATCAAACTCCTAACCTCTAGATGGCTAAACCACTGAAGTATCTATCAGAATATATTCACGAAGGCTTTCATGGCCGGGATCTAATGGTTGTTCTGGGTTTTTCGGGCTCTTTGGCCGTGTTCTGAAGGTTGTTCTTCCTAACGTTTTGCCAGTCTCTGTGGCCGGCATCTTCAGAAGACAGCAACCTGTTCTATCTATCAGAACTTTGGTGCTGCATTTAAGGCACAAAAGCTAGATTGGTCAGGCGGGGCACCTGAAATGTTTACCAGCACTGGTGTAGCAAAATTGGATAGATTAGAACTTGAGCAGCTTCTGGTCCAGAAGACAAACAGGTAGACAGATAGGACTCAATAACCTTGTGAAAACGGAGATATCATGCTGGGTTTTTTATTCCCCCCCCCCCCCCGACATGCACAGATATGTGGCTATCTAAATGTTTATTCTTTCGATTAATTTAAACAATTTAAATGTTTAAAGAAGTTCAAAAGGTCTCTAAACTGGGATTGCGTGTGGTTTCCTGCTGAGTCAGAAAACCTTCCGCTCCCGCCACTTCAGTCATTGTAACAACAATGTTAAGAGCAAATAACCAACCAATTTGGCCCCTTTCATCAGGAATCGTACTGCTTTGCTCTGCCTAATGGGCACAGATAATGGCCAGGTGGAAATCTGAAACAATACTGTGCCTACGGATGCCATACCAAAACGGACACACACCTGCTGCCAGAATGATTAGTCTTGCTGCCTGGAGATGGGCTTTGTCCGACAAATCAGCACATAAGAGGCAGATACCGTGGACAGTAGCAACTTCTTTCCACAGTAAGACATATGGAAAATGCAGCAGAAACCAGATATTGCTTCCAGAATCACAACACAAGGACGGAAACTGGTAGTGAATCTCAAAACTTTGTTGTTGTTGTTATATTAGCAAATGTGCCTGACTATATCCAGCTTGAAACCCCATGAATTCCCCCTCACCCCACGGCCATTCTGCCTCTCCAATTTCTTTTTGACAACAGTTTTTCTCTGTTGAGGGTGGTGGTGGTGGTTTGCAGAATATAATTAAAGATGGGTTGGATTGTCATGTTACCAACTCTTAGTGTGCTTCAGGCATCTCAACATTTGAGAAGATGACTTAAGCTCTCCCAGAACCCAGCAGCCACCATGTTGAGGAGTAACATACCCAGTTATTGAAGAGCTGATCCACAAAATATAAATACACTTAATTTGCATAAAATCTACAGACTGATAGATTAATGCAGAATTTTGATTCTTTGACATGGAATTCTCATTCCTGTTGTAGTTGTTGTTTAGTCGTTCAGTCATGTCCGACTCTTCATGACCTCATGGACCAGAGCACGCCAGGCCCTCCTGTCTTCCACTGCCTCATGGAGTTTGGTCAAATTCATGTTGGTAGCTTCAATGACACTGTCCAGCCATCTCATCCTCTGTCGTCCCCTGCTTCTCTTGCTTTCACACTTTCCCAACATCAGGGTCTTTTCCAGGGAAATTTATCTTCTCATGAGATGGCCAAAAGTATTGGAGCCTCAGCTTCAGGATCTGTCCTTCCAGTGAGCACTCATGATTGATTTCCTTCAGAATGGAAATCTCATTCCTACCTCCTCTCATAATACATAAATAAAAATCCTTCCAAATGGCACATTTATAACACTGGGCAGTTAAAAAAAATGGGAAGAGCTCTACTGGATCAGCCCAAATGTTCTTCCAGTCCAGTACTCTTGTTCTAACAAAGGTTAACCAGACACCTATAGTAAGCTCAGAATCAGGACATTAGTGTGCAATAGCATTGCTTTTACTCCACACCCACTGACATCTCACTTCTGATGAGGCCATCCCAAGATATTATACTACCTGAGGTACAACATCAAATGCCCCCACAATATACATGCATGTTTAAACTGCAGTACTGCAGTCAAGCCTCTGCTCACAACCCGAGTTCGATCCTGATGGGCTCAGGTAGCCCGCTCATGGTTGACTCAGCCTTCCATCCGTCCAAGATCAGTAAAATAAGTACCCAGCTTGCTGGGGGACAAAATGTTGTTTGCATAATTATGTTATAAACCACCCAAAGAATGCTCTAGCACTATGGGATTGTATATAAGTCAAAATGATGATGATATAATACACAAGTCATAATGCATAATGTCCCAGGCAAGGAACACTACTTTGGTACATGGGGTTCAGAACTAGTAGTCCTGATAAGCTTATCCTCCCTATATTTGTCTCATCTCCTTTTAAAGCTGTCCAAGATGGTAGCCATCGCTGCATCATGTGGCAGCCAACTGCACACTTTAGCTATGCAAAAAGAAGCGCTTCCTTCTCAAGGGTTTCTCACTTTCTGTTGCTTTAATGGTATTGAATCTCCTTTGGCTGAGTCCGCTTTCTGCTTAAACCCATCCTGACCACATCACTTTCCGCCAACGTGCCACTGAAGGCATAGATAAGTATACTTACAAAATCACTTCCCCAGAGCAATACAAGAGAGGCCGAAAGAGGAAGGAAAAGGATCCTGCTAATGCACCACATGTGTTCCATTTCCTCATAGTCTGACCCAGCCACGCCAGCGAGCTGAGCTATACCATAGGATAGATAGGTTTTTCTAGTTAGAGTTTCCCTTCCAAAGAAATAAAGCTTGGGTTTTACTTCTCTGAAGCTCAAATGGTGACATTAAGGCTGTCCTGTTTTGGGGCATATTATGAGAAGGCAAGGCTGGCTGGAAAAGACTATAATGCTGGGAAATGTTGAAAGCAGCAGTGGAAAAAAAAGGAAGACCAGATGTGAGTAACCCCCCTAAAAAAGCATGGGGTCACAACCTGTGGGTCAGAACCCCTAAGGGGGCGGCCAAGTGTTTTCTCAGGGGTCACCAGGCTTAAACAAAGCAGGGGTTTCTGTCTCACATGCCTAGGACACAGCGTCAGTGTAGGGCTCGTTCCTCTGCCCAGGTTACAAATGGTGGAGAGGAAGGGGCTCACATCACTTGCGGCTGCAAAAGAGCCACTCTAGGCTGGCGGGGGGGGCGCATTAAGGGGCGGAATGGCTAAGCTGTTGCTTTGGTGTGTGATGGGGCTACAAAAAAAAGGCAAAGGCTATTTTAGGATGGCTTAACACAGGTATAGTTTTCCAGGTAGCTAGTTCCCCTCTATTCAGCACTGGTTAGGCCTCACCTTGAGTATTGCGTCCAGTTCTGGACACCAGACTTCAAGAAGGATGCTGACAAATTGGAACAAGTTCAGAGGTAGGCGACAAGGAGGATCAGGGGGCTGGAAACCAGTCCCTGTGAGGACAGACTGAAAGAACTGGCCATGTTTAGCCTTGAGAAAAGAAGACAGAGGGGTGATAAGATAACACTTTTCAAATACTTGAAAGGTTATCATATGGAGGAAGGCAGGATCTGTTCTCGATTATCCGAGAGTGCAGGATATGCAACAATGGGCTCAAGTTACAGGAAGCCAGATTCCGGTTGAATACGAGGAAAAACTTTCTAACTGTTAGAGCAGTAAGATAATGGGAACAATTACCTCAAGAGGAGGTGGATACTCCAAAACTTGAGGCATTCAAAAGAAACTCAGACAACCATTTGGCAGATATCCTTTGATTCGTATTTCTGCACTGAGCAGTGGGTTGGACTTGATGACCTTATAGGCTCCTTCCAACTTCACTATTCTATGATTCTATGATCCGTTCAGTTGTAAGTAATGAAAACTTTTTACTCTTTCTCCTACTTATGTCTCAGCACGAGTGATTGAGACTGTAAGTTCCAGCTGATGAGAAAAAGGAGTGGACTACTCTAGGAAACTTGAAGCTGTCTTGCTCTGTGGATCTCTGCACTTCTACTGCACAGCTAGAGGAATTTAACCAGAAATTAAAACTCTGCATCAAAAACTTTGTGTCAAAGTCTTCTAAAGTTGCCTTTAAAATGCCCTTAGAAAGTAACTTTGCAGAGTAACTTGTTGTACCTAAATAGCATAAAAACATGAGGATGAAGAATCAAAACGAATCTATACATGGAGAAGAAGCAATAAGAAGGTTAGGTTTTTGTTTTTCATGTTCTTTTGGGTATAGAATCAGATCAGCAGATAATAACTTAGTGGTCTGGTGTAATGTTCCGGTGGTCCAAGCACAACAGACAACTATTCTAGACATCATTTAATTTGTGTAATGTTTGCTCTATGTGAAAAGTTGGTCATGAGTATTTAAAATCCTAATGATGAAGTAAGCTGTGGTCAATGAAATCTCATGCCAAATAAAGCTTCTCCATCTTCAAAGGTGCCATAAAACTCTTGTTTCTTTTACTTCAATGCAGCTATATGGCAAATATTTATACACTGTAAGACGTATGGTATGTCTCAAAGAGGTCACTGCCAGGCGTGAAATGTCACATTGTCAACAACCTGTGCCCAGGAAACAAGTAGTCTCATGTATAAATATTTGCCATATAATCCCACTCATGTCTGGGGAAATAGACTTGTCCATGAAAACTCACATTAAAATATAGCAGTTACCATATTTTTCCATGTATAAGATGATACTTTTCTCTAAAATATTTAGAATAAAAATGTAGAGTTGTCTTATACAGTTAAGTAAGGAGGGAGAGGGATCAAAGTGCTTTGTGTAGCCTGCATAATTAAATTGTAAACCTCCCAGAGAGTGCTTGAAGCGCTATGGGGCGGTATATAAGCAGCACGCTTTGCTTTTTTGCTTTGCTTTTTTCCCCCTCTACTTTCTTTGCAAGATAATGGTGGGGGAAAGCAGGAATCATCAATGCACTTTGATTCCTGCTTTCCCTCTCCACTTTTTGCAAAGAAAGTGGAGGGGAAAAGCAGGAATCAAAGCACTTTGATCCCTGCTTTCTCCCTCTACTTTCTTGCGAAGAAAGAAATTCTAGGTTAGAAAAGTGGGGGACATCTTATACGTGGGGGTGTATTATACACGGAAAAATACGGTCATTTTTAAGGTGCCACATTTTTTCTTCTTTTTTAATATTTTTCATTTATTATGCTAGCACAGAAGAACATGGCTACCTCTTCTAAAACTTCAAAGCCACCTTGGCTTATGGTCCAAGGTGGGAGTCACCTTGCAACATAATTTTGAAGCACAGCCAACCCTGCTTGGAGCACCCTATAGGCCACTGCTGGTTCACAGTATTTCCTCACGCTTCCCAAGGAGTGTGTCTGAATAACTGATTACCTACATTACTCATTAATGACAAAACTTTAGCAAATCTCAAAGGAAGCTTTGAATAATAGGATCCTGTGGCTGATCGTATATTATGCATCAGCTGTAAGAGAAGGAAATAACGTATTATCTAGGTTTACTATTTGAATCCCAGAAATCTGATGCCTAGAGACGTGAACTATTTCCCCACCATGTTGGCTGTTTGTGAGGAAGTATGCTTTGATTGTAAAGCTATTTTAAAATACTTTCCTAATTTTAAAAGACAGATGAGGGAGTCCAGATGTTGTTCTTTCTCCTTTGGATCTTGACAGCATTCCTCTAATTCGTTAATTATCTGCTGTCAAGTGGAATCCAACACAGAAAAATTGGCATGCAGGATTGTTAATTTGGAAACTTCCTTTCCATTCTTTCATTTAAATAACAAACATAAAGTTCTGGGAATTAAAAAATCCATTCCTCCTATTTTCCTCCTGTAAAGACAAGAATTACATCCAGATGTGAGGAACATCCAAATATGCCCCTGGTGAACATACTTTGCCAAGATTATCTATTTATATATTTATTTAAGATTTTTATATGCTGCCTAACTGGCAAAAGTTCTCAGGGTGATTTACAAATGGAAAAAAAACCCATACTTATAAATTGCTGTTAATACAGTAGAAGGCTGGTCTAGTTTCCCTTGGAAAGGAGTTTCATGAGGAGATAAAGTCCTTTTCAAACCATTCAGTATCACTATAACAAATGCATGGTTCCCTGGAAAGCTGCTATAGCTCTCAATTTGGGTCCATCAAACAGATAAGTTGCTAAAAGATTAATGGATAATTGTCATGCATATTAAACATGGCAATATCTGGTCATTCGCAGTGGTATAAAAGTACATGAGGCAAATCCACATGAGAGTTCTGCTGGCCCCATTGTGAGAAACACCCCCAAACCATTCTGTTCATGTTATTGCAATATGAAAAACACCCCCACACTCTGTTCATGCTATTTCTGTATCTATAATCCAGATTTCTTTAGGTTGTATATATAGATGTGTATATAGATGTATACTGTATATAGATGACAAAGGTGGAAATTGAGTTCTTGGAGTTCCATGCCGTATAAAATTTTAATTGTGCTAACTTCAGTCTTGTTCTGATGGGCATTTATTGACAAGAAACAATTCCAGGGGCAAAAAAATAATAAATCACCAATTTTAAAAAAACCCACAGTCTCTCACATATGAAAGTGCCTGCAGTGTTATCACATCCTCAAATATGTCTAACAAAGGCAGAGGTAGCAGAGAAAGAGTTAGGCATACACACACAGAATCCTGCTCCTCTACTCAAAATTGTATCTTTCAGTCCGCACTTTTGGAAAATTTCATCTTGCAGGATGTGTTTTTGTACTCCACCTCCCAGAATCCCCTGGCTCAGGTAGCTGGGAGATTATGGAAGCTGTAGTCTCCAAACTCTGCTTTTAAGTAGTTCCTCACATTGTACTGTAGTGAACTCTTTTTTCCTACTTTTTGTTTCGGTCTGTTGTTCTTTAAATTTCTCTTTCCACATGCAAGAGTAAACACTTCAACAGCCGCATACATTATGTGGTTTTGTTTGCGCTTCTGTGAGATGTCACCATGACCTGCACATGTGTTGAGAATAGCCATGGGTCAGTGTGGGTGTGTTGATCCAAGCAGGATGTTTATAGTGGATCAGCATGTTTATGCTAGTGCACTTGCTTGTTTAGTCCATGCAATGAGAGTGAGTGTTTCATCAATGAATTGCATGATGTGGAATAACATAGTGCGAGCATAGACACAAGATCCAAACACTGTTATCTTCATCCCATGTCACCTCCACATGTCTAAATGGGAAAGCTAGGGTGGGCAACTGGGACCCTACAATCATTTTTGACTCACAGCGTCCCTCGATCAGTGGTGAAGAATTATGGCGGTCAATGTCCAAAAACATCTAGAGAACCTCGGTTGCCTATCTCATATTTCCCCATATTTTGGAGAAATATTCTTTTGTTGAAATGAGTATATGAAGAATTTTCACTCCTTAAATCCTTAAGGATTCCTAGTGAGGTGCAGTGGATGGAGTGTCAGACTAGGAATCTGGAGAATAGGGTTCGAAACCCCACTCAGCCTTGGAAACTCATTGGGGATGTGGAACTGGTTAAAACACTTCTTAAATATCTCACTTACCTTGAAAGCCCTGTTTAGGGTCTGCTCTAAGTCAATTCCAATTTGGCGGCACAGAACACACACACACACAAATCCTTACTTAGGGTTCCAGTTAACTTCCAGATGCAGCAAGAGCGGGACTTTTCATTTCAGGGAACTCATGGCTGAGGAGGCTTGGAAAACAACAGCTTCCATAATCTCCAGAGAGGTAGTCTAGCCAGGGATTCTGGGAAGTGTAGTCCAAAAAAACACAGTTCAAGATGAATTTTTAAAAAACCATTTTTGGTCCTCTCTGTTAAAATCAAAGCTTGAAAATATTACTTTGGGGGGATGACAACTCTTGGAATCTGCCTGCCAGCATCAGCTCAGGGATTCTGGGAATTATAGGCCAAAAAGTAGCCTTGCCAAACTCTGCTTGTTTGCGTCCAGTCCATTGCTCTTACATCTTACTTCATAACACAACACTACAAACCTTCACTTGTCCAACTTCAGTCCTTTCAAGGCCTTCTGCGTCCGCAGATAATTCTGTTTTCTTCTACTGTTCTCTATTTTTTCAAAAGCCCTTTTCAAGGGAAAGCCCCTCATCCTCCGAGTATCCTAGAGGTAACTAAGCTGTACTAAGTACAACTCAATGCTGAGGTGCATTTCTGCCTCTGTTTTTCTGTCCATCCTGTAATGTCTCTATTTTCTTGTTGTATGCTTCTTTAGAGCAGAGCTTGTCCTCTCATGAAGGGGCCATGCTACATGTATCATAACAATACTAAGAGTTGTGCGCCATCAAGTCACTTCTGCCTTATGGCGTTCCTTCTCCAGATTTCTTAGATTTAAAGATTCATAAGTGGTTTGCCAGTCCCTCTTTCTGAAACCATACCACTTGACCAAGGCCACACAGGTGGCAGGGCACATAACCCTGTCAGCCGCATATGCTTAGATGGGTCCCCCTCCTGGGAGACACAGTGGGGATTCAAACTCATTACTTAGCACTCTTACCTACTCAATTAAATCAACTCATGTATATTATGAAACACTAGGACTCACACTAGTACTAACAATACACCTTCTATTTGCTAACTAGGAATTAGGGTAGCCACATGTCTTCTTTTACAGCGATATTCCTCTATTTGAAGGTTGTTAGGAGATGTTCCTCTTTTGGAATGTGCTATCTATTTCATCCAAGTGTGCTTTAAAGAACCATCTAGAAGGGGATTTGGGGCCTGAAATTTACCCATCCTTACCAAACATGTACACAACAGACTCTGCAGGCATTCTTCAATTTGCCTCAAGTAAGACACAATTCCGCTGAAATCGTCAAAATCACTTCTAATCTTAGGCCTATGTATAAAATTAGCTTATGCAATTTTACGCAATCGTGTCTCCATTGCTGAACTGTTTCTTTGTGATGCTCTATTCTGTTAAAGTTACTTTTTGAAATTAATTCATTCCTGTAACTTGTTACAAAATTTGAAAACCAACTCAATGGTATTGTTTGCTCCTGTGTGAGTGAAGTAACTTGTTATGTTGTTTGTCGCACTATTTTCCATTGCCTTTTTGTAAAGCAACCTTGAAGAATGAAAAGAGAATGAGGTAAAACTTGAAAAACCCTTACAAAATGCTTCTAAAAAGCTTCAAAATGTTTGTTAAAAATAATTTTTGAAAGTAAGTAGTGTATGTTACCCATTACACCAATAAAGTACTGTAAATTTGTTTCCCCTTGTTACATTATTTTTGAAGTATAACACTGTTATATCCTAATTACCCAGAAAAGTAACTATGTAGCTATAAATGACTATAGGCTCTTCCAGATGAAGTATTTGCTTTTAATATGAGGGTCCATGCTAATGTTACTGGTATTTTTCTTGCCATTCACATTAGATTCTTCAAGTCCCTATTAGTGCAGTGCTTTTTTCCATGACTTTCTGCTCCTTTTCACCCTTCCTGAAATCTTGATTCATTTTTAGTAGCTCTTTGTTCTGGAGGTGGAATATAGTACTATGGTGTTCATAGAATTATAGAAGCGACTAGATGGGTGGGATAGAAATGTAATAAATAGATAGATAGATAGATAGATAGATAGATAGATAGATAGACAGATAGATAGATAGATAGATAGATAGATAGATAGATAGATAGATAGATAGATAGATAGATAGATAGATAGATAGATAGATAGATAGATAGATAGATAGATAGATAGAAAGTGGAATTGGAAGGGGCCTACAAGGCTATTAAGTCCAACCCCCTGCTCTATGTAGGAATAAAGGTAAAGGTAAAGGTTCCCCTTGACAATTTTTTGTCCAGTCGTGTCCGACTCTAGGGGGCGGCGCTCATCCCGCTCTTCAAGCCATAGAGCCAGCGTTTTGTCCGAAGACAATCTTTCCGTGGTCACATGGCCAGTGTGATTTAGACACGGAACGCTGTTTACCTTCCCACCGAGGTGGTCCCTATTTATCTACTCGCATTTGCATGCTTTCGAACCGCTAGGTTGGCGGGAGCTGGGACAAGCGACGGGTGCTCATTCCGTTGCGTGGATTCGATCTTACGACTGCCGGATCTTCTGACCCTGCAGCACAGGCTTCTGCGGTTTAGCCCACAGCGCCACCACGTCCCTCTATGTAGGAATACAATCAAAGTATATCTGATTATCTGAGTTTTTCTTGAATGCTTCCAGTGTTGGAACACTCACCAACTCCTGAGGTAACTGGTTCCACTGTGTTTCGTACTTTAAGTGAATATGAGCAGCAGAAGTCTCTTAATCTAAGGAATGTTTATTTTACAGTACTTTCAATTAGCACTTCTATTTTAAAAAATCAGATGATGACCAAATTTTTTGGTCAAAAATTCTCAAATATCTCATAAAGAATAACTATTATGAAGAAATTAGAATTAATTCTTACATGTAAAGATGTGGTGCTGCAGACCAAAGGTCAAGATCATCCACATTATAGATGTAAAAGCTGAACAATGAAAAAGCTGATAGGAAAAAAGACCAACTCATTTGAACTTCGATTCTGCAGGAGAGTTTAATCAATACAATGATCCATCGGGGAAAAAAATAAATAGGTCCTTGGTCAAATCAAGCCTTATTTTTCACTAAAAGCAAAACTGATGAAAAAAAGGGTGTTGTACTTGGGACCTATCAGGAGAAGATAAGACTCGCTGTAAAGGATAATACAGTAATAGTAGGAAACGTGGAAGGCTGTAGGAAAAGAAAGAAAGATGCAATATGAGAGCTTTCCATTAGCAAGACCTGAGCAACACTGTGAATGAGGAGGCTTCTTAAAGGGCATTAAATCATAAAATTACTGGAAGTCAGAAGCAACTTGATAGCAAATTGCCCAGAAGTGCACTTCTGGAAAAAAAATTTCTGAACAGGAATAATGGCATCATGTGCAAGAACTACAAGGTAACTGATAGAGTATTCAAATGAGGTGATAAGAAGTGTCTCAAGTTGTACTAATATTGCTGATAATGTCAGAGAATGTAAAAAATGTTAGAGAAAAATAAACAGAGTTTGGATACTTCTTCACTTTTCTTTGACAGGGTTCCCACTCCACCTTACTTGCCTAAATAGTAGCGCTTCTCAACAAGAAGTTTGTTTCTTTGAATCCAAATAATAGAAAAACAGGATGGAAGAAGATACACACACATCCACACAAACTTCCTGAACACAAGGGGTCATGTTTGGGTGAGCAGGGGATATGACTGGGCAGAAATAAGCAGGCCCCTCACGTTATGAAAGGATAGCTGATTGTTATCTAATGTATTATTGTTGCATCTCTACATTTGGGGAATTTCCTGCCCTGGGGCCAATAGAACCAGTTGTATGAACTTTGATTTTGTGGGAGATTGTCCCTTAAATCTTCTTATTTATTTATTTATTTATTTATTTATTTATTTATTTATTTATTTATTTATTTTTTTATTTATTTATTTATTTATTTATTTATTTATTTATTTATTTATTTATTTGCTCATTCGTGCGTTTGCTCGTTCCTTCCTTCCTTTCTTTCCTTAGTTCCTTAATTCCTTGGTTAGTTAGTTTAAAAATTTTACCCTGCCTTTCTCTTTAAAAAGGGTCCAAGGCTGTTTACATCAATAAAAGGAAATGTTGTTGTTTGGTCTTTAAGTCATGTCCAGCTCTTCGTGACCCCATGGACCAGAGCACGGCAGGCCCTTCTGTCTCCACTACCTCCCAGAGTTGGGTCAAATTCACGTTGGTCGCTTCGGTGAAACTGTCCAACCATCTCGTCCTCTGTCGTCCCCTTCTTCTCTTGCCTTCACATTTTCCCAGCATTATGATCTTTTCCAGGGAGTCTTCTCTTCTCATGAGATGGCCAAAGTATTGGAGGCTCAGCTTCAGGTTCTGTCCTTCCAGTGAGCACTCAGGGTTGATTTCTTTCAAAATGGATAGGTTTGTTCTCCTTGCAGTCCAGGGGGCTCTCCGGAGCCTCCTCCAGCACCACAATTCAAAAGCATCAATTCTTCATTGGTCAACCTTCTTTATGGTCCAGCTCTCACTTCCATACATCGGAATACATATTTCAGTAAAAAGGAAATATTTAAAGCTAAAAGCTAAAAAGGATCAAATACCACACTAAAATGGTAAATTAAAAGCAACACCAAAAACATATTCAAAGCAATAAGACTCAAGAATCCCTTATCTTCCCATGGCTCTGGACACTTGCAATAATTGACTTCACTTCAGAATTTAAGCAAATAATGTATTCAAAAGAAATGTATTTATCATGAATAGGTTGATTTTATTAATAGCAAAGGGGAAAATCTCATAGTGAGTCAGTTTGTGGATTGCATAGATCTGAGGAAAACAGGAAAGCCAACTTAAGCGGCTTGAGAAGGAAAACAGGATTAAGACTCTACTCAACAGAAAGCCATAGATGTGTGAAGGAAAACATGTTAAGTATAGGAACAAAGATCAGGAAAGAAGAACTAGTGTTTAGGAAATTATTTTTAAAAAGTGATTTGTTCTGTATTATGTTGGAATATTAATTTGAAACACACTTATGTGCATACAGTATACAGAAACATGGAACTCACCTATCTGCATTACCATCATCATCCTCTTAGAACAGTAGAGCTGGAAGGGACCATACGGATCATCACGTCCAGCCCTTGCCAAGGAGGCACAGTGCAGAATTGAACTCGCAGTCTCTGTCTCCGCAGCCAGTGACCTAAACCACTAAGCTATCCAGCAGTTAACTTGTTTTGTTACTTGTTGCTGTTGTTGGGTGGTTGGGTTTTGTTTTGTTTTTTTGTTTTTTACTTGGGGAGGCACAGGATTCATAGGGGAATGGCATAAAACTTGGGGAAAATGTTGTCAATATGCCAGCAACCAGAAAATGTTATTACAGCAATAATGTATTCCTACTCACCACATTGCTTCAGAAAGTAACTGCCCTAGGTCTTAATCACACAGACCATTAGAATAATTTCCTGTTCCTCTTTCTTAATATTGATGGTATATATGGTCACGTGATATATATACACCGCTGGGCCTGTTCACATAGCTGTAAGTTCAATTGGCACAGTTCTTGCTACAGTATTTGTACAAATTATGTAGACTACGTGTGCCATCTTATATAAACAGAGTCTACTGCCATAAAATTTTCTTTTAAAATATTGTAAGTGATATATTGCTAAAGCGGCATGTACATGTAATTTTTCTGTCATTTCCAGCTGTTAGTTGATGCACCACTTGGTGGGATTTGACACCAGATAAATGTAGAACAGCATTAAAAAGAACTTGAATTGTGGTTAAAAATCTAGGGAGGGATATTAATTATAAGCCACACAGAAGCAGGAACAATGCTTACAATAGGGAAGGAATTGGCTAGGTAAAGGGTTGTGGAGAAAAAATATAAAAGAAAAAGTAAGTGATCCGTTGCTAAGCATTTAAAAAAACACACAAAGAAATATGAATACAAGCAGAGTAATCATGCAGTGGCCATACACCCCAAAACCTGACCCGTTTGCAAAATAAATCAACAGCAATGTTCACACATGCTGAAACAACAAGGATTGAAGAGATACAGGGATCAGTTCATTTTTAAAAGGTGCCAGTTGGCTGGCCAAATGAATTGATATTACATGTGCATTGCGTGAACAGAAATGTATAAAATAATTTAAATCATGGCAGAATCAATATAACTGGGTGTTGTTGTTGTTGTTTGCATATGTGATCACATCCTTATACTCTTTTATATCCCTGCCCCCTTTACTAGCTAATTATGAATGACTAAAATTATCCTGAAACTCATTATTTCCAAAGTCTGGGAAAGATTCTACACAACAGGATTTGCTTATGGAAGCAGAACAACACCAGAAACTAAGAAGTGACTGGGGACTGTGGAAGGAACACAAGAATCCCAGAGACCTTCGGGTAGTGTGGGCGGCATATAAGTTAAAATAAATAAATAAGAATCCATGAGCCACTCCAGTTAGAAGAGGGGGAAATGGAATGCAGGTTAATCCTCCCCAGATGCCAGCTCCATTAGCCTTTTTCCGGAAGGAAAATTTCCGCCAGCTGTTCATTCCACCAAGCTAGGAACCTCCTAACATTAAGATCCTGTGCTTGAGCTTTATTGCTTTTCCTTTCCCCCCTCCAAGATCCCTTTTCCATTTGTCTTTGTAGACAGCGTGCCTGAGGGTCTTGTCTTCTTTTATTAATATGTTGAATGACTGGCAATCTTTTGTCTAGTAAGACCAGGAGAGATGATGAAATCAAAACCACGAGAGGTGGAATCCAGAACATAGTTTTAACAAAGGAACCTGGCCTGCAAATCTGGCCATGATTTTTGCGACTTTTATGTGTGTGTTTTTTCCTCACTATTCATAGCCACATGGTGCGTAGCCTGGCCAAGTCAAAGGCTAACTTATGTTTGTAATTTTTAGTGTTCTAATGAAGGTATCACCCATGCCTGCCTTTAGATTCCATACAAGGACCACACAGCTTTTTTCTTTCCCAACTTTATGTTTTGGGGGGGGGGGATTTAGAATTCTAACAGAACTGTTGGGCACCTTAAGACTAACAGGTTTATTGCAATGGGTTATGAATGAATTAATACTAAAAATCCCTGGGGAAATTATTATAAATAAAATAAGTGAATATTACAGGAGAGGAACTGATGCGAAAAGTAGCCAAAAAAGGCTGTGTAACACGCCCTCCTCCCTCTGGATCTTTCCAATGCTGTATTTAAAGCCAAAGTTATATTTATAGAGCAATGGTTCCCTAAAATGGGGTCCCAGATGTCTGTGGACTATAACTCCCCAAAAGTTTGAGCATTGGCTATGCTAGCCAGGACTTCTTGAAGTTATAGTCCAGGAATATCTGCAACCCCAGATATTTGGGATTCAGTACTCTAGTCTAGAGCACTGGTTCCCAAACTTGGGTCACCCAGGTGTTCTAGGACTGCAATTCCCAGAAACCCCAGGCAGCACAGCTGGTAGTGAAGGCTTCTGGAAAGTGCAGTCCAAGAACACCTGGAGTACCTATGGTAGGAAACTACTGCTCTATAGGGTTCCTAAAGGAGTAGCCAGTCACACTAGTCCATTTCAGCATGTTGGCAAAATTAGATAGAAAAGAGAGAAACAAAAATACTAAATAGTGCAAGACTTGAAAAGACTATCAGATTTGTTTCAGTGTGAGTTTCCTGGATTAAAATACACTCACTGGAATTGTGATCCACTAAAGCTCATACTAAAACAAAACTGTGAGTCTTTAATGTGTTACCCTTATTTATTTTATTTATTTATTTATTTATGGTATTTATACCCCGCCTATCTAGTCATTTCGACCACTCTAGGCGGCTATTATCTTTAGGGCTCTTTGTTTTTCCCTTTTTAATATTTTAACATGTACAGTACTAGAGGGCAAAAACATGTGATAGTCTGCTGAAGTAAAACCAAAAACTGCAACAAGAGGGTTGGTGGGCCTCTTAAAAAAGCATGCCTGGTCCTATCATCACACAGTAGTGTAAGGTAGCACATCTGTCAATGACAGAATGTCTCTCTTTGTTTGTTTTTGTGTGTGTGTGTGTGTGTACAGCATTAAGTTGGAACTCACTTGTAGCACCCTTAATAGGGCTTTCAGGGTAGGTCAGATACTTAAGGCGGGGAGAACACATCTCTCCAGAGTCAGGGTTCCCAGTGTGGTGTAGTACACAGAATAATGGGCTAGGACTCTGGAGAATCCCCCCTCACTGGAAACTCACTTGGGGAGCGCAACAGCTACAACCACTCCTTAAATAACTCATTTACCTTGAAAGCCCTATTAGGGTCGCTATAAGTCAGTTCCGACTTGACAGCATAGAACACACACACACACACCAGATTCCTAGATCACTTTATCCGCTACACCAGTGGTTCTTAACCTTGGGTTACTCAGGTGTTTTTGAAGTGCAGAAAGCCCAAGCCAGCACAGCTGGTGGTGAAGGTTTCTGGGAGTTGGAGTCCAAAAACACCTGAGTAACCCAAGGTTAAGAACCACTGCGCTACACCACACAGAACGTTAAATGGTGCGGTGGTGGGAGCTTTCTTGCTTCAGGTAGCAAATCTTCTTGGAGTAAATAAGACAGTTAAAATTCTTTAAGCCATGACTAGTCGCGGACTTGAGTGTGGCTCCTTTTGACGAAGTGACCTCTACTTTCCCCCAGCTAGCACGAGTTCTGACTTTATCGTGGCCAAAGACGCCCTGTGTGGGGTGTGGGGCACAACTATGTGTATTTAACAAATACGTAGCGCGCTGTGAAGTGCGGAAAGCGTGCTGTTGTTATGCTTTCTGAAGGGATCTCCCTTCCCCCCTCCCCCGCCCATGACACAACCGTTTCTTTTCTTCCCTTCCACTCCCTCCCCCCTCCCCCAAGGGCTCGTGCGTGACAATTCCCTCCAAGCCGAACCCACGGCTTTACAAGACTGGATTTTCCAGCGTGAGCTGTCGTTCATCAGCCAATCGTCGACGCCCTCTTCAGCACCCTAGCCAATCCATTTCCAGCGGGGGGGAGGGCTGCTCTCCGAAACCGTATAAAAGCCGCTGTTCGACGGCGAGCTCGCTACTTTCACGAGCTTCAGCTGCCGAGGGTAGTTGCTTGCGCTCGGTACATGAACACTTTGTACTACGGCTCGCCTGCTATGTGCTACGCTTCTGAACCCAGACTGACGGCGCTGGAGATGCCCAAGATCCCTGCAAGGCCGGAGCCCACGGGGCCCCAGTACTTTACCTTTGATCCTCTTCCGCAGGTCGAGATAAGCCCAACTCATAGGAAAGTCTCTAAGACGAACAGGATCAAGAAGCGATCCCGGAGGGTCCTCTATCCCCCAGTGGTAAGTCAGAGTATTTATACCCAAACAGAAGTGGAGTTGGGTGTCCTGGGCTAACGCGACTCCTGGGTTCATTGGAAGGAAGCTTTGATTTTTCCAGGGAGAGAACAGAAAGGACAGAATCCCAGGTCTCCTAACAAATACGTGGCATCTTTTCTTACACAGAAATAAGCCCCACTCCAGTTCATTGGGGCATACTCCTAAATTATAAAAAAATAGAGCCTTAGGGAGGGCAACAGTCCAAGAGCAGTAGGCTGTCCAATAAAGACTAATTGTAAATGATTATAGTTGTGAGTTAAAAAAAATGGAAGGCACTTGTGGGATAGAGTGTAAGGGCTAAGATCAGTATTCTGGGACATTCACTCTTGCTCTCTGTCTCCTGTAAAGGTGAATGAGAGAAGCTAAACTGTTCCAGCCTCCTTCCTTTTGCCCCTGGCCAGCTCTTGATCTCTGGGGGTTCCTGCATCTTTGATAATTGCATGGTTGGTTGAGACCCTACAGGTGATGCTTTCCCCATCACTACATCTGCAGAGTGACACAAGCTTTTGACTTTGTGCCATGCTGCTATCCAAAAGGCAGGATGCTTGCAAATAATAATACTAATAAATTTAAAAGTCTAGGTGGAGTGCCTCTTATTTCCATACTGAGCCTTGCCAAAGGAAAAAGGTGGTGATCTTATCTCCATGCTGAGTCAGCTGCTGGTTGAGAAACACTTCACAGGCAGTTGCTGCCTAATTACTTGATTCAGCCTGTTGTGGGCCCTTTCCTCTGTGCAGACCTACAGAGATTAGCTGGGACCTTGACTTGTGCACTGAATTAGATTTCCCTTTGCCTCAAGTAGCAAAGACTCTCTAGTATAGCCGCAAACCAGCTTGATGCAGTTGGCCACATTTGGTGGCTTCCTTCAGTATTCGATCTGAGCAAAGCAATCATAAATTGGAGCAGAGCTGAATAATGGGAAGGTGAGGCTAGGTGAAGTGAAAAAGAACAGTGAGTTTCAAGGAATGCTGTGTTCCTTGGGAGAGGAAAAGATGCACGGACATCAGGAAAAACATATAGGTTGAGGAAATGAAAATATAAAAGACCGCTGACTTTTTTTGGGGGGGGGGAATAGAAATGCTGCCCTGGGACTGGCATTATTAACTGAGAAGGATTCCAGGACAGATGTTGGAAATGTTACTCCATTAGTAATCCCACCATCCCCCAGCCATGCAGCCTGGAGGATTCTGGGAGAGGAAACTCCTCAGTTTTTTCCCCAAGCTCTTAACTGCAGACACAGAAGAAAGTGCAAAGAATATTGGGACATCCTCTGGTTTTTTTGTGCCTATAACTATTTGCATTCATTTGTATTCACAGGCGAAACGCTACTACCCCACAGAAGAACCCAGCTATGCCAAACGCCTTCTCTTTATCCTCCTTGCTATCGTCCTCTTCCAAATCTACAATGCTGAGGAGGAGCTCCCCGCCGTGGCGCCCTCTTTGAGCACAGAAGAAAACACCTCCAGTTGCTTCTCAGAGATAGCAGAATCCAGCAGAGAACCCCTTCCCCTGGAAGAACCACTTCCTACAGTATTCTCTGTGGAAATCATGGAGGGGGACAATATGACCAGCTGGTACTGGGAAGAGGAGGAGGTCTCCGAATCTGCTGTTGACATCACCCAGTTTTTGGAGCAGAGCCCAGCTGCGTTTTGAAGGTTCTCAAAGGGGAAAAAAACTGAGGAAGGCAACAAGTTCAGAGGTTACTGTTGCTGTTCAGGAGGACTCTGACTTGAGAAGAAAGTGACTTTCTTCTGAGTAGGACTTGAGCCATCGATTACTTAATGGCACTGGGAACCCAGCCAACTCCTTCCGGCACTCTGGCGGAAGTTTCCTCTTAATCAGCACTTGCGACTGACGTCAAACAGTACTTGAATTGAACTGACACTACATTTGTAATGCTGGGAGGCAGAAGTTCCTTCTTTCTGCCCCAAGCAGAAAAGGGATATTTAATAATTTAATATTTATTTATTTATGTAATAATAATATTAAAATGATGAGGATAATAATAATAATATGTAAATTAAACTGACTTTATTCAGAACTGTGTACACATGGGAGTTTGCAGGAAAAAAATGCTAGCTTATGTGTTACACTGAATGTTTTAAAAATTGTAGTTTGTGTCTCACTGACAGGACAGAATTAGAACGGAAATTGTGTGATTCCAGTTATATTGTTGGAAATGAAATTAATGTGGAAAAACCAATTACTGCTTGATTTATAACCTGCACTTTTCTGGAAGGCTCATCTTGGTGTAATGAAGATTAAACTACAGTTGAGATTTTGGGAGATAGAGTTAATGGTGCTTGTAGAAGTTTTGGGGAAATTATTTTTTGTGATAGGTAATAAAACTATCTCTGACAGGCTTAATTTATATGTGACATTTCTGAATCTAAGGGTTAAGACAGTACTACTTGTTTGCTTCTCGGTACAGGGGAAGATCTTTTAGGACACTTGACAAGTCTTTTTGGAGAAAATGCAACATCTATTTCATGGTGTGTGTTTTTCTGCTCTGGATATTGGCCAGTAATGTCCCTTGTTACAGTGTTTTGCTTACTGTGTAAGTATGGCACTCTCAGAAACAGTGACCACATCCAGACCAACATTCCTGAAATACTAGTAAATTCCTTTTGTAAGTTGCACTTTGTGTGTCCACCCTATTCCAGATAAATTGTCTGAAATCTGTATGTTCTGTGAACAAATGAATAAATGTTTTACATGAATTCTTTGTCTGGCTGAGAAGTCTGTGGAGGAAGTGTGGTGGGAGATGAACATACAGCAAAAAAAGGTCTACCAGAAGGCATTTCTGAGGGTCACAAATATCTTGAACATATGTATCCAGTTAAGTACTGGGGCAGATGGTCCCTTTCTGGGATTGCAGAAGTTATTGAAAAGCACTGGGACTGCTTCAGTTTCAACACATATCAGAGCTGCTTCAATTTCAACACATATCAGTTTGTTGCTAGTTCAAACTTCCCTTTAAATGCATCTTCAATTAATTCATTCCAAAAGTGGAACAGCAATTGATAAATTTAGCAGATCAAATAAGTGTAGAAGAAGAATGGTTGGAGAAGATTAAAATAAATGGTATAGTTAAGGTGAAAAGAAAATATAATATACAGGATGGCTGTGGAGCAGTGGTTCTCAACCCAGGTGTTCTTAGACTGCACCTCCCAGAATCCTTCACCACTAGCTGTGCTGGCTGGGGCTTCTGAGAGTCTCAGTCCAAGAACACCTGGGACACCCAAGGTTGGGAACCAATGCTTATTAAATTGTGAGTGGGTGGGAAGCTATTTTCTTGTTAAGCAAGAATGGGTAATCTGGTTTGCTTGGAACGTCTGGATTGCAGCTTCCATAAATCTTAGCCATTCATTATGCTGTTTAGGGCTGATGTGGATGGCAGTCCAATGACACCTGGACAATTCTGAGTTGCTCTTTCTTGTACTAGAGTAAACCAGGGGTTCTTATCAGGGATTACTAATCAAAGGGCAACAGAGGTGTGTTCTGTTGGTAAGAGAGTCATAGAAAATTACATTTTTTCTTATCTATGGAATTAGTTACACAGATTATCTGTTAAGTAATCTTATGAATAGCACAAGGGTGGTGTCAGTAATATCATTAAACAAATTATGTTAGATACTTTTTCTTAATTTCAAAGTTGCATGAACCGATAAGAAAGCTGCTTAAACATAGACTCGATAGCTAAGCAGCACTTCAGATTAACCCATATAATCAGCCACAAGGGCATGTCACCAATGGGAACAAACAAAACAGGCTATGCCTATAGTATGTGGGGAGAGGAGAGCTGTAGGTGGTTTATGTACATAAGTTAGGCTACATATTTCAAGGGCATCCAGAACCAAACAAGGTTGTTAACCAATCTGACCTTGGATGAGGCAATTATGAGTTTGGGGGATACAAAAGTAGAAAGATCACACTTGCAAAGTCATTTGTGCATATCAAGACACAACAGTGTTTCTGACACCAGAGGAAGTTAATGATACCTAACTATGGTAATTCTTTTTTATGTTTTTGGATACTCACCTCCCATAAATTCCTGAATGAACATGCAGACCTATTTACAGATAATGATCTTACAACTGCAGTGCTGGAAGGGACTTTATGGATCACCGAGTCCAGCCCCTGTCAAGGAAGCACAAGTAGGGAATCAAACTCATGACCTTTGGCTTCTCAGCCAGATACCTAAACCACTGAGCTACACAGTCTGTTAGATAGTTAAACTTAGACTAAATGTCCTATGCCGGAGCAGAAACCATCTCCATCACCCCTGAGCCATGTTCACCCCAGTGTTCCCAGACTTTATTGCAGTCATTTTAATGATATTCTTCCTCTAAGGCAGCCTTCCTCAGTCTGATCACTCCAAACATTCTGGACTAATCTAATCTATCACATTCGTTATATTGGTAAGAGCAGATAAAAAGGGCATGAGGTTAGGAAAGGCTGTTCTAAGGAGCTAACGGTGATCATGAGGTTAGGAAAGGCTGTTCTAAGGAGCTAATGGTGATATGCATGGTCCTGTCATCCAGGCAGCCATTTTATCTCCACCATAACCTTTCTTCAGAGAGAACAGAGAAGGCCTTTTGTGCTGTGGCTTCTCATTTGCAGAATGCCGTCTTTCAAAAGGCCTGATCGGAGCTGATGTTGGCCTCATTTTGACACCACAATAAAAACATAGCTCTTCACCCAAATGTTTGGTGACGGAAGTGTCTGTGGCTCAGTCCTGACTTGTTAAGACTGTGGTTTTCTCTAGATTTTAAAAATCTTGTTTAATTGTTTCAAATGGTGGTTTTATTATCTGTCCACCATCCTGAGATCTGTAGATTCAGAGCAGGATACAGGTATATTTTATTATATAAACATATTAATAGAATTACTAATAAAACAAATTTTTGAGGTAAATTAGTCTGAGGACTACTATTAGTCAGCTTCAGAGTTGAGTAGGGCTTTGGACATAGGTCACCCTGGTCCTATTCTGACACTAACAATATCACATTGGTTCATGCAGCATTTCATATCTGTTGAGTACAATCTGTGTGGAGCTCCACAGCTGCTTTGATGCCCTCAGAACTAAGGAGGATGAAGGTCAATCATTCCTGAAACCCTATTTTGAGCAAAAAGATGTAGCAAGAAGAAATTGTTTTCCAGAAAAGATAAGACTAGAATTAGTATCTTGTGACTGGAGAGGAAAAACCTAATGAGTCAGAGGAAGCTAGGTACACATTTTGATAGTGTTACGAAGCTTGGAAAAGTCACTTTTTATATATTCCAGTTGCCACCATGGCAGTGAAACTGTAGTCCCAAAGTACTTTTTCCAAAATGTGGTTCTGAGTTGTTTGAAAGTAGAGCCTAGAATCAGACATTTCTAGACAGAGGGTTGGAATGGTTGCTTTTTTGGACTCCAACGCCCAGAATCACCTAGTTAGTATGGCCATACTGATGGGGAAGATCAGGAGGATCTGAAAGCAAAATTTTCTAAGCTCTGTTCCTGAAGGCTTAAGGATGGAAGGTTACAGTAGATTTGGGTGTAATGAAGAATCTGAACTGTGAGAATCCTCATGCAGAAGTCATGAGGAAACATCAGGCATATCAGAATCATTTTGTTGTTTTTACTACAACCCTAATGTCCACCAAAGGAGGCAAGATCTAAAATGGTAACTTGCTGGCAGTGGGAGAGAGTATTAAGTCAAACCCAGTACATTGGTGCAGGGAGTGGAAATACTAATTAATCACCTGTTGTGCCAGATGAGCCTCACACAGGGTTCATCTGTTTAAAGGTAGACCTGGATTACTGTGATTAAGCAGTAATTTTACCAATGCGCTTTAGAAGAAAGAGGCTTTTACTTGTCTCCTGTAACTTGTTCATTCAGATATTCACCTTCTGCTACACCCAAGTCAACCTTTTGACCACACCTCCTGTACTAATAGCAAACTGATTATTCTTATACACCCCAAACAGCATAATCTATGAACAAGACAGAAGTATTAGCAGTTTGAGAAAAACCTGCTGGGAGGAATATTATAGAAAAAAGAGAGCACAATTGTTTAAAGGGAGATAGATTGGAATATAGTAGTAGGGGCATAACTGGCTGGCAGGAATCCTGAACAGTAGCTCTCCTAAATGGTATAACTCAGAGAACAATGCCTGTGAATATGGACGTGGAGTGAACAAAATGTGCACACGCCCCACAACAAAATGCCTACTTTATTTTGTTCTTTAGTCGTTAAGTCATGTCTGACTCTTTGTGACCCCATGGACCAGAGCATGCCAGGCCCTCCTATCTTCCACTGCCTCCCGGAGTTTGGTCAAATTCATGTTGGTAGCTTTGATGACACTGTCCAACAATCTCATTCTCTGTTGTCCCCTTCTCCTCTTGACTTCACATTTTCATAACATCAGGGTCTTTTCCAGGGAGTCTTCTCTTCTCATGAGATGACCAAAGTACTGGAGCCTCAGTTTCAGGATCTGTCCTTCCAGTGGGCACTCGGGGTTGATTTCCTTCAGAATGGATAGGTTTGTTCTCCTTGCAGTCCAGGGGACTCTCAAGAGTCTCCTCCAGCAACACAATCCAAAAGCATCAATTCTTCGGTGTTCCAGCTCTCATTTCCATACATCACTACTGGAAAAAACATAGTTTTGATTATGCGGACCTTTGTCGGCAAGGTGATGTCTCTGCTTTTTAAGATGCTGTCTAGGTTTGTCATCGTTTTCCTCCCAAGAAGCAGGTGTCTTTTAATTTTTGTCGCTGCTGTCACAATCTGCAGTGATCATGGAGCCCAAGAAAGTAAAATCTGTCACTGCCTCCATATCTTCCCCTTCTATTTGCCAGGAGGTAATGGGGCCAGTGGCCATGATCTTAGTTTTTCTTTTTTTTTATGTTGAGCTTCAGACCATTTTTGGCGCTCTCCTCTTTCACCCTCATTAAGAGGTTCTTTAATTCCTCCTCACTTTCTGCCATCAGAATGACATCATTTGCATATCGGTTGTTGATATTTCATCTGGCAATCTTAATTCCGGTTTGGGATTCATTCAGTCCTGCCTTTCGCATGACATATTCTTCATATAAGTTAAATGAGCATGGAGACAATATACGGCCTTTTCATACTTCTTTCCCAATTTTTAGTTTTTTCATATCCAGTTCTAACTGTTGCTTCCTGTCCCACATATAGATTTCTCAGGAGATAGACAAGGTGGTCAGGCACTCCCATTTCTTTAAGAACTTGCCATAGTTTGTTGTGGTCCACACAGTCAAAGGCTTTTTCATAGTCAATGAAGCAGAAGTAATTATTAAATGGGAATGGGAAATGCCTGATGATTGTCAATCCTATGAAAAGGCAGCCCCATAAATGTATTCCACCAATATCTGAAAGGAAAGTCTAAATAGGAAGAGTCACCCCTGCTTCATCAATGATATGGTTTTTGGTTTTCCCAATTAAAAGGGGAGAGTGGACAGCAAAGTGATGGGGGGGGTTAAATGTTAAAAAAAATCATCAAGATGGGAAACATTTAGAAAATTCTGTGAACAGGCTGAAGGATAAATTACTAACAATAGTCAGAGAGAGACAAAGAAATAATGAGGGAAATAGAGGTTTACAAAGCATCCTTTCCTCCCTAATCCCATTTGTACACCTTCCCCCAATGATTCCTCTTTGTAAACTTAATGAAAAGCAATGTGAGTTGGGTGGTGGGGAGGAAGAATTCCATTTAGTTTGGTGGCAGGAAGAAGGAGCCACTGTATAATCTCTATTGACCAAATCATCAGTGTTAATTTCCAGCTTGCAAAAAGCTTTCCAGTGCACTCTCATTGTAAACTACGGTGGGCCCTCGACTTGCGGAATTAATCTGTATTTGAACGGTGGCTGCAGGTCGAAAAGTCCGTAGGTCAAGGGTCCATGCATTGAAAACCATTAATCCGTAACTGACTGAAGAAAAAATACCCCCCACCTCCAAAAAAAGAAAAGAAATGCAAAAAGCAGCATCTTACCAGTCTGAAGGGGTCCCTGGCTGCTGCCCTCGCCGCTGCCGAAGCCCTCCCAGTGCTTCTCTGCCACCATGAGAGGCCTCTCAGAGGTCAGCCGCTGCCGGTGACGCCGGCTTTCACAGTCTACCAGGCTTTCCCGGGGAGTAGACCGGGCCTACTGGAGGTAGCCCTCCCCTGGTAGGCCCAGTGTACCCTGGGAAAGCCGGTGGCGGACGACCTCCAAGAGTCCTCCCATGGTGGCAGAGAAGCTTCTCCGGATGCACGATCGGCAGTGGCAGGGGACCTCCGAGGGGCCTCCCATGGTGGCGGAGAAGCCCTGGAAGGCATCCGAAGGCACGATCGGAGGCCTACGGACCAGAAGGGGGAGGCGGGGAAAGCACCAAATTTGAATTTGGCGCTTTCCCCGCCTCCCCCTTCTGGTCCGTAGGTCGATTCTGCTGCTGCAAGTTGAAGTGAAATGTTGCAGCCGGAGAAGTCCGTAACTCGAAAACTCCTCAGGTGGAGCCCTGCGAGGGTCCACTGTAGTCCAAAACCTCTTGCAAAAACACCATTTTTATGGCCACTTCACTACCTGGCAAAAACAAGCATGTGATCACCATGCATTTTTTTGGGGGGGGGGGGAAGCCGCATGACACCAGGCAGCTTGTTGTGGTGGTGACTATAGAGTGAAATCAGCCCTCTGGTGAAATCCTGTCAATGTTTGTTTTGATTTCAGAGATATGCTGTGGAGATTTGTGGTCGGCCTTGGAGCTTTCCTGCATTTTTTCAGAGTGAGAATGTGATAAAAGAGATGCATGGAGCCACTTGATATTGTTGTGAGGGCTCTCTCTTAAAACATGGCATGTTCATGACATCTTGCAACGTGCCAGATGGCCCTAGGAGCACGCTAGATGTGGGAACATTTTTCTTGCAGTTGTACACATGCTAATGGATGGTGTGAAGGAGAAATAGAAAGGAGAAATAGAGATGAGAGTGCGCCGTCTCCCCAAATAATGGTGTCACAGAAAGAGGGAGAGAGAAAAGAAAAAGAAGGATTGATTGTAAATGAAAATGATGAGAAGGAAGTGGAGGAGAAAGAAGTAAAGGTGGACGTTTGTCTGGTAGAAGAAGGAAAGGGAAAGAAGGGGGAGGAGTTAACCTTACCAGTGTGGGAGGAGGATATAAAAGAGAAGGGAAAAAAGGAGAGTTTTCAATATACCGCAGGAAGGAATAAGAAAGGAAGGAGCATCTATATATGGAAAAGTGCAGGAGTTATTGGAGGATTTTCCCAACTTAAAGGTGGAAGGATTATTACCTGACCATGATCAGAAAGAAAAGAAGGTGACAATAACAGAAATGCAAGAATGGACAGTGGTGGTTTTCCCAAGAGGACAAGGTCACTGGAGGAGGGTGATCAGACCTGATCCGTCATTCAATCAACCAGCTTGTGAGGGGAATTGGGCTCGGCATCCCTGTTGCGACACAATATGTGCAGTGAGGAGCGCTCCACTGAGGAAGCCCACAGAGAAAGAACAGTTCGGGCCGACCCCACAATAGACTCTCCAAAGTCACCGTTTGAATTCTTACCATCGCCTTATGAACAATTACCTAATCTGAGCTCGTTTTGAAACAGTTGAAGTTATCATTGAATCCCCGAATGTTAAATCAAATAAATTTGTTAATTGTTCAAATGACTCTTCTTGGTTATTTCCCACCAAAAAGAAGGAACTGCTCCATCCTTCAAACAAACCTAATCACAGATGGTTAATTTGACTGAAATGGAAACTTCAAGTAGGTCCAAGAAACAAGAACGATTCAGCTGTCTGGAAACTTCAGCTGGTTAAAAATGCTGTGCAGTCAGACTGCTGACTGGCGCCAATCACTTGGACCCTATAACTCAGTTGCTACAACATTCTGGACGCAATTCAAAGTGTTGGTTGTGACCTATAAAGTATTATGCAACTTGGATGCAAATGATTTGAAGGACTTATCTCCCCACCCCCATATAATGGCCTGGGCCTCTGGGATCTTCAGGGAAGGCCCGCCACTATTGTTCACTTGATGGGTGAGGACCCATTTTCAGTGCTTTAGAATTCCTTGTATCACTTCCTGCTTAAGTTGGCTTTTAACCTCTAAATACTCTGGCACGGTTACATTTTTTAAAGAAAGAGATGTGGCATATTTTTATCAGTATTTTTATTTCAACCAAGTATTTTACATTTGTTTTAACTTTTTAAACCAGTGATGTTTCTAACATTCTTTTGGTTTAATCCTATTTTAATCATAATGTCTTAATTTATTGTAATTTTAGACATGTATTTTTAAAATCGTTGTATGCTGCCGTATTCTTTTATTGGAAAAAAGTTGCAATATAAATAAAGCAAATATATAAAATAATCTGCACACTGTTGAATAGTGTGAGGTCATGAAGAATAAATCCCCCATATAAATAATTGCACATTTTGGACTGGAAACAAACAGATGTAAAATAGAGAGAGTGTGTGGCATGTTGGTTGGGGCATTAGAATCACAGGGTCATAGAATTATGGGATTGGAAGGGGTTTATAAGGCCAACCCCCTGCTCAATACAGGAATCCAAATCAAAGCAGATCTGACATGGTTGTCCAATTTTCTCTTAAATGCCTCAGGTGTTGAAGTCAAATTAGACTACAACTGAGGGAGACTCCCACTTGGCCATCAGGTTCAATAAAATCATCCTAACTGACCTCACAAGAATAAAATAAACAAACCCTCAAATCCACAAATGGGCAATATCTTGAGTAAGGCCGACTATAAACACAAAGTAAGCCAGCTTTTGAGGCTAGATGGTTTAAAAATGAGGACAATGATATTCATATGAAGACCAAAATGAAGACCAAAAATGCATACCACCTTGAGTTCACTAGAGCAGGGGTCCCTAACCTTGTTCACCCTGTGGACTGGCTGGGGAAGGCAGGGCACTGTCATGCTTGTGCGCATGCGCAAATGGAGGTGCAGCACTTGTGAGGGCTCTCTCTCTCGTGTGCATGTGCAAACAGTGGCATGGTGTTTGTGTGGGTATGCTCGTGTGCAAACCGCACTGCTGCCATTCGCGCATGCATGTGAGCATGCCCACACAAGACCACACCACTGTTTGTGCATGCGCATGAGTGCAGGCACAAACAGCCTTTGCAGGGGGGGGTGGGGCGGGAGGTCTGTCTTCGCGGCCCAGTCTGGCTCAGGCCACAGACCAGCACGGGCCATGGACTGGGAGTTGGGGACCTCTGCATTAGAGGAATGCATAGATATAAACACTCTTTAAGGGAAGAAAAGATTCCCACAAACTCCAAAGTTAATTTTTTTTCTTTTTTTACACCATACTACTTAATGGGCTTTAGAAAACTTGATGACATAAAAGATATAAATCTGACTATACTTGCAAAAGTAGCCTGCAATTATCTCCATGGGAACTGTAGTTTCTTTACAACAACAGAATTGTTGTAAAGAAACTAAATTCGCTCCAAACTAAATTTGCAGATGTGAGTAAAGTTTAGCATATTATGGTGTCACAAGCTTTGAAAGCAGACGGAGGACTCTAATCTCCGTCACAGTATCATCCAGGCTTAGTTTATCAGATCTGGAGAAGGAGGGAGGCGAGAAATCAGTGTCCTTAGCTCCATTTAAGGAGATATGTAGTATCATTTTTCTGATATCCCACAGAGGAATGAAAAAGAAATGTTTAAAAAGACAATCAGAAGATAATGGAATAAGTTCAGTCCAGATTAGAGCCTGATTCCAGAAAATTAAACAAGTACACATGCACACATGCATACACATTTACAGTAAAGTACAGTGGGCAGAAGAACACGGAACACGGGGGTGGGCAGCTTTTGGCCCTTCAGATGCTATTGGACCTCAGTTTCCATCAGCCTCAGGTGGCATTGGCAGTGATGAGGAATTATGGGAATTAGAGTCCAACAACGTCTGGAGAGTCACAAGTTGTCCACCATACTTTACTGTAAGAGTGTGTGTGTGTGTGTGTGTGTGTGTGTGTGTGTGTGTGTGTGTGTGTGTGTGTGTGTGTGTGTGTGTGTGTGTGTGTAGGCTGTGAAATTTCCACCTTAGGAAATTTAAATATGCACCCAGAGCAACAGCCTGTGTTGCAACACACTTCCTCAACTTGGGACCCTCCATGCCCAATGTGAAATACTGATGGTTCTGCCCCTGTTATCCTCCATTTCTCAATGCCTTTCCCCCCTTTCTGTTCTGTTCCTTAATGTCAAGCTGGGAACCAAGCTACCTGTTATGCTAGATGCCCTGTTCCTCTGGTTGCCTCTAAAGCAGGGGATCACATTAGGCATGTAGCACATGGGGATGGGGGTGCACTCCTCAACCACAGTCAGAACACTTCATTCTGATTGTGACTAGGAGATGCAGGAGAAAATTGGGGCCACATCAAAGTAACAGTGGCATCCTCACCTAAGACAGAATACTAGTCCCATGGAAAACACAGATATTGGTGCAAGAGAACAAAGACAAAGGTGAAATGAAAGCAACGAAAATTGGTGCCAATGAAAAGAGGCATGAACATAGAAGAAAAGAGGTGGCACTAGACCTAGATGTTTGTCTTCTCTATGGGAAGCTTCCAGGGCAATGACTCTTGCACTAACGATCATATAACTGTTCCTGTCTTATATATTTCCTGCGTTGCTTCCTAATCAAACATATATGTACAACACACAAACTCCTTCAGACTGAGCTAGTGAGCCATGGAGCTAGCTGGAAATGAGAAAGAAATTGGAGTGCACTGATTTATGGCACCATGCACAATGTAATATAAAATTTCCCTTCCTCTACTTTTGTCTTTCTACCTGCAGATGTGGGGGGACACAACAATTTGCTGGCCTCCTGTTGCCTAGCAACCCTGGACAAGATGGAGAGAGCAGGCACCGACCTAGGCCAGTGTCCACAAAACCTGCTTGGGAGTGCAGGGAAACTCTTTGGGGTTGTTTGAGGTGCATTGGAAATAGCTCCAGTGTGGGGTGGAGTGAAAGAAGCTTCTGTTGTGTCTCCACACACGACACTGGAGGCAGACCTTACAAACCAACCATAGGAAGTGCAGCGCTAGCCCAGCCCTAAGCAGAACAGGTGCTCCACACCTCAAGATGGGATACACCCAAAGTTCTTTTGCTACCTGAGACAATATATCCCATAAATATCCCTTTGGTGTGTTACCATAAATGATGAATAATTTGCTTTATGGCACTGAAAGTCCTCTGCCTGACGCCACTGCTTAACTCTTCTTTCATACATGCAGTAACAACTACACAATTAAACATGTTTCGGTAAGGAGGGGGCAAATGACTTCCTTCTATTTGTTTTAAACCTGTCGTGATTAAATGTATCTTGTCCTTGCATGATACAAAACAAAGGGCAGCTCTCTCATGTTTGCGCCACATGATCTTTGGTAACACAAACAGCCTCCACTCTCCTTGTAGTGATGATTTCACACACCCGGTTGTTGTTTTCCCTTAAGACTCCTTTTCCTGCCTGATAGCATATCTTTTTCAAAGTTGTAGCTGTGTTATTTGGACAAATTTGTCAGAGGAAGTGGGCTGCAATCCAAAAAAAAGCTCACAATGAAATAAATCTGTTAACCTTTAAAGGGCCACAAGACCTTTGCTTTTATTTTTGTTGTGTCTATATACAGGAAAGACACAACAAAAATAAAAGCAAAGGTCTTGTGGCCCTTTAAAGGTTAACAGATTTATTTCATTGTGAGCTCTGTGGCCTCTGTGTGAAAAACACAGAGGCCTATAATGATGTGCTCTTTCTTTCCTTGAATAATAACATGTGAATAATGCATCTAGAATGATATTGCAGTGCTAGTTAAGCAATATACAAAAATGGGAAGCTCCATCTAAACCGATCCTGAGCCATAACATTTGGAAAGAGGGGGTTCAGCTCATCAGGAGATCATTTATTTTAGTGTTTCTGCTAAGCCTTATCCCCATCCATGTTCTTTTCATAATCTAGCCATGTCAATGGCCAGATCTAAACCTCTGAAAAGTCTGTTACAGATTCTGACTTTCTTTGTATCATAGTGGAATATTTAGGTGCACACAGCAATATTACCACACAGTTTCCCTTTTCATTGATGTGGATTGGAATTGAGGTTTAATGCACATCGCTTGTTTGTCAATCGAGTGTCTTCTGGCAACATCACCAGCTGCTCCAGGTCCTTGACGAAAAAAATAAAGTAAATTAAATTATAACACAAAAATTACAAATTTCATCTCAGCTGTGAAATCACTGTTGTTGTCGTTGTTTAGTCGTTAAGTCGTGTCCGACTCTTTGTGACCCCATGGACCAGAGCACGCCAGGCCCTCCTGTCTTCCACTGCCTCCCGGAGTTGGGTCAAATTCATGTTGACAATGAAGACATTGAAATGATTGGAGATTTTGTAGACCTCGGTTCAGTCATCAATTTAAATAGAGAGTGCAGCCAAGAAATCAGAAGGAGGCTAAGACTCAGAAGGGCAGCAATGGAGTTAGAGAAGATCACTAACTGTAAGGATGTATCGCTGGAGACCAAAAACCAAGATCATCCATACTGTTATATCCCCAGTCACCATATACGGGTGTGAAAGCTGGTCAGTAAAAAAAAAAACAGTGAACAGGGGGAAAAATGAAGAACAGCTTTGTGGATACCTGGGCTGCCAGAAAGTTACTTCTTTGCTTTAAGAGGGCCATTATCCATGAGGTAGCCAGGTCTCAGAGCACTGGCTGAAGTTTCAAAGAAGTGCTATGTTGTCCAGGTAAAGAGTAAAATCTCATTGTGAGCATCACCAGAAAAGCATAAAGTTTCCTATTGTTTCTTTTCCTTCGTATGAGGTTGCTTTAAAGTCTAGACATCTAACTTCTCCACTCACTCTCACCTGACACCAGGACTCACTGGTTTGGTGCAAAAGTGTTATTATGTGTTGTGATTCTATAATATCAGGTCAGCACATCAAAAAGCAGGGAGAAAGCACAGGTGAGAAGAGCTACTGTTCACTGGGTTTATGTTCTATATAGCAGTGGTCCCCAACCTTGGGCCTCCAGATGTTCTTGGACTTCAACTCCCAGAAATCCTGGCCAGCAGAGGTGGTGGTGAAGGCTTCTGGGAGTTGTGGTCCAAGAACATCTGGAGGCCCAAGGTTGGGGATCACTGCTATATAGGATCCTCTCGCTAGTATTCCCACAGCAACAAGTGGTTCCGGGTTGTCTGTGGGGAACAGCAAAGGAGGCTTTATTATGCTATAGCCTTGGAAAGTTTTTTGAGCAAATGTACACATACACAGACAAAAACAGATGAAACACATAGAATGTGCTTGTACTGAGAAGACAGGATTCTGTGGAAAAGATAATAATGCTGGGAAAGGTGGTAGGAAGCAGGAAAAGAGGAAGACCAAATATGTCATGGGCTGACTCCTTAAAGGAAACCACAGGATCGAATTTACAAGAACTGAGCGTGGCAGTTAAAGACAGGGCATTTTGGAAATCACTCATTCATAGAATTGTCATAAGACAGATGAGACTTACAGCACATAACTAAGACCTATAATCCTTGCTTTGACACTTTCTCTTTTCACTTCCACTAAAAGCTATTTTAAGCTAACACTGCTTTGTGCCAGTACAATGGTGTAATCTGCCTATCTGAGAGGTTATTTATGTTTCTTCTACCAATTTTGACTCCTCCACCGATTCTAGTCTGGCTTTCCATATGATATGTTCTGTACACAGATAACTGGATAAAATATATATTTCTATGGGATCTTTGCCTATAGGAAGCCATTCTCTCTCTCCAGATTCTGGTTTAATGGTAGCTTCTTCTCTACAATACAGTTACATATCAGGACAATCAAGTGCTGAGACACACCAATTTCTTTCAGAACAACCAATAGTTTCCCATGATCCACACAGGCAAAGGCTTTGCTGTAGCCTATAAAATGAAACAAGAACTATAATTTAATAATAGTGGGGGTTTGAACTCCCAACATCTGGCAATCCATAAATCATTGCTATCGAGCAGTTCATAATACGTGCATGAGATCACACAAGGGCTGGAGGCTTTCCTTATGGAGCACAGCCCCACACCTTATCTTCCCATTCTACCCTATAATTTCAATATCTTATTTCTGAGAATCCAAGCTGCCCGGCTTCTGTATCCAGTGTCTTGTCCTTGATGGTGGCTGGGAAGGGTAGGCATACAGATAAAAGCTTCAAAACAGTTGATTAAAGAGCTATTATTATTTTTTGCCTCACCCCAGCCACAGGAGGACACCATGTTCCTGGAAATGCCATTTAGCTCCCTAGGCCCTCAGATGGCAAACTATTTACCTCAGGCAACAAACCTCATATGCTGTGGAAAGGACCTTAATTGAGTGAATGCTTTGGCTTGTTTTAAGTTGTATTTTATATCTTCTATTCTGGAATTCATTTTAGGTTTCAAGTGTTTTTATTTTTTTAATTTAATGTTATTGTGAGCCACCCTGAATCCTATTTTTGGAAGAAAGGAACCAGATGAACAAGCAAAAGAATGAATGAGAAGGCTTGTAGTATCCAGCATTCCTTTTCAAGCTGAGTAACTGGATGCAAGACCATCCGAAGACATTTTGCTGCCTGAAGCACAACAAATGACACCCTGATCATGTTTATCAACCCACATTTGATACCATAACACCCAAAGCTAACAACTAGAGATGGGGATATTCGTATTCATAAATGAATATGAATATCCCTACCCCAAGTGCACCTAATGCGTGTCCAGCCCTCAGAACTGGCCCATCCACTCACGTGCCACGTCCCCCTCTTCCTGCCAATCCCCTCTTCCTGCCAATCGCAGAAGTAGCTCTGCCGACTCCCTGATCACCTGGACACTCAGCAGCTGTGCAGGGAGACTTGTCCTCCCGCCCCCTGCCTGGAATGGCCAGCTGAGCCAGGAGGTAGTAGAGCTACTTCCGCAATTGGTGGGAAGAACAGGGCCTGGTGGCATGAGTGGACAGGGTGGTTCCAAGGGCCACCAGACCCACATTAGGTGCATCTGAGACGGGGATATTCGTATTCCTTTATGAATACAAATACTGTACTGTATCCCCATCTCTACTAACAACATGGTAGATGAGCAAAAGATAACCTCACAAGGGCCTCTTTTCTCATCTTGAAGTAAAAGGGTATTAGGCTAAGAAGTAAAAAGGGTATTAAGCTAACAGTTTCCTGCCCTTTTGTGACAGTCCCAATCTTCTGCCTGGCCAAGGCAGCTGCCTCTCTCTGCTTAATGGTAGGCCCAGCCTGTTCTCCACAACAGTCAAAGCCGGAGGTCCATTCCAGAACCATGGCACACACAAATTGTCCCCTCATGAAGCAGGGAAACAAGGGGTCCTTGTGTAAGTCCGCTTCTCCTATGCCTTTCCCCATCATTTAGCTCCCCATACCTGTCCATGTCTGTGCATCCAGGTGTTTGTTGGGGTGGCAGCACAAATGGCCGTTTCCCCTGCCAACCCTAAAGGAAATAGACACATCCCCCCTGCTACCAAGGAGGGAGTGGCAAAGGGAGCAAATAGCCCCAGGGCAGGTAGTGGTGGTAGAAAAGGTGAACCTCCTGAATCAGGTTATCCCAATTTCAGAAGTTCCTGTTGGAGTAGATCAGTGGTTCCCAGCCTTGGGTTTCCAGGTCTTCTTGAACTAAACTCCCAGAGGCTTTCACCACTAGCTGTGCTGGCCAGGATTTCTGGGAGTTGCAGTCCAAGAACATCTGGAGGCCCAAGGTTGGGAACCACTGGCATAGATCATTATCCAAGGGCCAAACCCACCAATGTTTGTATGTTTGATGCGACAGGTTTAATCAGACAAGAAGGAGTTTTTACAACTCCTTAGTAGCAGGTGTTCATGCTCTCCTGACCCTAGTGGCACATGGGAACCCAGTCACAATGTCCAGTAGTTTATGTTACCATCGTCTTTCCTCTTGGTATGAGACAAGGGATACTGTATGCTAGGTGCATGTACAAAAAAGAAAAAAACATCAAAGAAGCAATCTGAGGGCTTGTCTACACAATGTGAAAAGGAACACACTGGATCAGGCTAAATATGGTTACCAGAAGGTCCTGGGTGCCATTTGGTGCGATCCCCACATCCAAAAGGCATACAGACTTAAAGAATGCTAAAAATGGACCATATTGGAACAATCCTATTGGCACCAAAAAGTACAAGCCCCTGATTGTTGTTGTTTAGTCATTAAGTCGTGTCTGACTCTTCGTGACCCCATGAACCAGAGCATGCCAGGCCATCCTGTCTTCCACTGCCTCCCGGAGTTGTGTCAAATTCATGTTGGTTGCTTCGCAGACACTGTCCAACCATCTCATCCTCTGTCATCCCCTTCTCCTCCTACCTTCACACTTTCCCAACATCAGGGTCTTTTCCAGGGAGTCTTCTCTTCTCATGAGATGGCCAAAGCATTGGAAACTCAGCTTCAGGATCTGTCCTTCCAGTGAGCACTCAGGGTTGATTTCCTTCAGAATGGATAGGTTTGTTCTCTTTGCAGTCCAGGGGATTCTCAAGATCCTCCTCCAGCACCACAATTCAAAAGCATCAGTTCTTTGGCAATCAGACTTCTTTGTGGTCCAGCTTTCACTTCCATACATCGCTACTGGAAAAACATAGTTTTGAACATGCGGACTTTTGTTGACAAGGTGATGTCTCTGCTTTTTAAGATGCTGTCTAGGTTTGTCATCGAACCTCAGAAAGATACGGATAGGACCACTCCGGGAATGAGATGGTTGTTCCAGTAAAGACGTTGTCTGATCTCCATCTTAGGGCTGAAACAGCCCCTGCCCCCCCATGGACCAAACAGCAAGATAAATATCTGTGTAGTCAGCCTCTGCACTGGGAAGGAGATATAGGACCAAGGGAGGCACAGCATTTGCCATACAATTTATCCTTGTGTAATTTTTTTTCTGCTGGTGGGAGAGGCATTGTCATGAAACCATTGTATTGGGACTGGAAGATCTAAAGGAGCCTGATAGAGCTCTTGTTTTTTTAATGAGTACAAGCTCCCTGGGGGATTACATCCATTTCAATTTTTTTTAATAATGGTTCCAAATTCTGAGTTCTCTTTGTATGCAACATTTACATGTTCTACACAGAATGTCTTGTTCATCCCTGAGCACGCTTTGCGTGGCTGTGGTCCAAATCAGAATGGCCACCATCCATGCCTGCTCATGGTGACTGGTCCATTGAGAAAGTGGGGGGCTTTGGTCCCCCACCTGGGGATTAGAAAGTGTGGCTACGGTCATCATACTCTTTCCTCTAGCATGAAATCAAGCGTGATAGTGTGGAAGCTTCCTGATTGAACATGAGATGCAAAAAGAGGCAGAAGAGAACAAAACTGGGATTAATTATCCAGACACTCGCCCTTAATCTTTGTGTCCCTTACATTAGCCATCATGCCTTACCAGTCCCAGTGGACACCAGCTGCCAATGACCTATGGCAGCATTAACTGTCATTCTTAGAACTTCCCCAGCCCTTGGGGGAAGTGGATGTACACATGACAGTATTTTCCCAACGTACCACATAATGAGTAATAAAGCTCTCTACAGAGATCACCGTTATAGACCATGTGTGTTCATGGGTTGGGGGTGGGGATGGAGACACAAGACTTTCTCTGCAGAACATTCAAATTTTAAAGCCCAACAGAGATCAGAATTTAGAAAAAATTCATGGTTTGGGGACTAAAATTCCAAGGAGCTCCCAGATAGCACTTGTTTTTAAAAAGTAATGTTTTGAAGTTCACTGAAATAGATAACATTAGTTTGCTCCAAATACAGTACAGCATTTGTTCCACAAAAATATATTCTATTTTTATCCTAGTATCTAGATGAGATAAAGCTTGTTTCGCTATAGCCAGAGAGAGAAACAGTGACAGGCAGAAGGGCAAAGTGTTCCTGTTGTGAGGTGGCTTTCTTTCTTTTCTTCGATTGTTCTGGAGGTGAGGAGGGGGAATTTAGTGCTACGGTACTTTACAGATAGTTCCTGAGATCAGAGACAGCCAGAAGCATTCAAATACAGTGTATTTCAAATTTTCTTTCAAAAATTATGGAGGAATAGCACTTGGGCTAGTAAATTGTCCAGTGGCAAAGCTGAGATAGGAGGAAATCAAAGGAAGCAGAAGAGATAAACAATACTGGAGTCAATGGTTGTTGTGGGTTTTTCGGGCTCTTTGGTCGTGTTCTGAAGGTTGTTCTTCCTGACGTTTCGCAAGTCTCTGTGGCCGGCATCTTCAGAGGCATCTTCAGCCACAGAGACTGGCGAAATGTCAGTAAGAACAACCTTCAGAACATAGCCAAAGAACCTGAAAAACCCACAACAACCATCAGATCCCAGCCGTGGAAGCCTTCAAGAATACAATACTGGAGTCCACATTGCTTACAGCCTGAAGATCTGTATGTGGGCCTAATCACACAGACCATTTGAATTATTTCAATTACCTACTTCATTCATATAGATATGTATTTATGTATAGTCATTTGGTATATAAATCGCTGGGTGTGTTTGCGTACCTGTCTTTTCTTTCAACATTTTTCTTGAACTTTGAACAGGTTTTGTAGGCTACATGTGCCTACCCAACAAAATCAACTCATTTTCCATTCTGCTTCAGAATGCTCTAAAATTTGCTTTATTTTTATTGTTAAAATACCTAAATGATATATTGCTAAAGCAGCATCTAAATTTGTGTGGAAAACTTTAGAAGGCATTGTTAAAAATGTTTCATAATGTATTTCTTTGGGCAGTTCTTTGGTTTTCTGATGCTTTGCTTCTCAAAAAACACTAGGTGGGGTGTTTCTTGTTGTTGAAAAGTGAATGGATGAGCGGGGATGAATGTTACAATAAGGAAGTGCAGCGGTAAACACTTGCAGGAGAGAATAACAATACATCGCTTTAGCATTTGGAAAAAAAGTTTGTTTGTTTTTTAAGGGAAGAAGGATAGCCATGCAGTGATCATGGCACTGAAAAAACAACTGGGCGCAAAGTTAATCGACAGCAATGTTCACAGCAATCCATACCACACTGATGTGGACAGAAGCAATTTGGGGTTGGCTTGAAAAAAACCCCGGAATTGAATCTCTCTTCATCTCTCTTGGATCTTGGAGGATCTGGATCTTGGAAAATCTCGTTCATTGAACATAGGCAGAATCTTGGGGGACAAAAAAATTCCTGGAATAAAGTGGTACAAATGGGTCCCCATGAGTTTCTCACCAGTTTTAAAAACATTTTTGTTCCTTACTGTGAGGGTGTAGATGGATTGGAACAAAATTACCTTGATGGAAACTTGATAGGACCAGGTTAAAAATTGTGGCAGGTTGCCATTTGGCCATCCTAGCCCTGTTGCAATGAGCCACCTGGGTTCCTAAGTGTGCCAGATTAGACTCTGGTGGAAGCGAAGGACATTTTAAGATCAGTGAGGAAATGTGTCACACTTATAAGAGTGTTGCATCATGACAGCAAAAGATTAGCTGTAATGGGGTTTTTTGTTTTCTTTTCATCAAGCAGGAAGGAACAGACTCAGTTGTTTCTCAACCTGCAGAAGACTCACTGGCCTACTAAATATTCAGCCAAGAAAAGGGGAAAGTTGCTGGCATGAAAAGAAAACAAAATTTAAGGTGACCACATCCGCCTCTTGAGATTGCAGGATGTGTTGTGATCAGAGGAAGAAGACCATATAAAGTCTGAGGTGGGGCGAAATAGCCTTATGAAGTGATACACAAGTTAAAACAAAAGCTGGAGCAACAAAATAAACACGGGGGGAATGGATATGCTACACACCATTTTACATCCTCTCAATATCTCACACAGCATTGTTAATGTCTTTACTACACTGTAAAACTGTAAATTAAAAAAAACTGAATTCTATCTGGGGTAGAACAGAGGTTTACATTGTCCTAATTGCTTTAGCTTCCCCAGGGGGAAATAGTATTTTAATTTCTGTATGCAGAATTAGAGGGGCAAAGGGTCATTTTTACCTCAGACAGCAAGTGTTTGGGGCTATATCCGTGGCTGGCTTTAAAGTTAGGAAAAGGCTGTGATCTTGGGTATTGTGAGTGGGGAATAAACTGTCCAGTTATTCAATACTTTATGAGTGTATTTCTGTTGCCATGGATGGGAAGAAGCTGCTGAGGATTTTTATTTTATTTTATTTTATTTTTGCCTCAGAGGTTAGAATAATTAGTCCAAACCTAGATATTTGCACTTTGATTTGGGAGATGGAAGGGAAGGGAAGGAACCATTTGCTACTCCACGTCATGTAACAAAATGTCTGCCCTGCAACGAAAAGTACAAACATATTCCATGATCCCCGTGCTGCCAAATATGGGGTTAAAAGCATTGGGATTTCAATTTACATTGATAAGGACATTTAAAAATATATTTTAAACAATTTTTAAAGAAGAAAAATGTATCTTCACAAAGAATGTGGTGAGATAGAAAGTGTAGGAAAAATGGGACCATTCGGTCGCCCATGTCATAGCTGTCTTGGAAAACAGTACTTACAAGTTTCAACAGACCACTTTCACTTCTGTTCTGGGGCAGATTTTAAAATAGCTTGTGACAATCTAGACATTCCAAGTCCAGGCAATGATATGTGTGTGCCACATCTCTTTCAAATGATGCATGTGATTATAATCAGGGTTTGCCCGAGACATTTCGCTGCCTGAGGCAGAACAGCAAATAACACTTTTCCATCTGAAAAAGCAAGGTGCGGTACCCAAAGCTGGCTAAGGTTTTTGGCCCACAAGGCAGAAAAAGCCATCATCACCTCTTCCTTCATATCATATCAGCCGCCCCGAGTAGACTTTGTCTAGAGGGGTGGGGTATGGGTCTAAATAAAGTAAAGTAAATGATAAAAATACAGCAGTAAGGAAGTAAACAAGTAACAACTGCCTGCCCTTTTAGGACTTTCTGCTGTCCAGATCAGCTGCCCAATATAGGTACCTCAACCTGTCCAATGGTAGGGCTGAACCTTATAACAGTATAGAAGTTTGTGACTTATCTGAGCTCTTTCATATACCTTTCTTTACATCATTAATATTCCATTTTCCAAGACAGTGGACTAGCAAACTTTATAAACAAATTTACCTCTGGTAACGGAAGGGGCAAAGGAACTAGAGACCAAATTGCTAACATGTGCTGGATTATGGAGAAAGCCAGAGAGTTCCAGAAAAACATCTACTTTTGCTTCATTGACTACGCAAAAGCCTTTGACTGTGTGGATCACAACAAACTATGGCAAGTCCTTAAAGAAATGGGAGTGCCTGACCACCTTATCTATCTCCTGAGAAATCTATATGTGGGAGAGGAAGCAACAGTTAGAACTGGATGTGGAACAACTGACTGATTGAAAATTGGGAAAGGAGTGCAACAAGGCTGTATGTTGTCTTCCTGCTTATTTAACTTATATGCAGAATACATCACGCAAAAGGCTGGGCTGAATGAATCCCAAAATGGAATTAAGATTGCCGGAAGAAATATCAGCAACCTCAGATATGCAGATGATACCACTCTGATGGTAGAAAGTGAGGAGGAATTAAAGAACCTCTTAATGAGGGTGAAAGAGGAGAGTGCAAAAAATGGTCTGAAGCTCAATAAAAAAAAACCCCTAAGATCCATGGCCACTGGTCCCATCACCTCCTGGCAAATAGAAGGTGAAGATATGGAGGCAGTAACAGATTTTACTTTCTGGGGCTCCGTGATCACTGCAGATGATGACAGCAGCCACAAAATTAAAGACACCTGTTTCTTGAGAGGAAAGCAATGATAAACCTAGACAGCATCTTAAAAAGCAGAGACATCACCTTGCTGACAAAGGTCCACATAGTCAAAGCTATGGGTGTTCCAGTAGTGATGTATGGAAGTTAAAGCTGGACCATAAAGAAGGTTGATCGCCGAAGAATTGATGTTTTTGAATTGTGGTGCTGGAGGAGACTCTTGAGAGTCCCCTGGACTGCAAGGAGAACAAACCTATCCATTCTGAAGGAAATCAACCCTGAGTGCTCACTGGAAGGACAGATCCTGAAGCTGAGGCTCCAATACTTTGGCCATCTCATGAGAAGAGAAGACACCCGGGAAAAGACCCTGATGTTGGGAAAGTGTGAAGAGGAGAAGGGGACGACAGAGGACGAGATGGTTGGACAGTGTCATCGAAGTGACCAACATGAATTTGACACAACTCCAGGAGGCAGTGGAAGACACGAGGGCCTGGCATGCTCTGGTCCATGGGGTCACAAAGAGTCAGACATGACTTAACGACTGAACAACAACAAAACAGAATTTACAGTTGTACGAGTTGTAGTCTAAAAAGTGACTTTCCCACATTCTTTGTAGTGGATATTATTCTCAAGCAGTGTCTGATCCAGGACAGATGAATCCCAGCCTTTGCTTTCCTCCATGCATCATGTGCCTTCAGGACATGTCTTGGCACAGTATTCCCCAGGGGAAAACCCAGGCTGCCTTTATATGCATGATCAGCAAGAAGTAACACCCAACCTCCACCCCAGAGGGTGCCATATGAGGGTGCATTTCTCAAGTTCACACTTTGCATTTGAGCTGTACGTCTTTACTCTCCCCTGCCCTGCCCCTGCCCTGCCTTGATGCCTTCCCGATGTGTTAGGCTGCAGCAGGTATGTACCTGAAAGGAAAATATGCAAAACAGATGTTTTTTATTTTGGTGAGGAAGCAAAGACCAAGATCCAAGGTGATCTGCTTCTCCTCAAGACCTGATTTGTCCAAGGTTGGACAATCCTGACGTGCTTTGCACTTTGCAGAAGGAGATGACCACTACTGTATCTCAAGACGGAATAAATAAGAAGCAGTGGTGCATTGTGTTTTTGCAAGGCTGAAATGGATGTATGTGGTCAACCCACAGAACTAGGACTATCAATGCAGGCTCTACAAACATCTTACTGATATGTTTAATTTTATGTACCATCAAGTCAGAACCAACCTATAGCGGTTTCGTTCTGACTTGATGGTCAGATGGACCCTAATAGGACTTTCAAGTGAGATATTGAAGAAGTGATTTCACTTCCCCAGTGAGTTTCCGTGACTGAGCAGGGATTCAAACCCTGGTCTCCAGAGTCCTAGTCCTGTCCACTACACCATATTGGGTAATATACTTAATACTGTAGTTTGCATAAAATATATAAAGCTCTCAATGGCAACTAATCAGGATGTCTACATATATCTTCTAGTAGCCAAGGCTGGAGGCCTCACAATGCCAGTTGGTGGGGAACACAAGTATGGGGTGCTAATGTGCCCCTGTCCTGCTTGTGAGACTCTCCTGGGCAACTGGTTCACTGCTGTGGAAACAGAATGCTGGATTAACTAGGATGAAAGGATAGTGGACATGGAGATGTGCATGTAAACCCTAACCCCTGACCCCCTTCCCCATTCAGAAGTCATTGAGAACTTCACATGAAAAACACTAAATTCTGAAGCAGACTCTAAGCATGTTCAGCTGAACAGGCTTACAGTGCTCATGAAGTTATGGGTCTGCATTATCAAGACTCCTGAATGTATGAGCATTGTACACATGCAGGGCCAAACACATTTACAGCTGGGGCCTCGGACATTAGGTTCTTTATTTAGCCTTTGCGTTCCTCATGTGAAGATCTCAGTGGCTTCCAGGGATGTTGTCAAGGCTTCCAGTCCAAGCCTCAAGTCTGAATCTGAGTCTTTGGGAGCAAGTCCCAAGTCTCAAGTCTGAGTCTCAAGTCTTTTGCCCCACCCACTGCCCCCACCGCTATGTTCCCAGAGCCCCCTGTCAAGCAAGGCTATAACATGAACAGATGAGCAGAAAAATAGAATAGAAAGTTTTTCAGACTGTGCCCGTAAGCCATTTGCCCTCATTGAGAATGGCTGATTTAGAGAATATTTGCCATTCCATTCCTACGTATTTCCAGGAGTGCCAATTTGCCAATTTGGGCTGAAATTGGGGGTGAGGAGAGCTGGGAGGAGGTTTGGAAGGAGTCCAGGAGCTTCCAAATTGGCTTAAGGTCTATGCAGCCCAAGTACACATTGTTGTTGTTATTTAGTTGTTGAGTCGTGTCCAACTCTTCGTGACCCCATGGACCAGAGCACGCCAGGCCCTCCTGTCTTCCACTGCCTCCTGGAGTTGGGTCAAATTCATGGTCAAATTCCAGCTCTCACTTCCATACATCGCTACTGGACACATGACTGCCACCAATTCATAAAGGGACATGACAATATTATTCTCTGCGCCTGAAAAGGCTCTATAGGTTATCATTGCAGGCAGCTGATTAGCAGCATCAAGTCAATTCAATCACTGGATGGGGTGCTGACCAGACCAGATGGGCGGGATATAAATCAAATAAATAAAATAAACTAGATGCGCAAAATCCACCATGGCTGCTGCAATAGTAATGTATGCAAAACCTGAAGTATTTTAAGTGGGGGCTTTCAACTAACAAATTGTTATTTTAACTGTCTAAACTTCCTGTTGGAACAGAAGCCTGATTTTGAACCTGATAACTGTTCCTCCTGCAGAAAGGGAAAACATGCTTAGAAGCAAATATGCTCCAAAGATATTTATTCATGCCCCACCACCTAGTGGCTGCAAAGAGAATATCACATAAAGATCAATTACAGCAGGCTTCCCAACCTTGTTTCCCCAGATGTGCTTGGACTACAACTCCCAGAAATCCTGCCCAGCACAGCTGATGGTGGAGGTTTCTGGGAGTTGTAGTCCAAGCACATCCGGGGAACCAAGGTTGGGAACCACTGAATTAGACAGGGTGGTTGACAGTATTAAAGCAGAGGAAAGAAAAAATTGAGGACAAAATATTGTGGCACTTTTAAGACTGACAGTTTTATTTCAGGGTGAGCTTTTTTGACTTAAAGGTGGGATATAAATGATAAGCACCACGAGGATAAACAATTAACATGCACTTTTAATTTCATTTCTCCGCTGATTTTGTATAGGAACAAATCTTTGTGGTGTGGAATGCAACAACTTCGGACGTGGAACCTAAGTTTGCTGGCTCTGGCTATTATCCATCCTGGGTGAAGCTAGTAAGAAATGGAGCCTAACAACATCCAAAGAACCTTATATCTCCAGTTATATGTGTACATAAAAGGCCTTTTGAAATTCAAGACTTTGTTTGTGGAAAGATCATTAAATGGAAGGAGTGACAATTTCACCAACTATTTCCAGAGAATGAGAAATGTGCTGAGATGGTGAACAATATTATCAGTAGGTCTGTCAACACTTTATTACTTTCTTTTCTCCTAAAAAAAGAATTTTGGTTTTTCTGTACTGCCATTGCAACGGGCAATAGCAGTAACTGTGCTGGCAGCCAAGTCGAGATGGGGATATTCGTATTTGTAAATAAGCTGGACCTAATGAGGGTCTTCCCCCCCCCTCCCGGGACCGGACCATCTGTTCACAAGACTCTGCTCCATGAAGATTATGCTCTTCCTGCCAATGGCGCCCAGCTGTCTTCTTGCTCAGGTGGCCACTCCAGACAGGGGGCGGGAGAACAAATCTCCCTGAATGGCTATTGAGTAGCCAACTGAGCAGGAGGACAGCGGATCTCCGGGCGCCATTGGCAGGGAAAGAGGGACCTTCACGGGACTGGGACCTGTGAGTGGATGGTCCAGTCCCAGGGGGCAGACCCTCATTAGGTCCAGCTGGGAGTCATCAGATTTTTTGATGACACAAAGCTGGGGGGAATTGCTAATAATTTGGAAGATAACATTCAGAAGGACCTAGACAGACTTGAACATTGGGCCCTATCCAATAAGATGCAGTTCAGTGGCAGGAAAAGTAAGGTCCTCCACTTAGGCAGGAGAAACCAGATGCACAGGGACAGGATAGGTGGTACCTGGCTTGACAGTAGAACCTGTGAGAAGGATTTAGGTGTCCTGGTGGACCACCGCCTAAGGATGAGTCAGCAGCGTGCTGCAGCTGCCAAAAAAGCCAACACAGTCCTGGGCTGCATCGAGAGGGGGATGGCATCAAGATCATGGGAAGTGATAGTACCACTCTATACTGCACTGGTGAGGCCACATTTGGAGTGCTGTGTCCAGTTCTGGTCAGCACAATATAAAAAAGATGCTGAGGCCCTGGAAGGAGTGCAGAGAAGAGCAACAGAGGGGACTGAAGGCTAAATCCTATGAAGAATGACTAAAAGAACTAGGTAAGTTTAGCTTACCGAAGAGAAGACTGAGAGGAGATACGATAACAGTCTTCCAATATCTGAACGGTTGCCACAGGGAAGAGGGCATCCATTTATTCTCCGTTGCGCCTGAGGGGAGGACAAGAACCAATGGGTGGAAACTCATCAGAGGGAGATCCCGCCTGGAAATAAGGAGGTATTTCCTGATGGTGAGAACCATTAAGCAGTGGAACAGCTTGCCTTCTGATGTTGTGGGTGCCCCACTGCTGAAGATTTTCAAGAAAAAATTGACAGCCATCTGTCCGGGATGGTATGAGGTCTCCTGCCTTGGGCAAGGGGTTGGACTAGAAGACCTCTAAGGTCCCTCCCAACCCTACGACAATTCTACGATTGTATGAGGATATTCATATTCATATTAAAGGCTTTCATGGCCGGGATCAAATGGTTGTTGTGGGTTTTTTGGGCTCTTTGGCCGTGTTCTGAAGGTTGTTCTTCCTAACGTTTCACCAGTCTCTGTGGCCCACATGTTCAGAGGACAGCACTCTTCAGAGGACAGCACTCTGAAGCACTTCAGAGGACAGAGCGCTGTCCTCTGAAGATGCCCATGGCCACAGAGACTGGCGAAACGTTAGGAAGAACAACCTTCAGAACACGGCCAAAGAGCCCGAAAAACCCACAACAACCATATTCATATTTGTTTACAAACACATATATTCCCATCTTTACTCTCTATCTAGTGCCAACCTTAGTGGTGGCAGTTGCAGGCTGTAGATACACAATAATGACAATAATACATTTGAGAAATGGTAGAGACATTTTAGAAATAATTCTGCAAAATGGCATTGTATCACTGACGGGGGTAAGAAAAGAAAAATACAAAACTATCCCAATTCGGTTTTTGAGGAGGAGTTTGGACTGCAAGCATCAAAGGGGGTGCATTGGCAGTCTCTCTCTTGTTGCGCTGAAAATGGCTGTCTGAAGAGAGGGAGGCTGCTCTTTCTGCATGTGAGCCAGAACCCCAATTCTAGTTGGAGAGGGTTGCCTCACATAGAAACACCACCCAGGTACAGTAACCTCCGTTTTTTTTCCCCAGAGAAGCATGTTTCTGTGTTCAGTGCAACAGCAGAGTTGGGCAGGACTAGCATACTTCCCTCAGTGCGTGTGGGCTCTACATACCCCTTGAGGACTGAACAGCATGAATACCCTTACCTCAGGGGGATTTCTGCTTGACCCTCTGGCCATTGACCTTTGGGGCGTCCCTCGAGGTTCTGTTTTGTCTCCTGTGCTGTTTAACATCTACATGAAACCACTGGGAGAGGTTGCCTGGTGTTTTGGGGGTTCAATGTCACCATTATGTGGATGACACCCAGTTCTGTCTCTTCTTTCCATTTAAATCCAAAGAAGTTGTTTTGGCTCTAGATCAGTGCTAAGTGCCAGCATATATACATAATAACAGTGGTTATTCATATCATGTTGCTAGTTGCAAAGGGGCCCTCCAAAAGTGTTCAAGCTTCAGGGCCTCAAAAATGTAGGTCTGCCACTGCTTGTCCTGGATCTGTCTGGACATGAGATTTTCCAGAAAGACCCTGCCGAGACTTCCACTACCTGTGCAGAGCTGTTTGACAGGCATGCTAATTGCACGGCTTACCTGAGGCCTAGAACCTGACTCTCCCAGGTCCCTGCCCACTACACAACACTGGGTTCCCATGGTGCTGCTGTTAAAAAGTTTGGGAAGTGACTGTGTGCAGCTCACACCTGAGAAGATGCATATTTTTACATAAGAAAGAGGAAAGAGAGAAGGCCCTTTGCCAATGTCTTTATCTGCCCTTCACCTGCTCCGACCTACATTGACCTTTCCCTTCAATGGTTGTTGTGGGGTTTTTTTGGGCTCTTTGGCTGTGTTCTGAAGGTTGTTCTTCCTAACGTTTCGCCAGTCTCTGTGGCCATGGGCATCTTCAGAGGACAGCACTCTGTGCTCTGGTGTAGTTGGTTTGGCTTCCCCTTCAACCTTAGATTGCTAGTCTTAGAGTTGCCTATTGTTGCGTCCTCCTGAAAAGGACAACCATATAACCTCCAGCGAGTTTAGATTTCTATCACTCTTCCTGTTACAAGTGCACTTCCCTAATAAATGTAAGGTTTCTTATGCCCTTGGGAAAGAAATGTGGAAGTGATTCTTTTACACGAAGCCCGGGAGGAAGTGTCTTCTTCCCGAGTTTCAAAGGGCTGAACCCAGAAATTAATAATGCTCCTGTACGCTGCCTAGCCCCCCCCCTCCCACAAAAGCGCCTCCCCTCAAAAAAAGGCGAAGAACGTTGTTTTTTAAAGGGGGGAGAAAGGAAACCTCGGCTTTTCTGAAGCAACCTGTAGTGGTTGCAATGTGACCCAGCAGCCAGCAGATGGCAGGAGACCTCCTGCGCCCTTCCCATTCAGCGCCATGGGAAAAGCAGGGCAAGGCAAGGGGCCGCACGAGGGCTGATGGGAAAGTGGCGGTGTCAGAGCCAGGAAGGGTGGTGCCTTTCCCAAGCAGGAAGAAACAAGCGGGTTAGGTTGGGGAATTTCAGCTGCTTCCATCATCCGCGGGGGTGAGTACTGAGGAGGGGCAGATTGCAGATAAAATCATGAGGGCGGGGGGGGGGGCACGGTTTGCAAGATTGCACCCTCTGTGTCCCACGTGGAGAAAAAGGTAGCAACAACATATATTTAAAAAGGAGACCTTTTAGAAACATACATAGAAGCAGCGTCGCCAACCCGTTAATCGTAATAAAGAAATCTAAATCTGTAATATCCCTCTTTCTCTTGGCTTTGTTTTCCTTTTTAAGAACCCAGGCGTCCTGATTTTGCAGGTTTTCTTCTATTCTCTTGTGAATGAGCTGGTTATTGTATTAACACGCTAATCTTCGTGGCTTAAGCAAAGTGTGTGTGTCTGTCGCTTAGCACAACGGACTGTCTCTGAATCCACTGCACTGCCCAACAATTAAGATAATTACAGGTTTTCAGAGAAAGAGCGACGCACCTTTGCCTGGGAATTGGGGGGGGGGGAATAATGTTCCTGGGGGAGTGATTTGTGCACCACAGCCTGTGGCCATCAGCCTTTATCCCCATAAAGTGTTGTTTGTGAAGCATGGACTTCACAGGAGGCCTGAGCTGAGGAACTGGGGACTTATATTTGTTTACTACATGTTTACATTGGTTCTGTGCTCTATATTTATTACATTTCTGCCTTTCCTGCAAGGATTTCAAGGTGACAGATCTGACTCTCCTTTGTCTCCACTTTATTCTCACGACAGTCCTGTGAGGTGGGCCGGCAGAAAGTCTGTGTCGCCACTCGCTCAGGGGATCTTTGTGGCTGGCTGGGCATCCAAATCACCATTACCGGTGGACCCGGAAATCTGCTATCCTCTCAAAACCCATACCAAAGTTTTCCAATGCTTGGGTTGATACATCGCCCCACCCCATCCCCGTAACGGACGGATGAGCTCTACGTTTCTGAGTTGTTCTCTTTCAGGTTGTTTTCCGCTGTTCGGATCAAAAGCTATGCCCAAGGTCTTGTAATTGATCCGCAGCGTTTTCAAATCCGGTGCGTTGCAGCTTCTCCCTGTCATTTTTCCTTCCCAACTAACCACAGACAGAACAAATTTCAAAAAAATAAAGCCAGGAATTCTTAACTCATTAACACATGTCGTTTGCTGCTGTAGCTTCCTGTAGCCACTAATCACTGTGGCTGTTTACAGGACCGAGCATCAAAAGAAAAGAACTGGATACCAAATAGGGGTCCTACATCATTACTAGATGTGAAATGCGACTTGAGTCTGTCAACGTATCTTGGAATCTGTATGAATGACATGTCGTCTCTGTATTCTCATTTATGTCTGAAGAAGTGGACGTCTTCCATGAAAGCTCACATTAAAATATAGCAGTTAGACTTTACAGCAATACAACAGGTTTGTTGTTGTTACTGTGTTTGTTTAGTGTTTTTTGTTAAAATCCCTCTAGCAGTGAGCCTGTAACAAATATAGAGCACAAATCCCATTATGAGCCAGAGTGGGTGTTAAGATCATCAGGAGAGGCCTTTCTCTCAGTCCTGCCACCCTCACAGGTGTGTTTGCTGAGGACACGGGAGAGGGCCTTCTCTGTCGCTGCTCCCAGACTTTGGAACTCCCTCCCACAGGAGGCCAAACTGGCCCCAACTTTGCTGTCCTTCTGCAGGCAGGCCAAGACCTTTCTCTTCAGGCAGGCTTTTCCTCGGTGGCAGGGCTGTCTGAGCGTGATCTTTGCATTACGCATTACTGCTTTGACTCTGTTTTAAGTGTTGCTTGTTGTGGCGGAACCCCCATGTCACACCTGTCCATCATGGGGAGCTCAAGGGCAGGAGCCTATGAGAGGACAGGAGGGGCGGAACCAGAAGAACAGTTAGACAGTTAGTTAGACAGTTAGAGAAGAGGAGTTGGAGAAAAAAGGTGAGAGATAGGGAATTGAAGAGAGAGAGTTAGGAGAGTGAATTGAGAAAGCCGCCCAGAGTCGTCAGTTGACTAAATGGGAGGGTATAAATTAAATAAATAAATAAATAAAGTTAAGAAAGAGTGTAATTAAAGTGATTAAAAACACACCCAAACAACGTGAAATCAAAGGATATTTAATGAATAATCCTAAACATCTGTGATTTGCCTGACATCTATAATATCAATAAATCTGTTGTATATTGGCAGCACGTGTCTAAGATCTATCTATTGGTATTGAGGGAATAATACCTGGTGGCAGCGTGAAGTGAGGAGACGCATCTAGAGAGTGGACTTGTGTTTAGGGAAAATAAACAAAGGAGACTGGCTGGACGCGACACTTGCGTTTACTCTTTCTGAGTGGTAAATTTGTTTGTTCCTTTAAAATATTTCTATACTTATTGTCTTCAGCTATAAATATTGTCTTTCAGTGGAGTAAGCTACCTTGGGTTCTTTTGAAGGAGAAAGGTGGGGCCAGAATATTTTAAATAAAATAAATATTAGCGGCCTACTTTTTAACAAATTAAAAAAGAAAAGAAAATTATAATGGTCTCTCAAAACCTGCACCAACGTTTTGTTGATACTCTGCAGGGTTTTGGAGCACAGGCCCTGCATTTTTGCAACACCTCCCCAAATCTGTGTAAAGAGACCTGACAGTACCTCAGAAAAAAAAACATTGAAACAAAACATGGTTTAAGAAATCCTGGACAAGATGGGTTTTTATGTGATCTAGCCAAGTAGTCCATTGATGTGAGACAGGCCCCATCTTGACTGTCCTTCCGCAAGCAGCCAAAGATGTTTCTCTTCAGGCAGGCTATCCCTTAGTGATTGGTTGTCTGAGTGGGGTTTTTTAATCAAGTATTGTGCCTTGTGGCTTTGAGTCTGTTTTTGGTGTTCATTTTGTTTAACGTTTTTAGTTTGTTTGATTCTTTTTAAATATTTGTATACTTACTCTTTTTAGCTTTTACGTATTGTCTTTTAACGATGTAAGTAGCTTTGGGTCCTTTTTAAGAAGAAAGGCGGGGTTAAAAATATTTTAAATAAATGAATAAATTTATAGTCAATCTAGTCTTCTGTTGACTGGATGGGGAGCTTTCATAGTCCTGGCAAAAGATGACCAAGACTGGGACATCCTAGCTGTATCACATGAGGTCTCTCCCAATATGCTTTGATGCATCTCCATGCTTTGCATGCTGGGCTCAATACTTAAATATATATTTGTTGCATTTCTATTCCACCTTCCTGCTGACAAGCTCAGGGGCGGTACACATGGGTGTCCTCCTCACAACAAGTCTGTGAAGCAGGTGATGCTCAGAGATGGCGATTAATCCAAGTTTGTCCAGTGAATTTCATAAGCCAAGTGGGGATTTGAATTTTCCTAGGGCCTAGGCCAGTGTTCTAACCTAGTGGTTCTTAACCTTTGTTACTCGGATGCTTTCGAACTGCAACTCCCAGAAACCCCAGTCAGGACAGCTGGTGGTGAAGGCTTCTGGGAGTTGCAGTCCAAAACTCTTGAGTAACCCAAGGTTAAGAACCAGTGTGCTGTACACTAGCTGTAGAGGTGAGCTGGGTTTAAAATAAATTGGGCGTATTTTAAAATAGAGGTGGGGAATATCTGGACTTCTAGATCAGTGGTTTCCAATCTTGGGTAACCCAGGTGTTCTTGGACTGCAGCTCCTAGAAGCTTTAACTATTAGCTGTGCTGACTGAGGTTTCTGGGAGTCATAGTCCTGAGCTTGGGAACCACAGCTCTCAATAGCAATCTATAACTCTCGTGATCCTTCACCATTTGCTGTGGGAATCGTAGCCCAAATAATTTGTAGGGCCACAACCAGTGTTACCTCTAAGGTGTGCATGGGCGCACAGATCTTGGTGCCATGGCAGCCAGAGTCACTGCCTGTTTCCTTCCGGGTTTTGGATGAAACCCTGCTTCCCCCTGTGCAGCAGGGGGAAGAAAATTAAAAGGAACGTTGGCCGCAACTGTTGATGCCTGTTTTAAAAGTAAATATTTGACTCCATTTTTGCTTCCTGCTGGCTGAACATTCAAAATTATTATTTGGCCTCTGTTGAATTCTAGATCTGTTGTGGTTTCAGTTAGAATAGTGAAGAGGTGTGTTAAATTATCGATGCAGTGTTAATTGGGGCGCTGTAAGAACAATAGAATGATCCGTGTGTCCTGTTCTTTTTCAGACTCTCGGATAACAAGATGTTCTTTACCTGTGGCCCTAATGAGGCCATGGTTGTCTCAGGTAAGTGTTCCATGCTGTCCTTCTCCTGCTTACTAAATCAGTGATGACAAGTGGAACCTGCAACTAAAGGTTGCAGTGTGAAATCAGAGAAGCACCAGCTGAAGACCTTTTGGCAAGCTTTACGGTGTAGATTTTAGAGGATATGTCTCCTTCCTGGTAGAGCTTTTGTCTCTATGCTTGGTTGAGAGAAGATCTGAAATCCTACCGCGACTGAGGTTCTTTCTCTCCCTTGAATTACGATCAAAGCATATTTTAATTTCTTTTTGGACTTCTGATGAGCTGCCTTGGTGGTGGACACACTGAGGGTGGTGCATTAAATACAATAAAATATTGTACCAGGAGGATTAAAGGGCGAGGCCTTGTTCTCAACCCGAAAAGATGTTCCTTGAGAGATGGGGCCACCCAATATTGTTCCCTGGTGCAGTGCTTTCAACCTCTGGTCCTCCAAATTTTTGGACTTTGACTCCCAGAATCCCTGACCCTTTGCCTAGGACTTCTGGGAGTTGAAGTCCAGGTTATTTGCAGCACCAAAGTTGTGAACTGCTGCCCTCTTATGAGCCTGTTAGGAGCCACAATGTCCTCTTGTTTTGTATTTGATCATGGTTGTAGAGTAAAGATTTGTTACAGGGGTTCCATCAGCTTATATTAAGGGGTCACCGTCTTTCCAGAAGGCCTGTCGGTCTCCCACAGCATTCCTTTGTCACAGTGTGACAACTCCAGCGGTCCTTCCAAACCCCTATTTTTCCTCCATTTGCCTCTTCCATTAAGTTTAGGAAACTAGATTTCCTGGTTAATCTCATTTGCCTCCCTACTCCCAGTCCGGGCATTTGCGAGGGATCTGTTTACTTCAGAGAGCTCTACCTCCTCAGTTAATAACATCTTTTCCTCTCAGGTTTCTGCCGCAGCCCCCCTGTCATGATAGCTGGTGGCCGGGTATTTGTGTTGCCATGTATTCAACAGATCCAGAGGTGAGTCCTTCTGTGACTGCCCTGTTAGGAGGCAGAGAGAGGCCTTGCCAAGGCAGCTGTTTTTGAGAGACAGAAATCCTAACGTTATTTCAGCTGTCATACGCTGTGTTGTGGGTGGATAAATAGTTATAGTTGAGCTCTCCCGCTCTGTGAAGGAGGAGTATTATATATTACAGATGAAACAAATACTCTCTAAAATTCTTATTCTGATCATATTCAGGCCTTCTCCTTAACAAGAAAATCTTCATTTTTATGAGATTTCCCAGCTGGAACGCTAGTCTGAGAGGACCTGGCTGTGTTCTCAATTGGCACTGATTTTCTGCCCAAGAAAGCCATGCGTCGCTTCTTGCCCAGTTACCTCTGCAGTACTTAGGGGTGTAACTCCTTCGATTGTGAAGACATGGCCACGTATAGCAGGATTTGCTCCAGTCATTAAATGGATGATTTCAAAATATATTTTAGTGTCTGCATGACGACATACAAGGCTGATCTGACTTGTTTCAGCCTATTTAATGCTAAAGCGCCTTTTTTCTCTGCCCATGGAGGGCTTCAGTTTTTTCCTGGGCAGGAGGGTTCAATCGTGAGGGTTTTTTTCCTCCTGTAGATGTTCCTGCAAAGACAGTGGCATGTATTTAGGTGGGGCATCCCACTTTAAGAGAAAACAGTTGTGACTTTGAAATGCATGGATGTGCAGGTATACACATACATATTGCCCTTTGTACCTTTTGCAGAAATTGAAATGGAAAATGAGAGTCAAGGCATTCAGTCAACAAATAGGGAGAAAGAATGGGGAATCCCAATGTATGTATGTATGTACGTGTAGGCATATACCCATATACACATGCATACACATTTTGAAGTCCTGACTGTTTTTCCTTGTGGGACATTTTCTAACATTATTTGAAATGTATGCCCGCACACACAACACATTGGGATTCCCCACCATTACCAATAATTCAGGCACGAGGACAGGTCAATAACAGGATCATAACTACTTCCCTTCCCTTTCTTGTCTCTAGTTTTCTCACACAAAACCATAAACGGATTGCAGAGGCAGGACCAGAGGGAGGGAGGGAGGGAGGGAGGGAGGGAGGAAGGAAGGAAGGAAGGAAGGAAGGAAGGAAGGAAGTGGGGTCTGTGGGCTGGAATGCAAATCACATCACATCCAGTATGAACAGTGAACTTCCGAATCAATCTGCAGCCCCTGTGTGAGCATCGATTGTGATTTTAGACATAATACAGGCTATGAATCAAATTGGTTTTTGTGGGTTTTTCTGGCTCTTTGGCTGTGTTCTGAAGGTTGTTCTTCCTAACGTTTCGCCAGTCTCTGGCCAGCATCTTCAGAGGACAGCAAATTGCAGCAAAGCTCATACGTTCCAATTCTGCTCTCCAATGTAGTCACAGCTTTAGAGATGGAAATCCTTGCTTTCCACCTCTGGGAAAGAATTTTCTTTTGGTCTTGTCAGAGGGGACATACTTTCTAGTGACACTGAACCCATTCCCCCCCACCCACAAACAGTTGCGCAAATGATTACAATCTGTGGAAATTACGGAAAATTACAGTGGTGCCTCGCATAGTGAGGTTAATCCGTTCCGGATTAACCTTTGCTATGCTGAAGCATCGTTGAACGGATCAAAAAAACCCATTGGAACGCATTAAACATCGTTTAATGCGTTCCAAATGGGCCAAATACTCACCGTTCAACGAAGCTTCGTAATGGCCGGCAGCCATTTTCGCGCCCTCGCCTCGCTTAACGAGGGCGCGAAAACGCTGCGCGCGGCCATTTTGGCCCATTTCTGTGCTTCCGGCGGCCATTTTGGCCGCCGAACAGCTGATCGTCGGGCTTCGTTTTGCGAAGATCGGTGAGCGAAACGCTTACCGGTCTTCGCAAAGCGAATTTAGCCCTATACAAAAAACGTTAAGCGATCGCATTAGCGATCCGAAAAAACGGATCGCTATGTGATTTCATCGTTATGCGGTGCGCTCGTTAAGCGAGGCACCACTGTACTCATGTTGCCTTGCATTTAAAAATCTGATGAGCTGTCCAGCTCCTTTTAATTATCAGCCAGTCCTTCTGAGTCCGCTGTGTGTGAGCTGCTTTTCAAAAGCAGAGGACATCAGATTTATGCAGATAGCAACTAGACAGAATGCATAACTTGCATAATCTTGTAATTTAGCTGAAACTACCATTGCTGCTGCCTTGTTAAATTGACTTTTCAGAAGCATCAAATGAGGTGTTTGTGTCTTCAGTGGTCAGACAACCAGTCTACGAGGGGGTGCTGATAAATACTGAGCCTTTCCCAGAAAAACATGAGCTGGGAAGCTGTAACTGCCACACTATTCTACATAGTCTCCCAGGAAATCAATGCACTTGTGACATCTGTCCTGCAGCTTTTTAAGTCCCTGCAAATTAAATTCTTCCGACTGCTCGTGTAACCACTCATTTGCAACATTAATTGCCTGCAGAACACCCCCAAATTGTTGTCCCTTTAGGTGTTCTTTGAGCTTGGGGAACAGATAATAGTCAGAAGGAGCCAGGTCAGGAGAATAGGGTTGATGGGGCATCACTTGAAAGCCTAAGGAGGTCAGTTTTGCCATTGTTTCACCTGCAGTGTGTGACGAGACATTGTCATGCAACAGGATGATACCTTTGGAGAGCTTTCCTTGACGTTTTCCCTTGACGTTTTGCCTCAACTTCGTCAATAAAGCACAGTAATATTTTGCATTGAGGGCTGAGCCCTGTTGGAAGTAGTCCAGCAGCAGAACTCCCTTCTTATCCCAAAAAACTGTTGCCATTTGATTCTGCACCGACCTTTGCACTCGGAGCTTCTTTGGCCTGGGGGAACCACTGTGCCTCCATTCCTTAGACAGTTCCTTTGTCTCAGGATCATAACACTAGATCCATGTCTCATCACCAGTTACCAGTTTGCCCAGGAAATCTGACTCATTTCTTGCAAAATGTTCCAAAACAGCCACCAATGACGCCACACGTTTCCTCTTTTGTTTGGTTGTCAAAAGTTTGGGGATCCACTTTGCTGCCAGCTTTCTCATTTCCAAGTTATTGTGGAGAATGGCACCAACTCTCTCATGTGATATTCTCAGATATATAGCAATACTTTTGGCTGACATTCGGCAGTCCTCCATGATCATGTCATGGATGGCTTTCACATTTGCAGGCAGAGAGACAGAAGCAGGCCTTCCACTGAGTTTCTCACCTTCAACACCGAAATGGCCAGTTTAAAAATTGACAACCCAATGTTTAACTGTTGCATGTGAAGGGCCACTGTCACCCACAGTTTGTGACATTTCATCATGGATCTGCTTTGCACCTTTCCCTTGGAGAAACAGGTACTTGATTATGGTCCTTTGCGCTTCCATGTTGAACTTTTCTGGAGGTGCCGCCATGTTCACTTTGGACTGGAAAATGAAAGTTAAGTTAAAATCATAGGTAGTTGATTTTTGCACCATTGAATATAGACAAATTGGCCAATACACCCTGCAATTTATAGCTTCCTAGCTCATTTTTTTCCTGGCTAAGGTTCAATACTTATCAGCACCCCCTCGTATGTTATGCTTGTGTGCTTTGCTCTTGGGGGGAAAGGACACGAGACACTATATTTACAATCTGATGCATAGATGTTGTGCATAAATGGCCAAAATCTTGACAAAGAAACAGTCCTTGCCTCCACCTTGCTCTGGAGGGCAACGAGTTCAGTTAGTACATGCAAGAAATGAGCAAAATTTAGGCAACTTTCTACCAGTAATTTTTTTCCTAAGAAAATTCCCTGCAGAGAGATCACATGGTGTGTGTGTGTGTGGGGAAACAGTTCCTCCCCCCTCATTTGCCTACTAAGAATGAGTCACGGTGAGGTCTCCATCCTTATTGTATATTAGTTGATGGGAGCACAAGATAGAGGGATGCTATTGGAGTTACATCCTGTTTCTTTGGTTTCTCCAGGCATCTATTTGGCCACTGTGAGAAATCAGGATGTTGGACTATATATGTCTTATATTTGACTCAGTGTTAGCTCTTCTTTCTTTTTCATGACTACAATTCCTATGATCTTGCACCATTAGCTGAGACAAGATAGAATAGCTAAAACAGGACTATTCTATAGCCATATGGGCACACACCATGTGTGTCCCATTTGCCTCCCAAGTTTGCAGGGCGAGAGAGAGAGAGTGAATCCATAGCTTTCTGTTCCTGGGTGCTCACTGTAGCACTTTGAATGAGATACAAAGGTCGCCATGCTGGCCATAAGAACATTTCCAACGTGGACCGGGTAGGTGGGGCTCGTCAGCCCTGGAAGGCAGCCCATCTAGGAGAAGGAAAACTCTGATTTCAAACCTCCACTGCCTTGTGGCTATATCCACTGATGGAAAAGGCTTCAGGAGTTAACCTCAAGGCAAAATCCGGAGCCGGAGTCCCAGAGGCAGTTCGTGTTTTTCTGTCAACTCCTGTGTCGTTGCTGGAACCAGTTGTATTGGCTCTTGCCTTTCCATTGGACCATTTCAGCAATGTGGAGAGGGGGGATCAAGTGCTTGGGTAACAGCCTATCTTCCATATTATTCTACCCAGGCTCTGTGCTCTGGAGAGGACACTCATACAGAGTGGGTTATCATGGTCTTTCGAGACTGAAGGGTGCCTAAGAAGATTAGCTATGCTGGCAGGGGATGATGGGAGCTGTAGACTAGCAACGCCTGTGGAGGGCTACACTTTCCTGATCCTGTAATATAGCAATTTTAAGGGCAACCATTCTTCACAAGATTCAGTAGAATTCCACAAGGTTACTGTATTTGCCAGCATATAAGACAACTTTTTTGGCCCCGAAACATGCCTCCAAATGGGGGGGGTCATCTTATATGCCGGGTGCACTTCAGTTGGGCCAGGAAGGAGTCGCCGCCGTTGAGTGAGTGATGTGGGGCCATGCTGGTCGGGGAGGAAGGCAGGCAAGCGGTCGGTCCGGATGGAGGGAAGGAAGCAGAGCCGGCCATGCCTGAGCGGCCAGAGCCCGCCGCCGGACAGCTTTATTTATTTATTTATTTATTTATTTATTTATTTATTTAGTTAGTTAGTTAGTTAGTTAGTTAGTTAGTTAGTTAGTTAGTTAGTTATTTAGTTATTTAGTTATTTAGTTATTTAGTTATTCATTCATTCATTTATTCATTTATTCATTTATTCATTTATTTCATTTATACCCCGCCACTCTAGGCGGCTTACAACACACACAAAAAACTTAAACATATAACATATGTTTCCCCTCCTCCTCCGCTGCCACCGCCTGCCCGGCCGCTTCCCCTCCTCCTTGCCCTCCTTGCCGCTGAGCCAGCTGCTCGCCAGCCGCTGGATAGCCACTTCCCCTTCTCCGCTGCTGCTGCCTGTCCGGCCGCTTCCCCTCCTCCTCCTCGCCACTGAGCCAGCTGCCCGCTCGCACGCACGCTGCCGGATAGCCTCCTCGCCCTCCTCAGGCCTCGTTGCCCGCCATGAACTTCCAGGGCGGGCCCGGGCAGAGCCCCGGGCAGCCGCTGCCGGTGCCACAGCAGAACCGTCCACTCTATATTTTGAGTGGAAATGTTGGGGGGGGGGGTCATCTTATACGCCCAGTCGTCTTATACGCCGGCAAATACAGTACATTTCAACCAGCTGAAGAAAAGATCTTGGGCTAAAGCTCAGCGTTTTATAGGCTAAACTTAACATAGTCAGAAATGTGCACTGCATGAGCATTATGTATTATTCTTGTTGAGCCTTATATGCTTGCAGTTTACTTCTGGCTTAGGGGGAACTGTGACAGGGTTTCTGAGTAATGTGAGATTTTAAGGAGTGGTTGACTGTTACCAGCTTTCCATGGCCAAGTAGTGACTTGAACCCAGGCCCCTTAAGTCAGTCTATCTACTACACCACGATGGCCTTCACAGTTATCATGCTTCCTCTTCTTTGTTTTCTTCTTCTTCGTGGTTATTAACCATTTCATGACAAAGATAATAACAATATTAGCAGTAATAGTGGTTTTTATTATGCATATAGAATACTTAGGCCAAAATCCTGTTAATGTAAAGCATGTGTTCAAAGGGAAGAGAAGCATAGATTCCAGATCCCAAGGGGTACTAGTTCCCCTCTGTTCGGCATTAGTTTGGTCTCATCTTGAGTACTGTGTCCAGTTCTGAATATCACACTTTAAGAAGGATGCCAACAAACTCGAGAAAGTTCCAAAGAAGGCAACAAGGATGATCAGGGGGCTGGAAACCAAGCCTTATGAGGAAAGACTAAAAGAGCCTTGAGAAAAGACGACTGAGGGAAAATATGACAACACTTTTTAAATACATGAAAGTGATACAGAGGAAGGACAGGATCTGTTCTCGATCATCCCAGAGTGCAGGACACACAATGGCCTCAAGCTACGGGAAGCCAGATTTAGTCTATATGTGAGGAAAAAAACTTCTTAACTGTTAGATCAGTACGACAATGGAACCAGTTGCCTTGGGAGGTGGTGCATGCTCCAACGCTGGAGCCATTCAGAAGAAAATTGGACATCCATCTGTCGGATCTGCTTTGATTTGGATTCCTGCACTGAGCAGGGCCTTGGACCTGATTGCCTAAGAGGCCTCTTCCAACTCCATTATTCTGTGAATCTATGAATCATGCAACAGTATTCCCCTCTGGCATGCTGTTCTTCAACCAATTGGAGGATTGGCCATGGAGCCAGCTTTGCAGCCAGTTCATGAAAGGGAGCCTACCGGAGAGTAGCAGGACTCTAGCACGATTGCCCTTCGATGATCGGAAATGTAAGTGAAAAGGATTCTGGCCTTATTGTTTTCTACGCACTGTTTTGTTCTTGAAAGATGAAAGAGTCCTTGCCTGTAAAACTCACACCCTGAGATGTGATACAAAAGGAAGAAGGAATGAGGAGGGAAGAGGAAACCACATGTTAGAGCACTAACTCCTCTGGCCAGTGCATGAGGATAGACTGGACTTTCCTTTGCGATTTCTCAACAACCTGGAACACAGTGCCTCTTGGTCTCCAAGCTGATGAACGAGATGAGAGTGTACAGCTCTTTATCCCCCGCCCGACCTCACTGTATTATGATATGCCTTGCAGCTCTCTTTCTCTGTGTATATTTATGTAACCACAGTGTCATAATGAGCTTCTTCTGCTCATGAGAGCGGTCACCCAAGTAATTCGGGCAGAAGCAAAAGGATGAGGGTGTGTTCTTGACGTGGATCCAAGTTGCACAGATTTGGAGGAATCCAGAGTTGATAAGATGTCCATCTACTACAGACAAGAGGAAGAGGGAAGGCTGGGTAGATAAATGTGTGCAACGGATCTATTTTGTGTCTCCTGTTACTGCAGGAGCAGCATTCAACCCCTTTTCTGCTTCCCAGACTTAGATCTCTTGTTCTGCAGAATTTAAATTTAGCACCCACAGGAAAGGTTCTGAGTGGAGGGTTGTGGGGTGGGCAGGTTTATACCGGCCAGAACTTTTCCAGGAAAAGAACATTGGTGTCATAGCAAATGTTCAGTAAGAATATTAGCTTAGTTATATCGGTGACAAATGAGGGTTTCCTTCTCTGTTAGAAAAGTAGGGAAAAAAAGTAGTAGTACGAGTAAAACATGCAATATCATTACATCATGTGCCGTTCTGGTCACCCCATTTCCGAAAGATATTGCAGAACCGGAAGAGGACCAAGAAAGAGAAAATTTGAAATAATTGAGATGTTGACCCAGATTTCTCACGGAAACGGATGTATGTTCTTGAGATATGTTTAGTTTAAAAATTGCAAGTCATTCAGTGAACGTTTTTTTCTCCTTAGAACAGTGACTTTTAAAATGTCTCTCTCACATTCTCGGTTTCCCCATGAACTGGAGGTGCTGAGCTATAGAACCTGGATTGTTTTCATACAACCCTTAGCCCAGTTTCAAAAGCTCCCTGCAAGTTTTATTAAGTCAGATCCCCAGTATGAGGTCTCTCCCGTTCCTCGACAAGCCTGCTTGGAGGAAGAAGAGATTGTCAGCCTGTGAGAGAAAGAGGAGAAGGTGGTAAAAAAGAAAGTTCGCCTCACTCACTGCTGGCTTCCCCTCTCCCTTCCTTGGCCCTTGGAATATGGTCCCTGAGAGATTATAATGATGGAATCCATCCCTCAAATAAATAAATAAAATTAACGTACCTTCATCCTTGCTCTGAACATTGTTCCTCCCTGTTCCCCCCCCCCCCTTCTCTTCTGCTCCACATCTCTTCTTTTTCTCTGTGGACATGCACACAGAGACTACGTTTTCTGGCTCATCCATGTAATCTACAGTACTTTACTTCCTGCACCCAAGACCTACTGTTTGTGCCCAACAAATGGGCAAACAACCCAGTAATGTTCTCAGAAACTCAAATATTATCTCAGCTGTTGCATGATTTTTCCCACCAGTGCCCTTCTATTCAGATGGGGCCGGGGGGGGGGGGGGACACACCATCCTGTTGAACCTAAAGCTAAGAATAAACTGAGACCTCCTGCCAAATGCATCTGGGGAGAATGTGGTTGATTCAGAGGAAAAGGTAGGAGAGGGGTCCCACTAGCCCGTGTTTGAAAAAGAAAACCTGAGTTTAATCTGTTGTGGCTTTGTTGTCTGTTAGTTCCTCGACTCTCCTGCAGTCAAGGACCAATAGCACCACAATGAGGGAGATCCATGGTGTAGGAGTGTTCTGGCGAGGGCTGATAGGAGTTACAAGCCAACAGCATCTGGTGGACCAGAAGTGCTCATGCCTGCTTTGCAGATATCAAGACACATGGCTGGCCCTGTAAAATTTAGACGATGGTTGAGAGGGCAGCAGTGAGGCTGTGGACAGGACCGGCGGGTAGCTGTTACCGAACTCAGCTGCCTCAGTCAAAAATTGCTGTTTTTGATTAACTCTTCCTAGCATTCCCCCAACCAGGTAGGGGATTCTGGAAGCTGTCGTGCAAAAAAACAAATAAATAAAAATAAACAACCTTCTCGTGTGCCTGGGTGTTTTCAGATAGAAATTGGGACTGAGCGGTTGAGACACATGCTTTGAGAAGCAGATGCTTAAACCAGAAGCTTCTGCTTTCCATCTTGTGCTGGATCTGGCCGGCACATGCTAGGAAATTGACTGGGCTTGTTTTACCCTTTGATCTTCTGAGCGGTTGCCCAAAAATCTCATTTGCTGAGGAGTCCTTCTTCCCTTCCCTTCCCTTCTCCTCTTTCTTTCTTTCTTTCTTTCTTTCTTTCTTTCTTTCTTTCTTTCTTTCTTTCTTTCTTTCTTTCTTTCTTTCTTTCTTTCTTTCTTTCTTTCTTTCTTTCTTTCTTTCTTTCTTTCTTTCTTTCTTTCTTTCTTTCTTCCTTTCTTTCTTTCTTCCTTTCTTTCTTTCTCTCTCTCTCTCTCTCTGTTTCTTTTTTCTTTATCTCTTTGTTTCTCTATTTGTTTCTCACTTTCTTTCTTTCTCTCTCTCTCTCTTCCTTTCGATTCCCCACTTTGCATCTCAGAAGAGCCAGCCTGTGTGTGGCCTTGGGCAAGCTGCCCTGTGCCAGTAATGCCCCCAGAAGAAGGGAATGGGAAACCGCTCTACCCGGTGAACCCTGAAAAAGGCTCCTCATAAGTCAGAATTGCCCTGATGGCACATGATGATGATAAGCTGTACTGAACTTGGAAGCAAAAAAAAAAAAAAAAAAGGAGAATGCAACGTATTTCTCCCTCATTAACTCTTTCCTACCCCTGTTCCCACTCTCCTCAGGATCTCACTCAACACCCTGACCCTGAATGTAAAGAGTGAGAAGGTTTACACCCGGCATGGAGTCCCCATCTCAGTCACTGGCATTGCCCAGGTAACTTCTTCCTAGCAATTCAAATAGGGTGAACCTGCAGTTGGGGAAAAAAGTCTTGTAAAAACAGCTAGTGTTGCTTCCCATACAGTGCAGTTTCAGTTCCTGCTCCCCTGAATGGAACCAACCACAGATTTTGTCCCCACCACACACACGCCACTTGGGGGGTTGTATTCAACCCCACGTCTGTTGTATGCCCAGCATGGGTTGTACAGCAATGTATATAGCAGTGCACAGCATTGATTGCCATTTAATTTCATTTGTTCTAACTTTAGAACCAGAGATGTGATAATGGCTGTTGATAGGGATACCATCTTCTGCAGGGTTTTGCCTGGGGAGTAGTAAGGGAACCTCCATTTTTATTTACAAAAGAGAAGCTTCTTCATCTCGAAGCATTAAAATTGTCAGAATTTGTTCCTAACATGTGAACAAGGTGTTAAATTTAATATTGTAGAGGGAATGTAAGATTGATGACAAATGCAAAGTCATGCCTGTAAAAGTCAGTGTAAAATGGTTGACTGATGACATGCAGCTAGAACAAGCTTAGGTAATGCTTGTTAACCACGTTCAGCTGCATGGTCTGTAGTGATGGGCTGCTCTTACTATTTAAGCAGAAGAGTAGGAACAGCACTTTGCCACTCAGTAGTAAGTCTGATGGTCTTCTTTGGATGTTTATGTTGCTCAAAGTGATCTAAGAGAGGGATGTGGTGGCACTGCGGGTTAAACCTCAGAAGCCTGTGTGTTGCAAGGTCAGAAGACCAGCAGTCATAAGATCGAATCCACGCAATGGAGTGAGCTCCCGTTGCTTGTCCAAGCTCCTGCCAACTCAGCCGTTCGAAGGCATGTAAAAATGCAAGTAGATAAACAGGTACCACCTCGGTGGAAAGGTAACCGTGTTCCGTGTCTAGTTGCACTGGCCACATGACCACGGAAACTGTCTTCGGACAAATGTTGGCTCTATGACTTAGAAACAGGGATGAGCGCCGTGCCCTAGAGTTGGACACGACTGGACTAAATGTCAAGGGGCACCTTCACCTAAGTGATTTATGCACACGCTATGTATATAATGCCATGTATATATGTTTGATCTATGCTGATATATGAAGTATGAATATATCATGTTATAAGTTCTTGTCAAACTCTTTCTCTGTTTTTTCCTAAACCCTGCGCGTCTTTATTCTGCTTATTAAAAGGGAGGATTTGAAGCTGCCTGATAAGAGACTCTGTTTTATCTTGGGCTCCAAGATTTCTTTTCACCAACCGAGTACTCTTGTAGCTTCAGCATCCAAAGGCTGACTCCAAGCTTCTGGAGAGGCAAATGCCACATCCTTCTTTGGAGTTGGCACCAAGTTGGATCTAAAATTAGTGAGAAACTCAGGAGACTTGTTCTTTTCTCAGCTTCTCTCCTTATTTTTCCCTGTCACAACACAGGTAAGAATCCAGGGCCAGAATAAGGAGATGCTGGCAGCTGCTTGCCAAATGTTTCTGGGCAAATCAGAGGCAGAGATAGCTCACATCGCCCTGGAGACGCTAGAAGGGCACCAGAGAGCAATCATGGCTCATATGACTGTGGAGGTGAGGCTGTCTCTGTATGTTTATGTGGATGTATATTTCCTGCCCCCTGCTGGAGAAAAGTGAATTTCTGTCAGTGTATAACTGTCCTTGAGGCTGCCCCCTGCTGGACAACATGTGATGTACCTCCAGGAAAGCCTCCTTTCCTACCATAGAAGTGGAACCTGTTCCCTTCGAGACAGCACTTCCCAGCCTTCTGTCTCAAGGTTACAACTCTCATCAATTTTCTCTTGAATCTCTCTGATATTGGAAGCATTCAAGAGGAAATTTGACAACCCTCTGTTCAGACCTACTTTGATTTGGGTTCCTCCATTGAGCAGGAATGAATCTCATACCAAAACCAATCCGTCCCCTTGGATAGCTTCTTTAAAGTTTGGACTAAAATGGGGAGTTCCCTTCCAACTCCACGATTTTAGGATCACCCACCGAGATAGGGCCTGTTTCCTTGAGGTGGCATCCGCCCGACTGGCAATCTCAGTACAGTGGTGCCTCACTTGACGAGGATAATCTATTCCAGTGAAATCGCTGTAGAGCAAAATCCTTGTCAAGCGAAATAAAAAAGCCCATTGAAAACCGGTTCAATGTGTTCCAATGGGCTAAATACTTCAGCGTCCAGCGAAGATCCTCCATAGAGTGCCCATTTTCCATGCCTGTGCAGCGAAAAATTCTTTCCTGAACACAGCGGGTAGCCATTTTGAGCAGCCTGTGGCCATTTTGAAAACCTGATAATCAGCTGTTTTGATTGTCGTAATGTGAGGAATTGGTTCCCGAAGCAGGGAACTGATCCTTGTAAAGCGGTTTTTGCCCATTAAAGCATCATTTTGCGATCGCAAAAACTTCATCATGAAGCAGATTCATCGTCAAGTGGGGTAAGCGTTAAGCAGGGCACCACTGTATGTGCTGGAATAGGAACTGCAACTCTTACCACCACAGGGTTGATGGGAGTTGTAGTGGAACCTGTCTAGAGACCTCCAGCTCTTTTGGGAAAGGCTGATTTAAGAGGCCTGAGTTGAGAACACATTTTGCAGGGGCAGCTTCCTTCTTGAAATTTAGACAGGCTTGACCATTTTTAAACAACTCGGTCTTAGGAGGCAGAAGAAGGGTAGACCTAATTCCAGTTGCTTTTTCCTGGCCGTTTTTTATTCTGATATCAAGGAAATCAGCACTATTTTCCTTTCCCTGGCAGACTACATTCCCTTTCTTTGCTCCACAGGAGATCTACAAGGACCGTCAGAAGTTCTCAGAGCAAGTCTTCAAAGTGGCTTCTTCTGATCTGGTCAACATGGGAATCAGTGTGGTCAGCTACACCCTCAAGGACATCCACGATGATCAGGTAGGAAGACAGGAAGGTGCTGGAACATAAGGAGACCATTGGTTTACCCAGCTGGAATTTGGAACACACATCCTTTCTGGACTGGAACTCCAGAATCCTCCAAGTAATCAAGAAAGGGGGCAACAAGAGACAGGCCAGTGACTCCAATATCTCGGGAACAGTGAATTTGCTCCCTCTTTCAGTCCAACTGTAAAGTAGCTGTCCAGGGTCCTGAAGCAGATTTAAGGATAAGATCCAGCACCTTACATAGTTCTTCTAAGGCTTGGAGTGAAAAACAGACTGACTGCCCCTGTTGCATCGGTCACTGAAGTGAGTTTGTTGAGGATCTTAACAGCTTTATTTAATTATTTAATTATTATTATTATTATTATTTTATTTTATTTTATTTTATTTTATTTTGCCTCCCTGGCCCTGCATAGAAATGAATGCCAAAGGCCACAAATCTGCCTACCTGCCACGTAGTGGCTTCACCTTGATGCATTTACTGTCTGTGTACACGAGAGCTACAAGACAGTGCCATCATCCCATTGCTGTGGATTTCATCCGATTCGGGATAGATCCCAACGTACCCGTTGGACTCTTGACAAGTCTTGGCTCATCGCCAGCCCTTCTGATTAATCAAGAAGATGAGTTGTTTTTTTTAATCTGTGGGCTTCAAGCTTAGCCTCGTTTGACCTTCCTGATTGCTTCAGAGCTTGCATGGAGGGTTTCTCGGTTGCTGCCTTGAACCAACTAATCCTTCCCTGTAAAGATTTCACTTTTTTTAAAAAAAAAGAGCACAGAAGATTCTTTGGGTAGTTCAGTGCTGAGTTAACTTGCCTTAATTCGGTATTGGAGTTAATGTGCTGTAAACAAGAAATGTTTCATCTCTTTGGCCTTCCAGGATGCTAACGAGAATATTTAACTAAGGGATCTATATTTTTCCTCAAAAGTTTTTTAAAAATCCATATGGATTGAGAATCTCTAACCCTCCAGCTGTGGTTGAACTACAGTTTCCATCATGCCTCACTATTGGCTGGGCTGCCCAAGGTTTTGAAAAGAATAGGGAATACAGAAAGCTTATATTACTCTGATTACTCAACTTAAAAGCACAGGCTATACCACCAGCTTTTCTAATATGTTCACTGTGCTTATTTTAGTTATGCCAATATGCATATATAAATAGATTTTTTTTTTAAATCTTACACATCTTGGATTCAAATTGAATTTGGCATCATCTTTGACTCTTCATTTCTAACTGGTAGTTGGGGGAAGACTTTCAAAACAAAAGCACAACTGAGCAGAACAACACTAAGAAAATGATGGTTAAAAATGATGGCCAAGGTTGAGGAGAATTGCTGCCCAACAACCTCTGGAGAATAACCCAACCCTATAGAACGTGGGGATGTTCTATTTGCATAAATTAAACTTTGCCCAGTGACAGAGCTGGCATCTCTCACAGGGCACTGGTTGAAGTTTTAGTTCTCCAGTGTGGCCTGCTGGAATTGGTCCTTGCTACCAGGTTCTCTCTCCTAGAGAACTGGGTCTATGAATTTCCATCTTCCCACAAGGCCTACGTGTGATACTGCATTTAGCATTCGGAGGCATGGTGAGAAATGGAAACTGGAAGTTTCCTCCCTCCCTTGGAATACTGCTGCCTCCTGCAGAAATAACTAAGGGCCAGGTCAGAATTGGGAAGGAAAAGCAAAGCAAAGTGTGCTGCTTATATACCACCTTGTAGCACTTAGAGCACTCTCTGGGTGGTATGCAATTTAATTCTGCGGGCTCCACACTGCCCCCTGCCCCAGCAAGCTGGGTACTCAGTTTACTGACCTCAGAAGGATGGAAGGCTGAGTCAACCTTGAGACAGATACCTGCGCCCATCAGGATCAAATTCCAATCATGAGCAGAGTCTTGTCTGCAGTACTGCAGCTTAACCACTGTGCCATGAGCCCACGGGCAGTTTACCAGAACTCATTCACAAAATTGGGCTTTTAATGCTAATGAATATTGTTTCTTCTTCCCGTTTTCAGGTTCTGATTGTGCACCTTCTGACTCTTAATTTCCCTTTCTTGGCTACTGCAGGATTACTTACACTCTCTTGGGAAAGCCCGGACTGCCCAGGTTCAGAAGGATGCGAGGATTGGGGAGGCCGAAGCCAAGAGAGATGCTGGCATCAAGGTGAGCTCTTGCTACATATCCAGGGGTGAGAGTTGAAGTCCAGGAACATCTGGAGGGTTACATGTTGCTCCGCTTTGCCCTAAGGAGTGGGAAGCCTCCCCTGTTAATCTTGCATCTCGATTCTTCAGGATTTCCTTTCTTTACTGTCAGGAGGCCAGATGGTGGAAATAGGTGACGTAAGATTGATTGCATCTCATTGGGCAAACATTTTGTCTCCCTTCCTGGCTGGCTTGGAGGAACTGTGGCTTTGTGGAAAGCCCCATCGCCAATACTAAATTTCTCTCACAAATTAACCGCTTAATTTTGTTTGAGAGTCTAAAACAAAGGGGCTGGAAATTCTTGGTTGTTGATTACGACTGTATTACTGTTTATTTTTGTAGTGTTAGGAAAGGGGAGAAGCACCTGTGGATCTTTTTCTGCTTTATGTGTCAAAATAACTAGATCAGTGTACCTGGAGTAAATGTGGGGCACCATGTGTAGGTCTGTGACGGGTTGGGGGTAGAATCTCTTGGGCCGGCCCAGCTAGTGGAGGTCTCTCCAATGCCTCTGTCTCAGAATCCCTTTCTCAAATGGAGAAACCAGCCAACCTCGAGCCTCATTTGATGTGCGAAGGTTGTGCTCTGCTCTGCTGGACTCTTGATGCTTCTCCACCTGCAGGAAGCAAAGGCCAAGCAGGAGAAGCTGTCCGCTCAGTACTTGAATGAAATCGAAATGGCCAAAGCCCAGCGGGACTACGAGCTGAAGAAGGCTGCTTACGACATTGAGGTGAACACAAGGAAGGCAGAGTCCGACTTGGCGTATCAGCTCCAGGTGAGGCGATTCTAATGACAGATAATGAGAGAGGAGCAGGGAGGAGACATATAAGTGTATTTACACCAGCTTTATTTATTCATAGTGATCGTATCTTGATTTACAGCTACAAAGACTCTCAGAGCGACTGAGATACAGTGGTGCCTCGCTTAACGGGCACCTCGTTTAACGATGAATCCGCATAGCGACAAATATTTTGTGATTGTTTTTGTGATTGCATTCCGATGGTTTAGATAGGAAAATACCGCTTTGCAATGATCGGTACCCTGTTTTGCATACCGATCATCACATAGCGATGATTTTCCAACAGCTGATCGGCGGTTCCAAAATGGCCGCTGGGTAAATAAAATGGCCGCCCGGATTCCTCGCTTACCGGGCAGCGAAAATGGCTGCCGTATGGAGGATTTTCGCTTAAAGGTGAGTTTTTTGCCCATGGGAACGCATTAAACGGGTTTTAATGCATTCCTATGGGCTTTTTATTTCTGCATAGTGACGAAATCGCTTTGCAGCGATTTTTGCTACACGGATTATCGTCGCTATGCGGGGCACCACTGTATTTTGTTTTAGAAGAGGTAACCGTGTTCATCAGGCAAAAAAAAAGTTGTGGCACCTTAAAGACTAAGTGCTGTATTTTAATGTGAACTCTCATAGACAAGTCTGATGAAGTGGACTTCGTCTACGAAAGCTCACATTAAAATATAGTGGTTGATCTTCAAGGTGCCACAATGTTTTTTCTTCTTTCCTTTTTTGTTTGTTTGTTTTTGATATGTTTTGCTGTTGTTCTTTTAAAGATAAGATTGTTCTTCCTGATTGGAACCTAGGTATTGCTGAAAAGAAAAAAGGGAGGGGAGAGGGGAAAGGAAAACAGGACAGTTCGGGTGCCGGTTAATGTCTTTTCCTCAGCCTTGTGGAATGGCTGCTGGATGTCCATTGAGGAGAGGCAAAGCCCAGGGCAGCTGACCTCTTGGGAGGGCTGAGGATGGGCCAGCTGTCCTTCCCTCTTCCTTCCCTTGATCTTGTGCAGAACCCCTGCTCTGAGAATCTTCCTTATTAAAAGTGACTGTATGTAACCGCAAAGGTAGCCAAGACAAAGCAGAAGATTGAGGAGCAGAAGATGCAGGTCCTGGTGGTGGAGCGAACTCAGCAGATTCAAATACAGGAGCAGGAGATGATCCGAAAGGCGCGCGAACTGGAAGCCAAGGTCAAGAAGCCAGCGGAAGCAGAGCGCTTCCGGCTGGAGAAACTGGCTGAGGCTGAAAGGTAGGGGCAGGTGGCCTTTGCCAACTCATCTTTAATGTTTCCCATACAAAAGCTATTGTTGTTTGGTTTTTCAACCCCCTTGATCTACAGCTGATAATCCAGAGAAGGATGTCTTTAGTGCTGGGGCTATATCTTTTTTTACACAGGGGATTCAGTTGCTGAATGTTTTTGCAAAACAGGAATCATATTTCCTCCACGCATATGTGCATACTAGTATGTTAGGGAAAATGCTGGCCCTGTCTCTGTGTGTGTGTTTGTGTGTGTGTGAGATATTTTTTACACACAAGAGCTTTCCGACAGTCAGTCTCTCATCTGCAGTATGAAAGGATACAGCCCAGCAACAGATCAGTGGGGTTTCTATTCATCTGGTTGAAGTTGTGAGGAACGAGCAGTAAACTGTATAAGAAAGCAATTTTTGGACTCTAGTGTTTTATATGATCTGAGGAGGGAATCCATATTTGAATGCATTAATTATTTATCTCCCCCACCCTTGCATGCAACACAACATAGATACCTACACATAGAAATGTAGTGTGTCATGGAGGCAACTAAGGTAGCGTTATTTTGCTTTAATAACTAGAAAATTACTTTTCTATGTTCAGGGATTGCTTTTGTCATTTGGTTGGGTTGAGCTTGGTTTGGGATTTTTTGGTACACCCCAGGAACTCTTTAACTTCTTGGTCTCTTAATTTTGCATAGTTTAGATTTTGAGACATGTTGATCTGATGCTTATGAGAAACCAGTGATGAGAAACCAGTGACGTTGGGCTGCAATCCCACAATCCCCTTGGGAGTTGTTATTGTTTAGATGTTAAGTCGTGTCCGACTCTTTGTGAGCCCATGGACCAGAGCACGCCAGGCCCTCCTCTCTTCCACTGCCTCCTGGAGTTGGGTCAAATTCATGTTGGTAGCTTCGGTGACACTGTCCAGCCATCTCCCAACTTGGGAGTTGTAGTCAAACGTATCTCAGGGGTACTTGGTAGGAGAAAGCAGCCAGCTCCTTCTTCCCCACAGATCCTTCCTGAGGAAATTCCGACTGGAATTGGAACTCCATGGCTGCCTGAGTGGCTAAAGTTTCCTCTGCCTCCTTCCCTCCTTCCCTCCCTCTCTTTCACTCTCTTGCTCTCTGACGTCTCAGTTCCCCATATCTTGCCCCATGCCACCCCTTTTAAATTCTTATTTACATGCTCCAAATATCCCAACCAGGTAAAGGTGAGACAAATAATTGGAAGCTGCCATGAGTTGATAGGTGCTGTGATAGCTACGTGTGTGTGTGTGTGTGTGGGTGGGTGGGTTCTGGAGAAAGCTGGCAAACTCACCTTTGTGAAATAAGGTGTGAAAGTGACCACTTTTTCCCTCATTTCCCCCACAACAGGCAACAGCTCATCATGCAGGCAGAGGCAGAAGCAGAGTCGGTCAGGGTGAGTGTATCCTCACGGTTGTCTTGTGGAAGGAATACAAGAGGCAGTGTGGTGTAATGGGCAGATTGCTGGACTGGGAAGTGGGAGATCCAGGTTCCAGTCCTTAGTCAGCCATGAAACTCACTGGGCGACCTTTAGCCAGTCACCCTTTCTTGGCCCGACCCTACCCTGCTGGGTCGTTGTGAAGATACAACAACCCGACAGCAGTTGCAGTGGAGGGACGCTTTGGAAGCTGCCTTGAGTCTTTTAGAGGAAATGCTGAATATAATTGTAGCTGACAAATAGGAGAAAGGAGCGGGGAGGACAAAGTACATTGGGGTCTCTACTTAAGAACTTAATCCGTATTGGAAGGTGGTTCTCAAGTTGAAAAGTTCTTATGTTGAATCTGCATTTCCCATAGGAATGCATTGGAAACCATTTAATCCGTATCTGCTCTTTTCCATCCATAGAAACTACAGTGGAACCTCTACTTAAGAACTTAATACGTTTTGGAATAGTGTTCTTAAGTTGAAACGTTCTTAAGTTGAAGCAAAATTTCCCATAGGAATGGACTGAAAACCAATTAATCCGTTCTGGCTGTTTTTTTGTTATGTAGAGGTGCGTTCGTACAAAGCTGGTTAATATGTACAAAGCTGGTTAATATGTACTCTACCACTAGGGGGAGAATTTTTTTTAACCTAAGATGACCTAAGGTTAAAAAAAGAGCAGGAAAGGTTTTTTTTCCTGTTCTTGGATTTCTGTTCTCAAGTAGAAGCAAAATTTAGCAAATGGAGCTGTTCTTAAGTTTGATTGTTCTTAAGTAGGGACGTTCTTAAGTAGAATGTGCACATCTTTCAGCCTTTGTTGCTTTACCTTTAGGTGAAAGGTGAGGCTGAGGCCTTTGCTATTGAGGCCAAGGCTCGGGCTGATGCTGAGCAGATGACCAAGAAAGCAGAGGCCTTCAAGCAGTACCAAGAGGTAGCCATGGTGGACATGCTTCTGGAGAAGCTTCCGGAGGTGAGCATTTTGGCCCCGTCCTGAATATGTGGAGACAACATGCTAAGCTACTAGGCTGCCTGTAAGAGAGGCCATCTTTAGTAGTAACAGGGCAAAAATCAAACCAAGGTCTGAAGTGCTAGCATGTCTGAATATTGTAGCCCAGCCTTTCAGAATCTAGCGCCCTCTGTTGGTTTTTGGCGTGCACCTCCCATTATCCCCAGACATTTGGAGTGGCCATTTGGGGAATGGTATCCTGACATGTCTAGAGAACATACGTTCGGGAAGGCTGTGACACAGGCAGCTGCTGACAGGAGCAGTGACAGACCTTGCACTTAAAGAAATAGCATTTTTCACATTTAGTCTGGACACTGTGCTAGGATTTCACAAACTGCATGATGAGGTACAAAATCATAGGCATTTATTTCCCCAAGTTTCTCATATATTTGTGTTTTAATCACGACCAAGTAGCTCTGATTTTCTTTTGAAATTAGGGTTTTTTGAAAAAAAAATTCACGAAAGAATAGGAAGATGATGTCTGGAGAAGAGCCCCGTGTCACAGTAGTTGAACTGCAGTTCTACAGTCAGGACTCTGCTTACGACCTGAGTTTGATCTCAATAGACTCAGCTAGCCAGCTGAAGGTTAACTCAGCCTTCCATCCTTGAGAACCCAGTTTACTGGGGCTGGGGGCAATGTGTAATATGTATAATTAAATTGTAAACTGCCCAGAGAATGTTTTAAATATTCTGAGGTGGTATATAAGGAGTGCACTTTGGAGAAAGCAGTAGTTATGAGGCAGTGGTTAATTAAGAACAAGTCTCCATGCAATAGGCACAGGAACACCACTTCTTGGCAATTAAAGCCTCTGCAAACAGTACTTTACTGCTTCCCCCTATATAATGTTTGCAAATGGTTCATTATCAACCTGAAAGAGTTGTTAGTTGGCTGTATTCGCGAAGGCTTTCATGGCCGGGATCTAATGGTTGTTGTGGGTTTTTCGGGCTTCTTGGCCGTGTTCTAAAGGTGGTTTTTCCTAACGTTTTGCCAGTCTCTGTGGCCGGCATCTTCAGAGGACAGCAAATAAAGGCTGTGTCTGTATTCAGAAAGCCAATGACAAGACAAAACAAGCTAGCCTGCAGATTGTGGGATGTGGGAGAGTTCCTGTGAGACAATCAAATCGCCTTAGTCATTAGAAAAATTCTCTCTTCTAACCACGTGCTCTTGGTAATGTCCAGTTTCGCCCTAAAATGATATTTGGTGTCTTCAGTTTTCACAAATCTTTTTAAAAAACTTTTACATTTTTTAAATTTTAAATTTTTTTAACTGTAGACCAAAATAATGAGCTGGTTGAATTGTGTGTGTTTAAAATTAATCAACAGTTTTGAAATCAGCTCATCATCTAAATGTTGCAGCAGGCTAAGTTTGGTTTTGCTGTTAGTTTAATGCTTGCAATTCTGGTCAAATTTGTCTGACTCAGTGCAAACTCCCAGTTTCTCTGCACTGCGTATGTATATTCCAATAACAGCTGTAAAGATTTAAGATTTTTGGAGCAGAGCTTCCAGAATTCTGGGGAATTCTGTACTCCAAAAAATGGCAACCTTTCCAGCTCTGATTCAAATCCCCTTTCCTGGGCAGATGGCTGAAGAAATCACCAAACCTTTGACGTCCGTGAATAAGATCACAATGGTGTCGAGTGGGGCTGGAGATGTGGGAGCTGGCAAAATAACAGGGGAGGTGCTGGAAATCATGAATAAACTACCCGAAACTGTGGAGAAACTCACCGGTGTCAGCATCTCTCAGGTACCAGGAATCGTTTTATACGCTGCAGGAAGTGTAAAAATGATTAGTCATCAGCCACTTGCTGTCATGGGAGGGCAAGCGACTGGGTTCAAATTTGGGGAAAACCCATTCCCCCCTTTGTTTCCCCAAAAGTGAAGATAGTCCTTTTTTGCAAACACTTATTTTCAAACAATGGAGTACTATGAACGACAACTTCAGTTGGAGCAACGGGTCCCTCAGTTTCTTTCCATGTAACATAACTGTCCCTCAGGTGGCATGAAAGAGTTCACCATTGGGGTTCACTCCAAACCGTTCGCGATCAGTGGGCTTCCTTGTGGGCCTCCTCAGACTGCAGCCTAGGATGCTGCCATGGGGTGATACCAACTCTCCCTCCATGGACATCTCTGGCTGAAGCATCCCCACTGGCCTGGCCCCCTTCGTCTTCCTCCAATCTTCCTTCTTGGGATAGACAGACACCATCCATTCCACCCAACCCCTGTCTCCAGATAACCCTCTGCTCTTGGCTCCTCCCCTTTCTCGCCTTCCTCCTCTCGCTCCTCTTTCCCGCTATTTTTTCTCCTCTGCTCTCAGTTGGGCCACTGTGGGTCTCGGCATATATACGCTGTCTCGTATCCCTCAGTTGTGGGCGCTGGAGGGGATGGCCCACACTCATCTTTTCTGGTGGAAAGTGGTTCCTCCTCACAGGAACTGGAGAGAAAAACCACACTACACACCATGTGGAAGCAAGCTGCTAAAAGCCCTTTGGCTCTCTCAAAGTGTAGAATAGGATGATCTGCCCCTGCCGTGTCACCTGCGGATGGGGCTAGAGCGGGCAGCTGAGCGATCAGTGCTGGTGGAAGCCAGGGTATCTTGGGGAGCAGACCTAGATCACTGGTCCCCAACCTTGGGCCTCCAGATGTTCTTGGACTTCAACTACCAGAAATCCTGGCCGGCAGAGGTGGTGGTGAAGGCTTCTGGGAGTTGTAGTCCAAGAACATCTGGAGGCCCAAGGTTGGGGACCACTGACCTAGATCAATCAGGCTGTGTGAAATCTAAGCTTGCACCCCATTCTAAGCTTGCACCCCAGTCTTGTTGCTCCCCACACCCAGTATTGCTGAAAAATTGGGGGGGGGGATATTTCCTCTTTCACACTCTGAGGCAATAAAGCAAGGGGAAACAAGAAGCCAAGCTTTGTGGTATAAAGAATGATCATTTGGGTGGAACAGAAAGGATTTTTTGTGTGTGTGTTTGTCTGGATTCAACCTACATAACCCTGGGATTTGTAGTTCCACAGGTGTGATCGGCTTCTTCTTGAGCTGGTGACGGGTCCCTCATTTTGGCAGGAATAAGAGACGGAGATGATTTTAAAAATTCAACAGGTTCTGTTTTATTAACTTCAGCATCAGGATCAACTAAATTAAACAGGTTGAAACAGCTTAGCTCTGGTAACATCTTGTAACTTAGGATTTTGGTTCCCAGTGTTAACAAGTCACTCCTCACATTGGGGCTGGACCAAAGCACTCGCGATCTGTCATCTCCCTCAAGGGTGTGCTCCTTACTTGCGCACACTGTCCCATAGCAAGGGTGTCTTGCCCAGTCCCCTTCTAAAGGTGGGACGTTGTAAGAGGGATTGGGACAAATCAAACTTCCTCCCTCCACCTCGGTTGCGGGGGTAAACTACTACCGTCCATTCTAGAGGCTTTGCCCCCTTTTTCTCCACCTTGGGTAAGTCTGGGTCTGGTAGCAAGCCTCCTCCTGTCTTTAAGTTCGGGAAGTCCTTTAGTAAATCACAGACCTTAGTTGATGCATCCTCCTCTCTCTCTGTTTGCACTGCACACTCTTTTGTAACTCTCTTAGTCTGGTCCATTTCAATTCTAAATTCTCGCGCGTCACCCCACTCTTTTATAACCTCCTCCCACACTATTAGATCTTGCTCCTCCCCTTCTCCCTCCTCCTTGTCTCCTGACAGGCACACTTCTTTCCTTCCTTCCTTCCTCCCCTATTTCTATGCGGACACATCCACATGCTTCCTCCTGCACACTTTCTGTTGAGGACGGCTCACTAGTTCTTCACAACAGGATACCTAGAATCCTCTGCTGTAGCTGAGGGGAATGCACTAAGTCAGTGGTTCCCAACTTTGGGTCCCCAGATGTTCTTGGACTACGACTCCCATACGTCCTGGCCAGCACAGCTAGTGGTGAAGGCTTCCGGGAGTTTTAGTCACACTTGGGGACCCAAGGATGGGAACCACTGCACAAGGTCATTGGAGCACAGGATTCTGAATAGCTCACCAAACTAAAGACCCCAGGATTCTACAAAATAACACTTAAAGTGGTATCAATCAAACTGCTGTTAACTGAGCTGCACAGATATCCTCATGGAAGCTGAATAATAATCATGTGCCTCAAGTCAATTGTGACTTACGGCAATCCTTTCCAGGGTTTTCCAGATAGAGAATTCTCAGAAGGGGGTCTTCTGAGAGATGGGGGTGCCCTGGGATTGTGCAGCTGGCCCAAGGCCACGCAGGCTGGCTCTACTCACAGGAGGCATAGTGGGGGAATCAAACTCCCAGCCTCTGACTCCCCATCCACTGGGCTATCCAGCCATGGAAGTCTAGCACCTTGATGATCCAAGGAGGAGGTAGAGCTCTAGGAAATACAAATGCTTTTTCTGACCTCCCTCCTCCCGTCTTTCGACAAGGTGATATGGCGGCTCTTTGACTTGTTTTTTATGCTTTTGTCTTTCCAGCAGATGAACCAGAAGAAGCCTGGACGGATGAACTAAAAGCTGAATATTTTTTAATTTTTATGTGTGGGCAAGGAGGGAGATCCTTCCTGAGCATGCACACCCATGATCCTTATCTATATGTGTCTATATATAGCAATCATCCCCATCCAGGGTCCTGCCAAACCGTGATGGACTGAACGGTTGCATGTCGGCCAACATTTCTCAAAGTGGCTGAGGCCTGCCGGTCACCCTATTGCGCAGCTGTTGTGTCCCAGTGACAGCCCAATGTGAACCTTAGAATAGGACAACACCTGCCGTTGCTTATACAGCATGGTGGCGCGGCGCTCCTCCCTGTCCAGTCGGCCATGATTTGTGACCACTTTGTGCTGTTGATCCCCAGCCCTTGCTTTGTCACTCACCCGGCCACCATGGGCTCTCCCCTAGAAGTGGCCTTTCCTCCAGGAATTAAGATTGCATTTGCTTCTGAGCCTGCTGGGAAGGCAGCCGGGATGTGGCTTGGTGGATAAAGGTGATGAGCTCTCAGGCCCGTTCTTTCGCCGCTGCAAGGCATTTTGCCAGAAAGAGTTGTACCGAGCTTGAGCTTGCCTAGAATAAGTTTATTAGTTGCCCTAAGCTCTTGATACCAACCTTGCAAAGGCGCTTTATTCTCACAATATTAGCCATTACTTCTGAAATCTAGGATGGGCATAGACATAGCCTTTCTTAGCGCCATATAACGAAAATGACCTGCATTTTTTCATGCACATTGCTCTCTGTCTCTTCACTGTCTTGTGCCACAGTTGCTAGGTGTGCTCCACCGGCTGAAGTTCCCCATCTGGGAAAAATTTATTTCCCGTTTGTTGTTGCTTGATGCATATATATGTACACACACACACATATGCACATGATCTTAGCCAAATAGTCTATCCGGCTCCCGTCCACAGCCTCACTCTGATCTTGTTTCAGGGAGCCTATATGTTTACAGCAGCCATCCTGCATGAAACCTCAAAGAAGACTCCTGCCCAAGGTGCATTCCAGAAAGCTGGATCCTCCACTGTGAGGACAGATGTTCTCTTAGGTGTGCACTGCAGAGGCCAACTTCCATTGGATGCATATTCATCCCGTCCTAAAATCACTCTATCTGGATGTGCCTTATTCTTTGTTTCAGCTTCTGAAACAATCATACATGACTATCAGCTCCATAGATCAGTGAGCTGGAAAGCATATATGTCCATAGACTTCTAAGAATTAGAATACACAGTCAAGAAGGTCACACAGCATTGTTTTTTTCTGGCCCGTATCAGAGCAGACCCAGGGGAAAAGAAAGAAAAGTTCTGTGTTGCTTTTGTAGAAACTACCTTGTTCTTTCCCTGGGATGTGCTAATTTTCTGCAACCATGAAGCATTCCCATGGGAAAGTGTTCCAACACAGGACTTTTCTGCTGTAGTCTGAAGTGGGAACTCTATGCCACATGATTCCTCTACACGTAGACAGATCTGGGCATAAAAGTTGGCCCTCTACGAAGTGGTTCTCCAAACAGTGACACTCATTTGTGCTTAGAGTCCCCTCTTTGCCTAAAAAACAAAAAGCCTGCTTACTAGAAGTGAATGACTTAAAACTCCCTGGAACCGGGGCTGTGGTTCTGTGTTGTGAGCAATGCCTCTCCTTCCTAATCTGAGCTGCACAGGGCCAGGTTTTGCTGTGATGCTCTTGCTTCTCCCCTGTTGCCCCAAACTCCATGATTAGTGGTTGTTGCTCACTACTTCGAATAAGCACGTTTGATCTGATGGTGGTTGTGGCCTGTTATGTGTAGATTACACACCTGTGTCTTGTGAAGTAACGTGCTGTGTTTATCCCAGTTCTTGCCCTGCTTGCTGTGTATTGGGGCCTCGGCATGGTGCCTTGTCTAATTCTTATCAAGGGCAACTTGCTTTGTCCTCCTTAGATGCTATCAAGTTCTTTGGCATATAATAAAATCTAAAATTCCTGCTGGTGGCTCTCCAGGGTATATGTGAGCGAGTGAGTGGAAGAAAAGCTGGACACTGGTTTGTGTGTGTGTTCCCTTTCTGGCTGGACTTGTTTTTTCCAGTTGTCAGCATCTAAATTCTGAGCCAAAGGAAACTTAATATACAGTATACATATGTGAAAAACTTTTATCAATTTTTATGAAAACTTTGAGAGGATGGGAATAGCTCTCTGTTGCAACAAAAGTAACAGAGAATCTTAGTGCCTTAAAGCCTGATAAATTTTATTTGGCATGAGATTTAGGGTACGGTTACACTCCTGAAATAAATTGGGTGATGGATTGGGTTTTTAAAAAAATTCCGTTTAAAGTCACATGTTTTTTGGGTGGGTATGTGTGTCATCTTGGGGAAACTTAATCCATTTTTAAATTGTGTTGTATATCCGTCGAAGGAGGCATGAAGGAGCTTTTACAGTCTCTGCATCTGAGGCTATGTCCTGTGCCTGCCTGCTCTCGCACTGGCTGCCTCTCACAGCCACCAGGTACCACTGCTGTGGTGTTATTTTTAATAGACTTTTTACAGTAATTTCTTGCAATCTGCCATGGCACTAGGTAAGGTAAAGGTAAAGGTTCTCCTTGATATATAGTCCAGTCGTGTCCGACTCTAGGGCGCGGTGCTCATCCCCGTTTCCAAGCCGTAGAGCCAGTGTTTGTCCGAAGACAGTTTCCATGGTCACGTGGCCAGCGTGACTAGACCCAGAACGCCGTTACCTTCCCACCGTGGTGGTACCTATCAGTAGAATGTGAAGGATGTGGCAGCACATGAGAGAGAGAAGCAGCAAACAAATGGGCATGGCATGAGAACAACATTTAAAAAAGAAGATGTTTCCCTGCAGCTGAACACGTGTATGCAGACAGAAACACAAATGTGTGCATGCACGCACATGCACACATGGTGGAGAAGGAGGTAAAGGTAAAGGTTCCCCTTGACATTTAGTCAGTCGTGTTTGACTCTAGGGGGCGGTGCTCATCCCCGTTTCCAAGCTGTAGAGCCAGTGTTTGTCCGAAGACAGTTTCCATGGTCACGTGGCCAGTGTGACTTAGACACGGAACGCTGTTTACTTTCCCACCGTGGTGGTACCTATTTATCTACTTGCATTTGCAGGAGGGGGGCATGGAAAGCACACCAGTGAGTGGCAAGGTATGAAAGGTTAAAGGCAGCAACAAAACAGGAAGCCCAAATACAAGCTGGATTAACTCCCTAAAAGGAAGCCACAGCTTTTGAGTTTACAAGGGCAGAGCAAAATTGTTGATGACAGAACATTTTGAGGGTCACTCATTCATAGGGTTGTCATAAGTCAAAGGTGACTTGACAGCATGTAACGACAACAACTTTATGAGTTTGCCATCCCTTCTCCCTCCACAATATGTAGAACAATGTTTTGTAGCCTTTTCAGGAACAAATTATACCGTGAATATTGTAGCATGTTGCTGGTGAGGTGTCTTGTTTTTACATGGCTTTAACCCCTTTTCCCTCCAGCCCCCCTGCAACAACTGCTAACTACAACAGTAGTTAGGCATCTGGCTACAGAGCCAGAGGTTGGGAGTTTGATTCCCCGCTGTATTTTCTTGACAGGAGCTGGACTTGATGATCAAAGGGTTCCTTCCAGCTCTGGAGATTGAAGATTATTTTACATTCCAAGATTTGCATTTGGATGTACAAAGCACTCTTTCCTGTCACACTGAGCCCATACAGAGAGGATAGCTGGGAAGGGGGGGGCTCTAAGCAGGCCTCCGTAATCCTTGTAAAAAAAAGAAAGAAATCATTTCCAGATGATTTTAATTCTGGTTTTCCTTTCCTCCACTAACCAAAGTCTGCCTATTGTCAATTGTTTTCCTGGATTCCCAGCAGCTGTGAAGAACAACCATGGCCTCTATGTCAACCCTCAAAGGGTGCTGTGCTTGCGCCTACCTGGTAGGTAGCTTGGGAGGGTGGACGATGCGTAAGTCTAGCCAGAGCCTTGTGTCTGTGGCTTTTTTTGGGGGGGGAACTACAGCTCAGCGGTTGAGTTGCAGCTGGAATGAGCAGGCAGCCCTCACAGCAGCCCTGATGGGTAGAACGTGAAGGATGTGGCAGAGAGAAGCAGATGTGAAAAGCAAATGTGAAAAGAAGGATGTGGCAGAGAGAAAAGCAAATGTGAAAAGAAGAAAAGAGAAAAGGAAATGGCAGAGAGAAATGCAGATGTGAAAAGAAGAAAAGAGAAAAGAAGGATGTGGCAGAGAGAAAAGCAGCAAACAAAGGGGCTTCTTTCCCGGGGTCCTCCTGAGTGTGAGTCACCACAGCTCTCTGGCCTAACTTGATGGCCTCAAATCCTGACTCAGGGCATCGCTAGGCAGGGGGGGGAGAGAGACGGTGGTGGCATTTTGGAGGCAGTTGAGGCTGGGCAAATGAGGGCACTGCCCCCACATCTGGCTCCTAGCCAAATCACCCTGCTTGCCTTTTTAACCAAAGTGGAGGGACCGCAGGCTGCCTGTGGTCCCTTTTTGTTCCCAGTCACCTCGCCCTCTTTTGGAGGTGGCGTGAGGGCAGGGAGAAAGAAAATGAACTTGAATGAATAAGCCAACTGCCCAGCTTTGAAACTAGGCACAAGAGGGAGGCAGCAAGAAGGAACATAGGAGGGAGGGAGGGAAGGAGATTGCCCAGTTTTGCCGCATTAGCTGCCCTCTCGACCACAGTAATGGGCATTAGCTGCCAGCACTCTGAGGAAGGCTGCTGAATCAGCTGCCTGGGAATCTACCTTCGGCAAAGCACGGGTACATATTTTTTTTCTGAGATGCTCTCTGGGGAGGACTAGGGTGGAACGAAAAGTAGGCTTTTATGTGGGAAGAACACACTGACAGATCTCTGGGTGATCTGACGGACAAGGCCGTCTGACCCACAATTATTTCACAATAGCATCCATTCCACTTTGCTTTAAGCTAAGGCCCACTGGCTGGCTGGCAGCTGTTAACCCCACACACAGTCAAGAGCAGAGAGAGGAGAAGGAGGATGCATGGCTGGTGTCCAGTATTTCATTCCAATATTTGTAAGAGAAATTCAGATGAAGTGCATTTAGCACCCCAAAAGTGCACTGAAACTTCAGATTGTTTACTGTGTGTTAAATCCAGCAAAATGGACATGGTGCCGCTCGCGATCCTGTTCTGCCACCTCAAGGTTCCAGTTCCTGCAAGCAGCATGGCAGGCAGCAATTCTAAAGGTACAGCTTTATCTGACAAGTCTTACAATACTGTCAAACCACCAGCTGTTTCCACCATCCCACCCCCCATCATGCAGCTTGTGAAAGGATGAGTCCTGAAGGAAAAGATGGAATATCCGTTTCCAGGAGTGTGGGATGGGAGTGTCTGGGGTCAGCCCCTTCTGTGGAGATAACAAAGCGCCTCCTTGGTTCTCTGAATGTTAGGCAGATGGTTGCAACCCCGTGGAGGGCAGAGAATGCTACATTATGTGTTTTAGAGCTATAACCAAAGCAGCAGGCATGACTCTGTTTGACTAAAACCAAGAAAAAGTGGCATGTTGGTAAAGAGATTAATTTTTGCAGACGCCTTTAAAGAAATGTGCTTTAACCCAGGCACGCTCGTACTATAAAAAGATAAATTAGCTTTAAAGGTGTCCACCATCCCCCTTCCCATCTCAGTGATATATATCTCAATACAACGGAACCAAGCTTCAATAAACACATTTCCTTTTTGCATCGGGCAGAATGAAGCGCCAGCGTTCTGTCGCCTGTACCAATGTCCGGAAAGCAGAGGGGAGGTCCCGTTTATTTTAACGCCTCTCAGGCTCTCTGAATATAATAAGACTTGCCCATCCGGGAAACCATGAAGCTCTCCGTTTCTTTTAAATATCTTGGTTTCTTATACAGAAGGAAGATTTCTTCAAACGTAGGAGAAAATAGAGAAAGCTGCTGTTGCTCCCCCTCCTCGTTGCAGTTTGGATTGATCCGGCTTACACCGCGAGCCTGTCGCCCCCCCCACCACCACCAAGCGCCGCCTCCGACATGCCTGGCGGGCTTCGTGAAGCGCAGGCGCAGGCGAGCTCACGGCGGCGCCCTTCCCCGCCACCCCCGGCAGGGCCCCCTCGCTTCCCTGCCACGTGGAGCGCCGCCCCAGGCAGCCGACCTCGCCTTTTTTTCCCCTCCTCTCCCTTTCCCGCCCACGCAGCCTCTTGCAATTCGCCCGCCGTTATTTTCTGAGGGCCGCAGCCCTGCTTCCGTTCTAGGCACCAAAGGCAGGGAAGTGATTCCTTGGTTCAATTTAATTCCGATTTATGGCGATCCTGTGAAGGAATAATCTGCGAAGTAGCCCACCATAAACACTCTGGCGCTGAAAATAAAGGCCGTGGATTCCTTTCTTGAGTTGATCTTTCTCATGACGTCTCTTCCTCATTTCCTACTGCTTTCTGTTTTTGCCTGGCATTCTTGTATTTTTCCAGTGAGTCTTCTCACATGCCCAAGATACACTATTTTTATTTATTACATTTATAACCTGCCTTTACAGTATAAAGTAGTAGCTTCGAATAGCCTCAGTTTACTCATTAACCTCTGTGACAGACTATGGTATCTGTAAACCTCATCCAGTGCCACATTTAAGATCCCCCCCCCCCCCCGGTCAGCTTTCTTCACTACCCAGCTTTCACACTCACACCTCATAACTGAAAGTACTATAGCATGGATGATCTTCGCCTTGGTCTTTTTCAGTATTATTGGGCGTCTTTGTCACTCCTTACTTATGCCTCAGCATGTATCTGCCCGACACTGGGTAGTTGCAGCCCACAAGGCCGTAATCCAAGGTATAATCTTTATATTTCAAGTGTTTTTGAAATAAAGAGATACTGCTAAAAATAGTAACCAACCATGCATTGAGGAGGTGGTAAAACCATTAGGCACAGAGGCAGTAACCCCCAGGCCATGGATTTTGGTGTCATGAAAAGGCAGCATTGTTAGATATGTTTATTATTGTGTGTTTACCACCAAGACTGGGACAGACGTTCAAGAGAGGTTTCTGCCTCAGGCATCAAAACAAGTTGGCTGGCTTTGGGTTTTATACAATGTGCTGGGCGGGTAGGGAGGGAGCATTTGCTTTTCTGCCTTGGGCAGCCATATGACTTCATAACTTCCCAGCAGGGTATGGCAGAGTGGGTAGCAAATGAGAAGCAAGGAAGAGAACCCAAATGCCCGTGGTATTAATTAGGGTGGCACCGGCGGAAGTGCACTGCTGCACCATCAGAGCTAGGAAGGATCTCAAAGATCATTTGGCTCAACCAGTGCAGCAGACCCACTGCCACAGTACTTCCAACTCGTCTATTTTAAAATCCTTTTAATTGGATGGACTGGAGTCCACCGCCTTCTGAGGCAGTATTTAATCCTAAAAATGGGCAAAGACATTTTTGCACATTTCAGCTGGTATGTATTCTGCATATTTGGCACTATTGTATTGGTTACACCTTTTATGCCAGTGTTCAGCCTTTTTAATGTGTAATTTTAATGTCCATATTAAATTCAGACTTCTATTTGCATGTTTGCATACACATGTCATGCTGAAGCCATCAAGAACTCACACTGCATAGACAAAGCAGCCCGCAGTGGGTTGAGCAAAAATAGGATTATACTGTGAAAGGAAGGTACTCTTCACATCTTCTGAAAGACTTCTGATGTTGTAATGGGTTTCTTGGTAAAACATGTCATTTGACACCCACCCCACCCTCCAATCTGTAACATGTCTTACTTACCTCTTCCCTCCATCAGACCCTTGTAGTGTTTACCTCAGGCGGAAACATTCTTGCTTTTTTAATTACTGTATTTATCTTATTCTGTTGGTAAATGGTAGCTATTGGCAGGATTCCCTTTTAAGGAGTAGTTATGTGATGTCAAGTTGCATCTGACTAATGGTAATCAGAGTGGTTTTCTATCACCACCTTCCAGAGAGTTTCCATGGCTGAGTCAGGATTTGAACATGAGATCTCCCGCTTCCTAGCCTGGCATTCTCTCCGCAGTACCACACTGACTCTCATTAAAAGGAGTGTCTAGAGGGGCGGGGTAAAAATCAAATAAATAAATAAATAAATAAATAAATACTAGAATCAAAAAGAAGCCTAAAATCCTAACTCTGCCATGAAACTCACAGGCAACCTTTGGCTAAATACTAGCCATTTATCTACCTCACAGGGTTGTTGTGAAGATAAAAGTGGAAAGAACCACCATGGACACAACCCGTAAGGTCACTGGAGAAGCAGCAGAATTAACAAGTGTGTGGACTAGATGAAGCAGAATTCCTTGCTCCATTGTCTGCATGAAAACACTATACAGAGGGGCAGGATGTGGTGGTGAATGGGGGCAGTTATGGCACGGGGAATGTCCCAAAAATCATACATACAAGCAGAGCCATTTCACCCATGGAAAGATCATCTCAGATTCTACCCGTAGAAGGTAGAACATGCCATTTTTCATTTACTGCTTCGCACCAGACAGATGAATACAACACTTATTGCAGGTAAAGACCAATTTACTGATGAGACACTCAAGATTGATAAGGTCTCATTACTCTCTATTCCAGTTAACCTGGAAAACTCAATCCCCTTTCTTTAATGATTTGGACAATTGCTTCGAGCATTTAAAATGACAGCTAGGTCAGGCGTAAGACATTTGGGACCTCCAGAAATAGGTCTGGAATTCCTATAATTCCTTACCCTTGACTATCCAGGCGAGGACAGATGGGAGTTGCAGCCCAACATCATCTGAACTTCCAAAGTTGTCTGATGTAATATAAAATTATCCTTTTGCAGTGGTTCCCAGATGTTATTGTGACTAAAACTCCCAGAAGGCTTCATCACTAGCAGTGCTGGCCAGGATTTCTGGGAGTTGTAGTCCAAGAACACATACGAGGGACCCAAGGCTAAGAACTACTGCCCTATTGTTATTCCACTTGCCCTTTTTCTTGTCAGCCCAGCAGAGCTGCAGCAGAGCTGCCAGGGTGAGAACCACCACTCTTAAGATGGAATTTTGACACATAAAACCTCTGGTTCTCTGCACGCTCCATCTTTTCTCCTCTCTCCATGCCCTCACCTCTCACTTTTGCTGCTGATGCTTCCAGTCTACTTGAAGGAGCCAGAATCCAGACTTCTACCAAAATCTGGGTCCAATTCCCCACAGGCATGAATGAAACTCAAAAACGTTGCCGTGATGGCCAAGTCACAATTCACTATATAATTTACCTCATGGGTTGCTGTGAAGAAAAATGGGAGGTGGGGAGGGGAAGATGCAAGAGAACAAGTGACATCCATTTTTCTGATCCTGTATATTTTTTTAGTTCAGATTCTCTAGAGGGACATTGATAACAGTCCACACAGAAGAAAACATAAAAACACCATTTTATTTGTTCACAAGACATATTTTCAATATGAAAAAGCAGGGATTTTTTTTTTTAAAAAAAGAAAAGATATGGGGAAAATGAGTTAAGTGGTGGAAGTGGTAGAAGTGGGAAGCTGAGGTAAAAAGGAGACTTGAAAAGACAGGAGTGTTTCGCTGTCTGAAAACATCACCCTGTCTGGGCTAATACAAAGAGACAAATACTGTCTTTTTCTCCCCACACTGCTTCCATGGTTCCCTCATACAACATACGTCTACCATTGACATTTCATACAGGCTACTCCATACTGCTGCTTGGTTTACATCGGCATCAGAGGAAGACAGTAATAAAAACCTTGGTCATTTAAAACTGGATATGAAGTGTAATTCACGCTTTGTTAAAAATTCTTTCCTAGATGCATTGACTGTCTACACTATCAGATCTTTGTCAATATTAACTCTTTTTCACTTATTGCTGACCTTTCAGATCAGGGATACCTCCAGAAAGCTTTCACCTCCGTTTTTTTTGGGGGGGGGGGAGAATAAAAAGCAGCCAACAATTTTAATGAGAACTTTCATTCCTGGCACCAGCTTTCATACTTAAAGAGGCTGAAAATGCAGAAATTCTTTATCAGACTACTATTTTGGTTCATTCCAACTCCCCTCAGAAGACATGTATCAGACACAATGGTCACACATTAGCCTCCCCTATCTGAAATCCTCTAGATCTGTCAAGACTACAATTCCCAATGTCCACTTGGGCATGCTGATTGGAGAGGATAGGTGTGCAACCCAGCTAGGTCCTCTAGAAGCAGAACATACCCAATTTCTCTGCTTATGACTAGTCACCATCTCCAAATACTACACAGAACTGGCGGGAGCAAATGAAAGCAAGACATGGGACAAAAATGTTATTTACTTTTTGAAGACAGGACACAAGTTTTAAAATAGCTTGTCAGACTTTTGTAAGCGTTTGCAGAAAATCAGAAGCAGGGAAGTGACCCTCAGGCCTTCATATAGGCCCCTCCCCTTTTGAGTTACTTTAGAGCTGAGAATAGAGTGCAGGCATCTAGAGGAACAGAAACTTAAGAGGAAAAATGAGGAAAAGAGGAACACCCGCACACTTAGTATTTTCCTACTGTATCTTTGCATTACCAAAACCAGCCCCGGATATCTGTGTACACTCCTAGAATGTTGTCCCATTTAACCAGCTTTCACCTAAATCAATTTTATTTGGTTTAAAATCTGTTCTATCTCCCATGGCCCCTTTTCCCAGAAATAAGCGCACACACATTTCAGGAGCATGAATCTATTTTAAGACAGTTGCCTTTATATATGTATAGTATGAGGTCCAAAAGGTAGCCATCCTCAATCTTGCACCCGCTCTGTTTGGACCATACCAGTTCTGAAGTCTTAATGCCCAGCTGGTCCCATCTGTCCAGCGTTCCTCACATGCTTTTGTTACCAGTGGCCCTCAACCTTATTTCCTTTCGTCATTTCATTCAATGAAGGCTAGTGCTAAAGACCAGGATGAGAAAAGAAGTTTCATTCCATCATTCTGGAGTCTGATAAATTTGGTGATAACCAGCAGATGAAAATAAGAGTAGGAAATCAGGGGCATTCCAAATGTTGCTGAACTACAAGTCCCATCATGCTTCCCCGTTGACTCCCTGGCTATGACTGAGAGTAGTGGAAGTCCAATAGCATCTGGAGGGCCATACCTCTCCAGCCCTTGACATGGGAACCTCTTCCTTTCACAGTGACCTCACTGAGTGGACTTCTTGAGACACACACCCTGGCCAACTTGGTTATCAACCATAAGCTACCCACCACCACCACCACCAAGAAGAACAGAAAAGCTGAGACAAACTTTAGACTGCGCTGTAAGAGGAGCTTAAGAGCAAAGAAAGACAGATTAAGCTTAAGAAGGAAAAAAAAGAAGTAGAACATGGAGATGCAATTTTTCTTTTATTTTTATTTTGTGCGGATTTATTTAACCTTTTTTTTTAAACAGGAGCAGATAAAACCTCAAGCTTCTTCTTCAGCCTCTTCACCGAAATCCTCCTCTTCCTCAGCCGTGGCGTCCTGGTACTGCTGGTATTCAGAGACCAGGTCGTTCATGTTGCTCTCTGCCTCTGTGAACTCCATCTCGTCCATGCCCTCACCTGTGTACCAGTGGAGGAAGGCCTTGCGTCGGAACATGGCTGTGAATTGCTCAGAGATGCGCTTGAAGAGCTCCTGGATGGCTGTGCTGTTGCCGATGAAGGTGACGGCCATTTTGAGCCCTCGGGGAGGGATGTCACACACGGCGGTTTTGACGTTGTTGGGGATCCACTCAACGAAGTAGCTGCTGTTCTTGTTCTGCACGTTCAGCATCTGCTCGTCGACTTCCTTCATGGACATGCGGCCCCGGAAGACGGCGGCCACAGTCAGGTAGCGGCCATGGCGGGGGTCGCAGGCGGCCATCATGTTCTTGGCGTCGAAAACTTGCTGCGTCAGCTCCGGCACAGTCAGGGCCCGATACTGTTGGCTGCCACGACTGGTCAAGGGAGCGAAGCCAGGCATGAAGAAGTGGAGCCGGGGGAAGGGGACCATATTGACCGCCAGCTTGCGGAGGTCGGCGTTCAACTGACCGGGGAAGCGGAGGCAGGTGGTCACGCCGCTCATGGTAGCCGAGACCAGGTGGTTCAAATCGCCGTAGGTGGGAGTTGTGAGCTTGAGGGTCCGGAAGCAGATGTCATAGAGGGCCTCGTTGTCGATGCAGTAGGTCTCATCCGTGTTCTCCACCAGCTGGTGCACCGAGAGGGTGGCATTGTATGGCTCAACCACGGTATCAGAGACTTTAGGAGATGGCACCACACTGAAGGTGTTCATGATACGGTCGGGGTATTCCTCCCGGATCTTGCTGATGAGTAAGGTTCCCATCCCTGAACCGGTTCCACCACCCAGAGAGTGGGTCAGCTGGAAACCCTGCAGGCAATCGCAGCTCTCGGCTTCCTTCCTCACTACATCCAGGACTGAATCCACAAGCTCAGCGCCTTCTGTATAGTGACCTTTGGCCCAGTTGTTACCAGCTCCACTCTGGCCTGAATGAGGCAGGAGAAGGTAGGAGACAAAAACAATAAAGCATGGGGCTAAGGTGACCAGCCATTGTGTGCCTCCAGTATGGATGGTCCAACGCTTCTTAGGTTCCCACACCCTGTCTGAGTTACATGGATCCACCTTGAACTTACAAGATCAGTTATTAAGGCCCTGGTTAAGAAGAGATACTCTTATCTTACCTTTTCTGATCTCAACCATCTGAACTGCCTAGTCTGCCCACTCATGCTTAAGTTATTTTCTTACAATTACAGTTCTCTAGAGGCCCACGATGGCTAGGAGAGTTTAGAAGCTGGAGTGCAAAAAAAATGTAACATTTCCAGGGTCTACAATCTCATAATGTGGAAAGCTGTTAAGGATATCCACTAGCATGAAACAACTAAAGTGTGTTGTTACTTATAGTACCCTAATTCCTTCCTCCCTTCCTTCCACAGCAACATAAATAGCCAACACGATGATTTATGAAAATCACCTATTCAAAGCTAGTTTAAAGCTCACAGCCCATGTACATTTTCCCACTAAACATAGACACAAGCAACAAAAGATGGGAGATCGCATCTTACCAAATACAAAATTGTCTGGTCGGAATATCTGCCCAAAAGGTCCAGACCTCACGGAGTCCATAGTTCCCGGCTCCAAATCAACCAAGATAGCACGAGGGACATACTTGCCACCTAAGAAGGAAGGAGGGAGCAAGGATTTGATACACTGGAGGAACAGAAAGATAATCCTACCCCAGAAAAGATCTTGGATGTGTTGTTGTTGTTTTTCAACCATGCAAGCTCCTAGATCTCATGAATTTAGCTTAGTTAGGCATTCACCACTACTTCAGAAGCGTAAGAGTTCAGTTTGCTGGGTTATTTCAGGAAGGCAGCATCTTTTCAAGTGCCATTTTGAGCCTTGCCTCCTCCCACTCGTTTATTTTTTTAAAAAATTCTCTTGGCAGCAAGGGCTAGAAGCAACAGTACTAATCTAAAACATTGCAAAGGAAAGTTTCCAAGGTGAAAGTGGCCCTGAGCTTGGGGTAGTGTGAATCACGGAGGCTCACAATATACTGTATAGTGTAACTTACCAGTGGCTTCATTGTAGTAAACACTGATACGATCCAGCTGTAAATCACTGTCCCCATGATAGGTTCCAGTGGGGTCAATTCCATGCTCATCACTGATCACTTCCCAGAACTGCAAAGGGAGAAGCAGAAACGGAAGATTTAAACGACAGCCAGAGGTAGGAGGGAGAATAGATCTGCAACAGTTGGAGCTCATGTATGTGTGAGGAAGACAAGTCTGACTGTTCCTGAAGGAAATACAAGGGGGGCACCAGGGTGGTGGATTAGATTTAAATTGCAATTCAAATATTAAATTATTTATATCATGGTTTACATTTTAAAAAATCAGAGTTCTCTGACATTTTAAATTTTGATTTTAAAAAATAAATAAATCACAATTTAAATCATAATGTGGAAGGCTGGAAGGATTTTTTTAATTATTGATTTTCATCCGCTGTGTGGGTCACTCCTTTATAATAGCAGAGTCTCTATAAGAAGCTGGTGTTTTCCAAGCATCATAGGAGTGGTAGCCTAAAACTGGCCACCAAGGCACCTACCTCTGCTCTACCACATATGGATATAATGTATATCCTGTGATTAATTTCCAGTCTGGTGCCAGGAAAGCTTATGGGCTGTCCCCTAATGAATAATGCAGCCTGCAGAGATTGGTATATATCTTAGTTTTTTCATATACGGTAACACAGGACTAGGTCACTGAACAATGGTTCTCAACATACGGCCGTCCAGCTGAAATCCTGACCACTGATTCTGCTAAACCCCCCAAAATTCAGAAGCTAAGAAATCTCTCGCCACAAACCAGTTCCCTCTGTATGGTCTCTGAACAGGAAACTGGTAAAGCTAGATAAGTTGTTGTCTTTTTGGAAAGCCTGGCAGCCACCGCTACCATTCTTCACCTTGAGAAATTACACACAGAAACTTTCAGAAAGCTCAGGACATCCAGAACACAGCTAGAAAGTCACTACAACGGTGTTTCTCCTTTCCCTGCCTGTTTGGTCTCAGATGTATTTGAAATGTAGAAGCGATTTTTACTGTTTGAATGCTTTTTTAAAAAGTAAGGAAAATGAGCTTGGAGCTTTGGATAGCTTTTCTCCCCTGTGCATACTTTCTATCAAGAAACTGGGATACACCTATAACAAACAATATATTACAACTTCAAATAGGAGAACCTGCTCCACTTAAGGTGGGGAGATAGAAGGAAAACTGCATCAGGAAATGCGTTGTTCTAATTGGAACTGACTTACAGTGACCCTTATAGGGCTTTCAAGTTATTTAAGGAATGGTTCCATTCCTCCAGTGAGATTTCTTGGCCAAGTGGAGATTTGAACCCAGGCTTTCTGAATCCTAGTCTATCCACTACACCACACTGGCTATCTCCTAGGAAAACTTACTGGATCAGGGGGAAATTGAACAACCCTCTGCCAGATCTGCTTTGATTTGGATTCCTGCATTGAGCAGGGAGTGGACTTGATGGCCTTATAGACCCCTTCCTATTCCACAACTCTAGGATTCAGCATTTTACCCAGAAAGAATGATTTCTGAAAGCTTCCAAATGACAGGATGTCTTACCAAGTATAGGAAGATCTATGTAAAAAGGAAGGAGTAAAAGATTTTAGTCAGCCTCCTAATATGTTGACATTTTTGGGACAGGGCATGTAATACATACAAGAAGGAGAGTATCAAAGTTCTTTTAGCACCAAAGATTCAATATTACCTGTATCTGATCATGACTATTTTAGTAAGGTGAAAGTCACAGCATGTTTCCGGACCTCAGCAAGTCCTTATACACTACTGCCAATGTAGCAGCCACATAAATATGGCATGGCAACCGTCCTCATACCTTTCCACACCACTGCTATGGCCCCGTCTACTTGCTCATCCCTAGACCCTGAACAAGCATTAGGGAGATGCCTTAGTGGGCTAACCAAGCCACCAATCTAGCTACTGATTTAATGCAGATATTAAACATAAACTGTGTATTTTGAGGGCCCGGTGCCTAGTCAACTTTAACACCGTCCTACGCACACAGTCTTGTTAAGCTAACTGGGAGATTGATTCCCACCGCAGTTGTAGCAAGCTTGTGCTCTCCTCCCGCAATTGTGACATATTTTGGCCAGCTGCTCGGCCACAAGCAGCTGCCAGTTGGTGTCTCTCTCACACAGAGGCACCCAACAAGCTTTCAGCTACAGAGACTAAACAGATGGCAAAGGACGGAGGTTAAGCTGCTTGTATCCGGCCTCTGCAGATCAATTCTCCATGAAGGATTAGAGCTTCTTCTGAAAGCCCAAACTCCCAAGATCTCCTGGCAGGGGACAAGAGTGAGCTGAAGGGTGAGGGGGGCGGTGCCGGTGGTGGGGTGTCTCTGAGAAGCCAATGTCCAGGGTTCTCCAAGCAAGAAGTCCAGAAAGAGAGATGCCAGCGTTCTCTGGAAGGGACTGTGTTCCACAGGTACAGCCCACCAGACCGTGGCTAGCACCAAGGCGGCTAAGTAGCTGAACACATGGCAACAGAAATCTAGGAATTCCTGTCGTATTTGCAGCAAGTTTCACATTTTGCAGAAACAGGCCAGGAAATTGACATACAGTGGTGCCCCGCATAGCGACGTTAATCCGTTCTGGATTAATCGTCGCTATGCAAAAACATTGCTAAACGGATCAAAAAGACACTTTTACAGGAGCGAAAAGGGAGATCGGAAAGGGCTCTTTGATCTCAGTTTCCCTTTTAAAGCTCTTTCCGATCTCCCTTTTCACCCCTGTAAAAGTGTCTTACAATGTTTGGAAGCTGTTTTAAATGCTTGCAATCGTTAGCCCACCTCCTGAAACCTATGCAAACTTAATTTGGTATTGTTCTGAGTCTTCGTTAATTTTTGGTGATTTTTTTTCTCTCTCATTGAAAAGCATTGGACGGATGGTCCAATGCTTTTCAATGAGAGAGAAAAAAAATCACCAAAAATTAATGACTCAGAACAACACCAAATTAAGTTTGCATAGGTTTCAGGAGGTGGGCTAATGATTGCAAGCATTAATCTGTTCCAATTGGAACGGATTAACCGGTTTTCAATGCATTCCTATGGGAAATGGTGTTTCACTTAACGATGTTTTCACATAATGATTTTTTTAATGGAACCAATTAACATCGTTAAGCGAGGCACCACTGTACAGTACAGTACTGTTTCCTGCTTTGTGAGTTAAGCAAGAAATGTGGTCACAAAGAACCAGAGTTCTGATGCAAGCCTTCACCTGCATTTCTTTTACAATGAAGAGCCAGACTCTAAACTGAGTGAGGAAAAGGAAGCCTGAATAAAGCTGAAAACCAGTGACTTCCTTCAGTACTGCTGTGGCTTCCACTGCCTCCTGCTCTAGGGCAAAAACCAAGACGTTTTAGCAGAGCTGCTCTCCACTGGTATATTACACATCAGCTATTCAGATAAACCAGGGAACCCAGCTAGAGATATCCAGGGGAAACTCTGTTACTATTCACCCTGTGAAGGAGAAAGACAGAGCGACTGTTTGATATCACATGCGTGCAGTTTGGGGTAATCTGGAAACTGATGAGGCCAGAAGAAACTATTCATTAGACCTGAATTCTCACATTATAGAAAGATATGCCCCAGGGAGCAGCAGTTATGCTGCAATACTTCAATTGAGACTCTGCTCACAACCTGAGTTCAGTCCCAAAAGGCTCATGGCTGACACAGCCTTCCAAAGGTGTGTGTGTGCGTGTGTGTGTGTGTGTAATGCATAACCTACATGATGATTAAATTGTGAATCACCCAGAGTGCTTGAAGTGTTATGCGGTGGTATGTAAACTGCACACTTTTTGCTTTTGCCCCTAATCTAGATTGTGCGATGGATAGAGGAGTAGGTAGGAACTAGGTATCTTGCTTGAGATTGGGAAAATCCAGCCGCTGGCCCACTGTCAATCCCATGGAGACGACATCCCAGAACTTAGCCCCCAATGCCTAACACACAAGGGAATTCACTAGAACTGGTGAGTAGAGATTCTGAAATTACATGCTTTGTTAGACTGTAAATGTATTCTGCAGTCTTGTTTATCAAGACAGATACCTCTTTAGAACAATGGTCCCCAACCTTTTCCTAACTGCGGACTGGTTGGATGTGTATGGCACGCCCACAGGGGGCGGAGCTTATTCACAGACGTCATGCCTGCGGGGAGACTCATGTGCATGCGCACAGCACGCTCACAGGGGGCAGAACATGTGTACGCGCACTTCACGTTCATGCACACATCACGCTCACAGGGGATGGAATGTGCTCATACACATGCACATGACAGCACTTGTTGGGGTGGGTCGGAGATCTGTGTCCGTGGCCCGGTCCTGGATAGGCCACAGACCACTGCGTGGACTGGGGGTTGACGACCTCTGTTTTAGAGGACCACTGGGAGACTGAGTGGGTGAGGTGGAATTTAGCAGCCTAGAATCGCATGATTAACCCAGCATTAACTGGGAGGGAACAAGAAACAAAAGGTAGATTGGAGTGGTGGGAAAATGTCAGAAAACTAAGTAGTGGTGCTCCGCATAGCGACGTTAATCCGTTCCAGGATTAACGTCGCTATGTAGATTCATCGCTATGAGGGGGGGAACCCCATAGGAACACATTAAAACGGGTTTAATGTGTTCCTATTGGGGCGAAAACTCACCGCTGTGCGGGGAATCCTCGATCTGGCCGCCATTTTCGCTGCCCGGTAAGTGAGGGCAGGGCGCGAAAACGCTGCAGGCGGCCATTCTGCGGATGCGGCGGCCATTTTGGAACCGCCAATCAGTTGTTTAAAAAACATTGCAATGCGAAGATCGGTAAGCGAAACGCTTACCAATCATCGCAATGCGATGTTTTCCCTATTAAATCATCGCAATGCGATCGCATAAAACGTGTCACTATGCAAATTTGTCGTTAAACGGTGCACTCGTTAAGCGAGGCACCACTGTATTAGGCTCAGCAGCTGGGTTTCTTCCAGTGCTGCAGTAGACTGAAATGGAGAGGAGGGTGGGGAGGCCACCCAGAAGAATCCAGACTAGAGATGGGAACGAACCTCCGGTTTGTTTAGCAACCAAACTGGTGTTCCGAAGCCACATCTCTTCTGGTGAGTGCCCACATAGATGCAGCAGCTGGACAATGCCCGGCAGGGGTGGTAATGTCCTGGCTTCCTTCTCCCGCATCCTCTGGGAACTGCCTCTACGTGGGCACCCACTAGAGGAGATGGGGTTTTGAAACATTGGAACCCCAGTTTGGCCATTAAATGAACCAGCACAAACCACCCAGACAGTAGTTTCTGCTCATCTCTAATCCATTCCCCCCCCCAAAAAAAAACAGAGTCTGCTATGTTAAATATCATGCCACTCTGAGCATGGGTACAACTGATTTTGAAAGCTAAGGAGAGGAAGGGTTGGTTATAGTATCTGAATGGGAGATCACCAGGGACCTCAGGCCTGGCCTAGGAAATAATCCTGCCTCAAATCTTGGGAAACCACTACTAGTTACCAACAGTGAGATGGACTAAAAGTAGGACCACGATGGCTAAAAAAAAAATATCAATGATTTTCAGAAAAATATTGTTTTAAATCATGATGTAATTTTTTTAATTGATTTTTTAAAATTTAAATTGTCCCCCCCAAAAATCCATTTAAAAATTAAAAGGACTCAGTAGGAGGAGACTTTCTAGTGTTCCAATATCATATGTTCATGGACCATCATGAAGCGATACCACCTCTCCACTTTTGTACTATGTAATGTTACCTATTCAAAGATGGTGACCACTCTGATCTCTCAAAGCCTGCTATGCTAGAGAAGAGAGCAGAATCCACTGAACAGGGCACATCTGAGTGTGAAAAGTTCAGTTTATAATAAACTATACACACTGTGTAAACTTTCATGTTTGTGTGTATTGCCTACATGGCATGCTTTCACCCACACCTTTGTGCCCAGATGCTTTATTTCTGCCCTTCAACTGAACAGGACTCTTGCTGAATCAATTTGGGTAGGCAAGGGTTGGTACGGGCCCCATCTCTTCATTTCCTGTGTTAAATGGAAGTGGAGAAGAAAAGAGGGAAGAAGGGAGGCTGCCCCAGGAATTCATCTCGAGCTACAGGAAAGAAAAAAACAGAACTCGATTTCTGAGGCACACACATTCATACCCCACTGCCCTTGAATCCCTTTAGACCACAGCTGTGGGTGAAGCAGACAGAACATTCTTGGCATTTTTCTCCACCTCAGTAATGGTTGACTGAAGGGACTTGCAGGCTGCCTCAACCAGCCCCCTGTGTATCCACTCTACTTTTATGTGCTTCAAGGGACCTCCTGGAAAGACAACAGCTCAGAAGGAAAAGAGAACTAAGAAAGGTTTAGGTCTCTGGTTGTGGAGCCAGAGGTTGGGAGTTCAATTCCGCACTGTGACTCGTTGAGAGGGGCTGGACTCGATAATCCATCGGGTTCTTGCCAGCTCTACAATTCAAAAGTTGTTAGTACAAAGGAGACCTGAAAGCAATGCTTACCAACCTTGGGTCCCAAAATGTTCTTGGACAGCAAATTCCCCAAATCCTGGCTAGCTCAGCTACTGGTGAAAGCTTCTGGGAATTTTAGTCCAAGAACCTCTGGAAACCCAAGGTTGGGAACCAGTTCCTTTAAGCTTACCCTAGGAGGAAAAATTAAGGAGTGTTACTACATTGGGACGTGGTGGCGCTGCGGGCTAAATCGCAGAAGCCTGTGCTGCAGGGTCAGAAGACCAAGCAGTCGTAAGATCGAATCCACGCGACGGAGTGAGCGCCCGTCGCTTGTCCCAGCTCCCGCCAACCTAGCGGTCCGAAAGCATGCAAATGCGAGTAGATTAATAGGGACCACCTCGGTGGGAAGGTAACAGCGTTCCGTGTCTAAGTTGCACTGGCCATGTGACCACGGAAGATTGTCTTTGGACAAAACGCTGGCTCTACGGCTTGGAAACGGGGATGAGCACCGCCCCCTAGAGTCGAACACGACTGGACAAAAATGTTCAAGGGGAACCTTTACCTTTACTTTACTACATTGAGCTGTACTTTATACCGGAGCGAATAAAAATAAATGATTTTTTAATTAAAGATTTCAAATTCCATTTGATTTAAATCAAACCCAGCCTGCTTTGTAGGCAGAAAGGCTCTTGCGCTGGGGCTAACTCAGTGCAATGCATTGTCTACCCCAAGGAAAAATGTCAGCATGGTTACAGAGATCGCAATCTGGCCTTGCTCGGCTGACTTGACCCACCCCAATTTACTCCTTCCCATCCCAGTTGTTAACACTCACAAGGTGACTGAAGTCGGTTTTGCTAAGCTTTTCAAAGACTGCAATCAATCAATCAATCCTCCTAATCCTTGTTTGCACAGAAAAAAGGACTGCTGCTATTTCGAAGTAATGCAAAACAGCGTCATAGCTAAGGAGCTGAGCTGTAAGCCAGCTCAAATCTCACCTGTGCCATCAGCTCAGCAGGTGGCATGGAGAAAACCATAATCTTTCAGGCATACCCCCTCCCCCTCCTTTGACATCAACCCACCACACACAGGGCATTCTACGTTGGAGGAGATCATGCATGTACAGAACAGCACTGTATAAACATGAAGGGTTATCTTATTCATAGGGACGATCTAATCTGTTTTAGCCAACGGTATTCTAGGCACATGTTCTTAAGATCACTCCTTCAGAGATTAATATTTAACACATTTTAATTAACTTACTGTTCTGGGAAGGTAGATTACAGTCTTCAGTTATGAGATCTGGATCTCTCCCCCACCCCACACTTTCTGTCCTTAAGCACCTATTTATAGATGCAGTTTAATCCACCTGAACAATCCTAGATTAATTCAGAAGGCTTATTGTACATGGACAGCTACAATTATTGAAGAGTGGGCAACCTTAAAGCCAGAGTGGGCAACAAAAAAGCCTTGTGGCACAGTAATTAAACTGCAGTCCTGCAGTCAAGACTCTACCAGATGGGCGGGATATAAATCAAATAAATAAATAAAGACCTGAGTGTGATCCTGACCGGCTCAAGGTAAACATAGCCTTCCATCTTTTGAGGTCGGTAAATGGAGTACATATGGCACTAGCTATCCTGACAGGGTTGATAAGGAGTTTTAGTTCAGCAACATCTGGACCACCACATGCTGCTCAATCCTCCGTTAAAGCTAACCTCATGAAATCTCCATGTGTTGAAGTAAAGGGGCTGCTTTGCAGCCCTCTCCAAAATGATACACATGCTTTGGACTACACGCCCCAGCCAGCATGCTCAAAGGTCAGGAAAATGGAAATTGTAGTCCAAAACATCTGCAAGGCACAAAGTTGCAACTATACAATAGCAGTTGCCACAGAGTTCCTAGCTAAAATCATCTTTTAAAAGCATCCAGTGCTTAGATTGTAGTGTCATAACAACACTAATATTTTGCAGGGATAAGTATAGTTTACATTCTTATACTGTACATACACAAGGAAAAAAAGAGCAGAGTCCCACATGGACATCAGTTTAAGCACTCTGAAGATCTCCATCGTTATCCTTCTGCTTCTGAAGCAGCTGTGGGTTTTACACTGAAGAGAACATGGCTCAGTGGTAGAGCACACTCTTTGCACACCGAAGATGCCAGGTTCAAAACCAGGTATCTCTCAATAGGAAATACTTTTGCCCAAAATCTGGAGAGTTGCTATCAATCACTGTCAAGAGTATTGGTCAGATGGACCACGAGTTTGACCCTGTGTAAGGTGGGTTCATAGGTTTGCAGTGCTTATGTAAGAGATACACTGGCAAATGTGATCTATTGTTATATCTAAGAGAAATCTGTACCTCTCAGCCCTTCAAACTTCAGTGACTGAAAAATAAGAGTAAGAGCAAACTTAGGTGTATCCATGCTACCAAGTCGTGCCACTTTCCCCACTTCCCACCCCAAGAACCATCAGTGTCTTCACTTCAGATGCTCCAATAGTTTCCCCTCCCCATGTACCTAGGTTCTAAATTTCTGTGGGAAACAATTACTCTCAAGCTAACATACTAGACTGCAGCTTGTAAGCATTATTTTGGATGACAACAGATAGAATCCTAGGCACACTGGCTGGAAAATGCTAGTAATTTAAAAGAATAGCTTTTCTCAATTCTGGTATAGATATACCCTTACAAGGCAGAGGTACCTTCAAATGGATATGGTCTTATGTTGTCATGAGCATTCATGCAAACGGTGTTCCATATTGACTGTAGTAATGCAATAAAGCGAGGTTTGATTCTTGTTCCTAAGAGGTTTCAACTAAGATTTCCTTAACCATGAAGGCAAGCATATGTCTTTCAGCAATGTAGCACCTCTGAGCTTCAAAACAGTTTGAATCTAGAATTTAGGAGCACTGCCTAGAGGGATGTTTATACGGATTATATCTTTATCTCTGGCAGAGGGATTATGGCTTCCCCATAGAAAAGCTATTTTGCACACTGTTGTGAGACAGAGAGAATAAATTCCAAGCCAGATTTGCAAAAAGGCTGGCCTATGTATGTGTTTAAGAGCTGTAGAAACAACATACAAAATGGAGGATTCTTTAGAGATGCATCATGGATCCTCAATGGGTTGTTGTATGAAGTGGAAATTTCTAAAGGACACATAAAAAGGTAGCACAATTACTGTACCCACAATGCTAGAGAAAATTAGCATTTTATTTTTTAAAGATAAAAATTAGATTTAAAAGCTTGAATTCTGAAATCCAGCCACCAGTTATAGGATTCAGCCTTTTACTTTAGCCTGAGATGGAGGAAATGGGGAAGAGAGAGAAACCTGCATTTTGGATTAAATCTGTCACTGATCTCCATTACCTCATGGAAGGTGGAGCTAAATGAAGGCCTCCTCAGTTTGTCCCATTCTATCATGTTCCCCAGATACATCAGGGGAGACAAATGTGCCCTTTTGGTTGGCAAGACTGAAGACTAGAGAAGGAGATCATTCTATACTACATCCTTTGATTCAAATAGCCTCTCTGTAACCCTAAGAATCAATAGTCCAGTTATAGAGTTGGCCAGTTTTGAGCAAAATGGCTTCCTCAGTGGCTGGCATGCGGGGAGACACTACTCACAACAAAGAATATTTTATAAACATTCTTGAAGTAACAGTGAACTTCAGTGCTCAAGCATATCAATAGTATTAGTTGAAAACTTCATTATCTTGTAAGAATTAGAATCTTAAAAGTGCTGTGTTGCTTGAAGGGCACTACAAATAAATAACTCTAGCCACCTAGAGTGGTCGAAATGACTAGATAGGTGGGGTATAAATACAATAAATGATAATAATAATAATAATAAAAAAATAATCTTAGAAATGCAGATCTGGAAGGGACCCAACAGATCATCAAGTCTAGCCCCTATTCAACGGGGCATAGTGGGGAATTCTACAGCCAGATAACTTTGTACTATAAGGTTAATAGCTAATTATTTCCTTTAAAGATTTTTTAAAAAGTGAAACATTCATGGGTATTTTATACAAGTTATGTACATTTTTTAAAAAAAAGACTTGCAAAACTTGCTTGGGAACATGAAACCATTAAGGAATGATTGCAGTGGTTTGTCCATTGTAGCCAACCTGACCCATAAGGGTTAAAACCCAGAAGGTCAGCAGTCCTACAGTTAGTCAATGTAAATGCCCTGTAGCAGGGTTAGGACAGAACCTGATGTTCTGTTTGGACTACAGTCCCCATAAGCCCCAAAGGGTATGACCAAATAAGGCGTGTAGGAATTGCATAGTCCCAAACATCTGGAAGGCATCAGGTTGCCTGCTCCTGTTCTATAAAAATTACCAAGTCACGCCAAATGGAGAGATTAGTGCCCTTAAAAATACACATACCATTTTTAGAAGAAAAAAAAACTATCTGCCATTTATTGTAAAAGAACAGCAACAGCACTGAAGGATCAAGTTATTTCCGTACTGTGTGGACAAGTTGAGTTGATTTAAACCAAGAAGGTTCACCAAGAAATTCAAATTCAAGAATGCCAACCTTCCTACAAAGTTCATGACTTCCAGTGCCCCCCCCTACAATTCGTTCCATCCAAGGATTTTCGCTTAAGTGTTTTTTGTCTTAAAATCTATGCCAAGGACCTGCAATGGCTGCCAAACACACCCAAGGCACTGCAGATCTATAAATTTTTAAATATAGTGGATGGCGGGGGAGCGGGGGGAGAGCACTGTCTGCTCTCGTGCCAACTGCAGACTCGGATTAGGCAAAAAAGCAGTATATATGCAAAAAGGGAGGACCAACGCAAGCAATTCCTGGTCTTGGCATCTCCAACAAATTCCATAAGGAACCTTCGAGAGATGTAGTGGGAAGTCTCTGCTTTCAAGAGAACGGGGTGGAAGAGGGCTCTGCAATGAGGGAGACACCTCATTCTGTCGGAAAATCTGGCAACAATACGCCCAAGCAGAATTCTTCTGCTCAGCTATAGGGTTGGGGGAGGAGAGAGACCACTCTTGTTCTTTATTCATCAGGTGCCAGGGCAGATCTGCAGACACACCCTCCTGCACGCTACAGCATCCACCGCTACAGCATCCACCACAATGTAGGTCACACAGAGGTGAATTAGGGTGGGGCAGCTGGGAAATATCAGGCACTAGATTACTGGGCTAAGTGGATCTCTAAAATACAAACAAAGAAAGCAAGCCCAGTGGTCCTTACACAATACAAAACCAGGAGTAGGTGATATCTTTTATCTGGATTTCTAAGGAGATGGGAGGGTGAGATCCTATTTCCTCCCCTACATGATATACAGAGATACAGGCAAGGGAACCATTTTATTTTGAGTACAAAAGAGACTTCTTTATTCCAGAACACAGCAATCTAACAGATCATTACTGAAGGTGGAGGGCAGGGCAGAAACACTAGCTATCTACACAACAGCACATTAAAACTAAAGGACCCTCATCTGTAATGACAACCTTATAAATCGTCAAATCAGCATGTGTCAGAATATATAAGCAGCATCCGTACCACTAACCATCCATACCTCTTCTTCACTATGTTCTCTCGCATTCTAGTGTGACTAAGAAATAAAATCATGGATGGCGCTATACAGGTAAGAGATTTGGCTCTCACTGGCCAGATTTCAAGCACAAAGGGGCTGTTTTGTCCTTAACAGTCTCTCTCTTTCTTTAGACATTCTCGCATACGAAGATCATTCATTCCATGGCAATTGTCTAGTGCTGCTAAAACAAAAATATCTACCCTTAAGTCACTCACCCACACTCTCAGTAACAAGGTTCTCAGTCCATATAATCTGTATGTGCAGAGAGGGCTGTGACCTTGCAGGGGGGCTCTGTACTTAAGCCCTTCCTCCACCCGCATCCTGACCCTTAAGGGACACTTTTCCTAGCCTGTGTTGTATGTACATGTATATATTAAAAAGTTACATCATACTCAGGATCTTAAAAGAGCATGAAGAAGGCAAACTGACTTTATGATTAACATTGTATCCCATGAGTGATTGCACTGGTCAAAATGGTTCCTTGGCGAACCACAGGGATTGGCACAATAAGTATATGCAGGCTTTGGAGTAGCATAGAACTTCTGATGCCCAATTAAAAAACTCTTTTGAGCCTCAAATGCTGCAGGGGCTGAACACCAACTCTGACTTTCTTGCCTTTTCCTTCGGAAGTGCAGAATGCATTATTGGTTACTTGATTTTAAGAAACACACGCTTCTTTACTTAAGATATGTTCAGCTATAAGAATTGTGTGCCACCAAGTCTGACTTATGGCAACAGTTTTCAAGATTTTCTAGATAAAAGAGTATTCAGATTTACCATTTCCTTCTGGAGTGGGGGCACCTTGGGACTGTACAGCTTGCCCAAGGCTACACAGGCTGGTTCCTCCCCAGGAGGCACGGCGGGGAATCCCACGCCCAACCCTTTGCCTCTGCAGTCAGCTACCTTAACCACTGTGCTATCCAGCCAGCTTTTGTTCAGCTATACAGTCCCATTGCACATTTTTACCCATTCATATGTGAATTTTGAAAATACTCCCTAATAAAAAAAGTCCCAAGTCACTCAACCCTGCACAAAACTGAATGCAAAGGGCTGTTTCCTCGAATCCACTCTGTTCCTATCAGGGAAGAAGCCAGTGAGCCATGAAAGGGGTGCCTGCTCTTGTTTCCACTGCAGCTTTAAGGGACACACCTTAAAGGGTGTGATTCCCCATCTACTATACAAATAAGAGCCCCCATCTCCCCGCTTCAGGGCAGGCAAAATTCATTTTGAGAGAGCTAATGTGAAAACGATGGTGGAAGACTTCTTCAATCTGGATTCAACCCAGATCGGCATCTAAAGAATGCGAGCATTACTGGTTACTTTTTAGCACAGCCAAACTAACTAAGGCTGCTTTGCTTGAAAAGACTCTCACAATATCAGAAACCAGGCAAACAAATGCCACAAATAGTGGTTTGTCTCCGTGCTCGTGATGAATCCAAAGCCGCCCCCCCCCCACAAATACATTCTAACCTTTCGTTTTCATAAGCAAATCCTGCTGGGGATCATTACCAGCCCTCTTCTCTCCCCCACCCTTCTGCTGGAGAGTCCCACCCAACCAGCAGCCATTACATGCATGCACACACGCACAAAGGCCCCCGTGGTGTCATGGCCGCTAGGATTTTTTTTTTTTAAGCAAGCCAAAAAATATGATCTCATGCTAAGGAAACGGCAATCACTTAAAGCCACAAACCAGCCAGGCATTAAAGGGGGGGGGGAAGGAGCCTGATCAAGCCTGGGAGAGAAGGATCAAGGAGGGATCTATTAACGCCAGATTGGTCTAAGTGAGAGGGAACCGAGCTGCCCCTCCCAAGCCATGTGCTTGCCTGTCCTCCAGCAGACAAAGAAGGGAGGAAGACGGTGGGCGGGTTCAAAAGGCCAGAACCCTTGGCGCCACAAATGGCACATTTTGCTCAGCGGAAAGGGATAGGGGGGAAAAAAACTTAAATCGGCCCTCTCATTTCTTTCTAAGTCATCACGGCTTTTAAAAAGGCAAAAGAAAACCAGTTCTTGGGAGCACTGAAGGTTGGTGTGGCAACAAAATAGCCACCCAGAGGAGTTTTCCTTCCTCTCTCTTTTGTTGCTGCCGAAAACAAAAACAAAAAAGTCATTTTATTGGAGAAGTTAAGCTGTCCCGTGTTTCTTGTGTCCACAGTTGTAACACTGATTTGTAATTCCACTGAAGTGACATCCCTTCCAAAAAGTTTTGGGGGGGAAGAAGAGACACAAATTCAAGGCGGCTGCTAGGAGCGCTGCGGGACTTTCTTCTGAGTAATCCCGTACGCTATGCGCGCTTACTATCTGGCAATGAGCCCCGCCATTCAGGCAGGGCCGCCTCATGCATCAGCAGGCACCGGATCGGGCAGTGGGCGGAAAGCCCCTCGAATTGTTAAGATTCCGCGTTGAAGCCGCTGAAACTGACGAGGCGGCGGAAATTGACTAGAATTGGGGGGGGGGGGGTTTGGCCAGGAAAGAATCTCATTTATCCCATCAGATAGATAATCCCCAGAGAAAAAGCTGGATAGAAGAAGGGGGGGGGGAGAGGCAATAACCTTGCCGATGGATTTACCCCCCCCCTTTTTGCGCCAACGTTGTAAATCCGAAATCCACCCTCCCTCGCGTCCCTGCTTCCCAATCTTCTCCCCCCGCGTCCACTCCCCCTAAGGTTTGAAAAATAAAATTAGATCTACAACCCACAAATGTTTGACAGGGAACAGGAAAGCATTAGGGCGAAACACCGCGCCTCCCCTTCTGGGGAGAGAAAAAAAAATTCAAATTCCACCTCCTCGCCGTACCGATTTGGCGCTAAAAATCTACATGCAACGTTAGGGCAAATTCAGTGGCGGGCGTTTTTTCTCAACCCCCACCCACCCAGATGGGGGAATGCGTGGGCGGGGGGAGTGTGTAGCTTTCCCGGCTGAGTCATCGGCTGTTGCAGTCTAATCCCGTTAATTTTAAATCGTGGTACTGTATTTCTTTTTAAAAAGGCGATATTGGCAGAACCTTTTAGATTTTTAAAGCCGTTATCGCACGCACGCAGTCTACTTGATTTAATGTAGCGCATCAGTAAATAGATATTAAAATGATTAGATGTGAGAAACAAGAGCACACAGTCCTCCCGCCTGTATAAGCAGACAATAGCTTTGCCTAGAAGCGACCCATCCTCTATAGAACGGAATCAGCTTTGCAGCAGCGCATTTGAAACCCAAACTAAATTTGATAGCGAACTAAGTTCTTTTTTTAAGCCAGCAAAATTAAAGGCTTCTTATTAAGGAGAGTCTCTACGAATATTAAATAACCTTATTTTAAGCCAAAAGCAGCCATGGGCCTCATTTAACGATTACTTCCCTTTTGCCACGGTGGCAAATATTTCAACTCGTTCCTGGCGCCCTTTTCCGATTGCTCCCACGCTATTCCCGTATTACGCGACCAACCCTCATGTTGCATTTACAGGAGTTAAAAACGTCATCCTCACCTTTGCACCGATCTGGTTACCACATTGCCCAGCTTGAATATGTACGATTTCCCTCATCTTGTCTGTTTTTTCCCCCCTTAAATCACTTCCCCCACACTTTCCCTTTTTTTAAAAAAAAAAAAAGATAAGGCTGGACCAGAGCCGCTGCTGCTTCTTGCAATATAGAACGTTGGGGAGCTCGAGGTTCTATTCTCCGAACGTTACAGGACGAGCTCCGCGTTCTAAAAGAGGCGGCGAGGTAGGCTGGAGGAAGCCAGACAAAGCTTTTATAAACTGGCGGGCGGCCCGCGCGCCGATTGGCCCAAAGGCATCAGGAGCGCCGACCTGATTGGACGGCGGCAACAAGAGACACGTGGTGGAAAGAGGAGGGGGGGACGAAGAGCAGGGTGTGGCAGCTGATAGACCCAGTGGCTGGGGGGGGGGGAAGGAAGAGGTGGGGGGCTTTGGGAAGTTGCAATTTTTCCTTTTGTTGTGAGAAAATGGGAGCAGGGGAGAGGCCGCCATTGAAAGGCTCGAGGCTCAAAGGGATGGAGAAAAGAGTCCACGCGTTTTTAAGACCAGCTCTCACGTGATCCTACATGCGGGGATGCTGTGCGCGATGCAGCTTTCCCCGTAACCCCGCAATGCTTTCTTTTGGGAAGGCAGCCCAGATCTCGCCTCCAAAATACCTCTTTTGTTGTACTTGTTAAATGCCTATCATTATGGCTGGCACGGAGCGCATGTACGTGGCTGCATAGGGAGGCCCATGGGATCCCTCGTGTTAATAATAGCCAGGCAGGCCACCCAGGCTTTGAAACCGGCGCGGTGGGGTGGGGTGGGGGACAGAATTAAGTGGGATGACGTGCCTTTTCTCTATAGAAAAGCGCAGCCAGTTTTGTTTCTACATTGTGTGCAGGAAGATGTAAAGTGATACAGGAGTTGCAGGGTGTGTGATGGTGGATCCGGTGATGGAGAGATAAGACTTGGTTGCAGTGCTGCCTTGATAGTAAGATAAAAGAGTTTTTGCCCTCTGCTGAGCCTGCCCTAGTTTTTGCAATCGATGCACCAGACTGTGACAGAATGTCAGGAAATGGCAATAAGAGAAAAATAATGCTCGCTTATCTATCACCAGGCCCTTGGGGGTACTGTATCTAAAATGCGATCACACTTGGAATGCTGTATAGTTACAGTTGGGATAAACTGGAAAAAGACACAATGAAGCCGGAGAAAGTGGGGGAGAAGGTACTTCTCTGTGAAGGAAGGTTACAATGTTTGGATGGTTTGCAGAGGGGGGAAATGATGTGAGAGAATAGCTTAGAAGTTAATAACATTATGTACAGTGTAGCAAAATGTTGTTAGGAATAAGTTTTTCTCCCCCTCTCCTGTTACGAGAACCCAGGGTCTAATGAAGACAAACCGAAGAGATTCAAGACTTTTGAAGATAAAAACAAGGATTCCTTCATGACACACCAAAATACGAAACCCACCTACTTCACTGCTGTAAGATCGAGCGAGGACCATCAACTTGTATAGTCAAATTCGTGCAGCGTAAGCATACCAGTGGCTAACAGTCATGATAGTTACCCTGTTTCCCCCAAAATAAGACAGGGTCTTGTATTAATTTTTGCTCCAAAAAAGTATTAACACTTATTTTCAGGTGTTTTATTTGTTTTCATGAAGAACAATCTACATTTATTCAAATACAGTCATGTCATCTTCTGGTTGCTGCACAATGGTGGAGGGTGGGTTTCACTTAACTGGGGCTTATTTTGGAGGTAGGGCTAATATTATGAGCATCCTAAAAATCATTGTTATTGTTGTTTAGTCGTTTAGCCGTGTCCGACTCTTCGTGACCCCATGGACAAGAGCACGCCAGGCCTTCCGGTCTTCCACTGCCTCCCAGAGTTTATTTATTTATTTTTATTTATTTATTTTATTTCTATCCCGCCTATCTGATCATATTAGAGTTTGGTCTAATTCATGTTGATAGCTTCGATGACACTGTCCAGCCATCTCATCCGCTGTCGCCTCCTTCTCCTCTTGCCTTCACACTTTCCCAACATTAGGGGCTTTTCCAGGGAGTCTTCTCTTCTCATGAGATGGCCGAAGTATTGGAGCCTCTGCTTCAGGATCTGTCCTTCCAGGGAGCTTTCGGGGTTGATTTCCTTCAAAATGGATATGTTTGTTCTCCTTGCAGTCCAGGGGACTCTCAAGAGTCTCCTCCATCACCACGATTCAAAAGCATCAATTCTTCAGCAGTCAGCCTTCTTTATGGTCCACCTCTCACTACTGGAAAAAAACATAGATTTGACTATTCGGACTTTTGTTGGTGAGGTGATGTCTTCTTTTTAAGATGGTGTTGGGGTTTGTCATCGCTTTCCTCCCAAGTAGCAGGTATCTTTTAAGTTTGTGGCTGCTGTCACCATCTGCAGTGATCATGGAGCCCAAGAAAGTAAAATCTGTCACTGCCTCCATATCGTCCCCTTCTATTTACCAGGAGGTGATGGGACCAGTAGCCATGATCTTGGTTTTTTTTATATTGAGCTTCAGACCGTTTTTTGCAGTCTCCTCTTTCACCCTCATTAATTCTGGCTTGGGATTCCTCCAGCCCGTCCTTTTGCATGATGTATTCTGCATATAAGTTAAATAAGCTGGGGGACAATATACAGCCTCGTTGTACTCTTTTCCCAGTTTTGAACCAATCAGTTGTACCATATCCAGTTCTAACTGTTGCTTCCTGTGCCATGTATAGGTTTCTAATAGATAGATAAGGTGGTGAGGCACTCCCATTTCTTTAAGGACTTGCCATAGTTTGCTGTGGTCCACACAGTCAAAGGCTTTTGCATAGTCAATGAAGCAGAAGTAGATGTTTTTCTGGAACTCTCTGGCTTTCTCTATAATCCAGCGCATGTTTGCAATTTGGTCTCTAGTTCCTCTACCCCTTCGAAATCCAGCTTGTACTTCTGGGAGTTCTCGGTCCACATACTGCTGAAGCCTTGGAGGATTTTGAGCATAACCTTGCTAGCGTGTGAAATGAGTGCAATTGTATGGTAGTTGGAGCATTCTTTGGCACTGCCTTTCTTTGGGATTGGGATGTAGACTGATCTTTTCCAGTCCTCTGGCCACTGTTGAGTTTTCCAAACTTGCTGGCATATTGAATGTAGCACCTTAACAGCATCATCCTTTAAGATTTTTAATAGTTCAACTGGAATGCCATCACCTCCACTGGCCTTTATTGTTAGCCAGGCTTTCTAAGGCCCACTTGACTTCACTCTCCAGGATGTCTGGCTCAGGGTCAGCAACCACACTATCTGGGTTGTCCGGGATATCCAGATCTTTCTGGTATAATTCCTCTGTGTATTCTTGCCACCTGTTCTTGATATTGTCTGCTTCTCTTAGGTCCCTACCATTTTTGTCCTTTATCATGTCCATCTTTGCACCCCCCCCAAAATTATACTAGGGCTTATTTTTAGGTTAGGTCTTATTTTTTGAGAAACAGGGTATGTGCTGCATTCAGGATCAGAAGCAAAATTTCTGAGCACTGTTTTCTGATCTTAGGCATGTATGATTTCTTTAGCCTTAGCACTTCTTTATTGGTCATCATCTCAAGAATAAATGTGTTGGTCTTTGAGATGCCAGGAAAATCTTTGTGAATGATGTTTGTCACTACGTCTTATTATAAATATTAGCAGATTGCTCAGTTTTAGTGAATAATGTATGAAAAATGTTAATAGGTCTGTTCTAATGTGTTTTTTCCCCCTTATTTACTATTCTGGGGATATGTTGTGACTGAATTGTTTTTGAAATGCATTTTCTTATATTTTGCATATTTTGTGCCTTCTCATAAGGTTATGTTGATTTCTTGGGCACAAATAACAATGGAAGTGTACTATGTGAATAAAACAACACCGATTATGACAAATAGGTGTTAGTATTATAAGGAGGAAAGGAGAGAGACAGGGGTAGGGAAGGCCTAAGTTCTTTTGCTGCCTGAGCCCAAGGCAGATCCTGTCATCACACAATTGGCAGCCATTACCTAATGGCACCACAGTGAAGATGTTTCTAAGTCTAAGGCCCCACCATGTTTTCATGAGATTTTGTGAGATCTGTAAAAACACATCTTTCAAGATCAGGCCAAATGGGATTTGAAGGAGACCTTTCCATATTCAAGTTCAGTCTGTGGGTGACCGCGGAGCACTGACTGATCTGGTTCTCCTGTTCCTGGCAAGCCTTGGAAGATACTGGTGCCAGGTGGGCACTGGCTATGCTGGCTAGCGCATCTTTGAAGTTGTAACCCCCAAAAAATTATTAACATCTCTAAACTCTGGTAGTGGGTGGCATTTGAGTGTCATTCTGCACTTTTAGTGGCCACAGCAGCACTAGTTGGGTGGCTCTGGTTGGCAGCCCCAGGGTGCTTGTTCTGCGCCACTCTCAGTCTGCCATCGGAGACTGGTGGCTTTGTGTGACTCTTGATGGAACTGGCCAGGAGAGGCAGGCTTAATAAAAATCTCTAAACCCCTCCAGAGTGTTCCCTATGTGTAAAAAAAATTAATTCCATCCTCTTTTAGAAGCAGTAGCTAAGAAGCTGCCCCCACCACCACGATATTCAAGCTTTGCTAGTAATGCAAACAGCCTGATCTTGACTATAATTACTAACGAATAAGTCAGGATGAGGTTGGCATGGCTGGATTCCAAATCAATGTGCTTACAACTGTTGTCCTCATTTGACCAAACTTGTTTGCTTCTTTCTGGAAGTGCATTCATCAGTTTCCCTTTGCTGGTCTTCACTGCCTCATTACATCTTTTCAGTCCACATGCTTACAACCAAATTAACAGATGAAGATGAGGTGGGGAGGAAGGACTCGTGTTGGCTCTGAGCCTTGGTTAGCAGGATGGCCGATAAATACAACAGGCCTAATACAGGCGGGATGCAGGTCACGCTAGCTAGCTATTTCCTGGCAAACTGCAGTCATTAAAACAGGTGGTTGAAAATGTGTGATGTCACTTTTCTCTTCTGTAACTTTGATCTCATAATCTTTCTGGTTCAGCTCTACAAGTAGGTCTTACTCCTGTTGTGCATTAGTGTCAAGGCTGAGGTGCTTCTTGTGTTGAAAAGGACCTCACCGAGCATTTCAGTGACGAAATGCTATCCCCGCTTGGTGCTAGAGACAATAGTACAATAAATCTTGCCCTCTTCTATGATCATGACCGCAGGGTGTTACATGAAGCAGATTGTTTAATTCTATTGCATAACACACCCAGTCTTCACTTCATCTTTCTGTCACAAACTGCTGGATAGCTTAGTTACACATTGGGAGTTCAATTCCCCTCTGTGCCACTTTGGCAGATGCTGGACCAGATGATCCACAGGATCCCCTTCTAGCTCTACAATTCTAATATGATAATTGTCATGTCCTGTTCTCCCTTAATAATATCTCCTATGTCTTATTTTCTGCTTGTTTTCTTCTTTTACACCCCAGGAACTGTGATGTGTTTTATCACACACTGTTGATCAAGCTGGGTAGTTCAGTGAGTTTGTCTGCGGGGCCAGAGGCTGGGAAGTAAATCCCCCACTGTGCATCCCAGAAAAGCTAGGTTGTGTGGCCTTGAATAAGCTGGACAGGCCTAGGATGCCCTCCCTAAAAGGAATGGTAGAACACTTCTAAGTATTTTCTACTTAGAAATCCCTGAAAAGGGTCATCATAAGTCAGACAGCACACATTTATTATTATTTATCAAGCAACTTCCTCCTTTCAAGTTTTCCTCCAAGACTCATGGTTAGTTTGTGGGGTTTTTTTTTGTTTTTGTTTTGTTTTTTTCAGAAGTTCTGCCTGAAACACACATGCTCCATTTTTGTTTACTTTTCTATGGTCTCATCCATATGTCAGTCCATGGATGTACAGGTTCATACTTCCTGTATTGTTAGGAGGAACGAGTTAATGGCTGTAGAGTTTGGAAAAGGTAAAGGCAGCAGGTTCAGTCTGTTGTAACAATTTGTCTCAGAACAAACTGCAAGCACCTTTAAGACTAAGGAGTTTTTTTTTTCAATAAATAAAGCAGAATTCTTCAGATTAATTGAGTTGTTGTGTCTCTTGGTGGGGAAAAAAATGGGAAATTTTGATAACTTCCTTCAGCTGTGTTCTAGGTTTGGCGAATCGGAGCCCAAAAAGTGACTGTTCCAAGTTGTGTGTACAAAGTTCTGATCCGTGATTACTTTGACACTTCTGGTTCCAGATTCTGAGGGGCAGCAACCCTTCTCCCAAGCTATTCTCACTGAGTCCCTAGACATTCCACTCTGGTGAGGGACAGAGCTGTGTGTGTCCCACTCTAGCCATGCCAGTCAGCTTCTGTACGTACTGTGAAGATGAGAGGGTCACCTTGTCTTTCCCTTCAGGCAGGAAACAAACATCAGCTATCCACATAATCTCCAATAGGTAATTTAATGTGAAAAGGAGACCTTCAAGGTAGAACATATGACATTACTTCATGCTACAACAGGCTATTGAACTGATATAAAGGTTCCCCTTGACATTTAGTCCAGTCGTGTCCGACTCTAGGGTGCAGTGCTCACCCCTGCTTCCAAACCATAGAGCTAGCGTTTGTCCGAAGACAGTTTCCGTGGTCAGTACAACTAGACACGGAATGCTATTACCTTCCCACCGAGGTGGTACCTATTTATCTACTCGACTTTTTTACATGCTTTCAAATGACTAGGTTGGCAGGAGCTGGGACAAGCAACAGGAGCTCACTCCATCATGTAGGTTTGATCTTATGACTGCTGGTCTTCTGACCTTGCAGCACAGAGGCTTCTGAAGTTTAACCCACAGTGCCACCACATCTCTGTTATAGTCATTGCTAAAAGTGATGCCCCTAGATTTCATGGAGGACAATTCCCAGAACCCCCAGCTAGTTTAACCCTATATGTACTAATAAGTTTGCCCATGTGGGTGGGAAATCCTGAAAAAAGGGCCCCCAATTCTGGGTTTTGGTCTAGAAAGAGAGAGTTTTGGGTACAGAGAACTGCTTTTCCCTACTGAGCAGAAATGTAAGCCCTCATCACCATGACTCAGGTGATGGATGTCAGTGTATGTATGCTGAGGAGTGGAAGGCATTTTAAAAATAGTTATTGCATTCAATTCTTATCTGTTCCCTTAAGAAGACAATGTTTTGGAAATAATCAGAATCTGAATGCTGGACTTTGGAAGTTCAGAGACTTTTTGGCTATTTCTCCAATCAACTCATGCAGCAGGATACATTTTTACGAACCATCCATCTTGAAATATGTTTGCATTAGTGTTGCTAATTTGTTATCTGTTTTTAAAATGTACATCTTTGAAACATTTCTGGTTTGAATGTAAAACTCAGACCCCATAAAACCATAGAAAGCAGTATAATAGCATAGCGAATTACCAGGGCTTATGGAAGTCGTAGTCCAGGAACACCTGGGGGTTCCCGAGTTTGGGAACCTCCAGTCCACTAGGGTTAGTATTGTTGACTCCAAATCAGAGCTTTAAAAAGTTACTTTTTTGGAGGGAGACCACAGTGCTCAAAATCTCTCAGCCAGCATGGCCAGTACCCATGCTGAGTGTGTGACTCTGGATAGTGTGGTCTAAGAAAGTAACTTTCCAAGCTGTGCTGTAACTGGCAAGAGCACCCCAAATTCTTGGGCAGAGACCATTTTCCCCCCTCCTTGAGACCTGTTAGAGCAGCATGACAGTGGAACTAGTTACCTTGGGAGTTGGTGAGTGCTCCAACACTGGAGGCATTCAAGAAAAACTTGGATAATCACCTGGTAGATATGCTTTGATGGTATTCCTGCTTTGAGCAGGGGGTTGGACTGGATGGCCTTGTAGGCCCCTTCCAACTTCACTTTTCTGTGATTTCTATGAATTGTTGTTGTAGTTATAATAACCAATCTTCATGTTTCAAATGTGTGCATCCTGTGAGCATCATCAAAACTAGTTGCAGATGAAAGCATAACTTTAATGTTAGGTCTCTTTGTTTCAAAGTTTCATTAGCAGCAATGGCATCTGGATAATGCAGATGGAAGGCTATGCCCACTATGTTTGTCTGGGCTTTTAACAGCTAGTAGACTTTGCCGGCTGAGGCTATTTTGGATACTGCTGCTTCCAGCACTTACTGTATTTTAATCTGTTATTGTTTGTTTGCTTGCTTTTCATGGCTGCTGTGATTTTATACCATCTGTGTTTGATTTGTTTGTCGTAAGATATGTTATATTGGTAAGTTAGGGTTGCCATTCTGGTCATGCAGTACAGTAATTCTAGATTCTGTACTTAACCTTTCTGGGATGGGAAATGTCATGCCAGTTCGTTCGTTCATTTAGTCGTTTAGTCGTGTCTGACTCTTCCTGACCCCATGGACCAGAGCACGCCAGGCCCTCTTATCTTCCACTGCCTCCGGGAGTTGGGTCAAATTCATGTTGGTTGCTTCGGTGACACTGTCCAACCATCTCATCCTCGGTCGTCCCCTTCTACTCTTGCCTTCACACTTTCCCAACATTAAGGTCTTTTCCAGGGAGTCCTCCCTTCTCATGAGATGGCCAAAGTATTGGAGCCTCAGCTTCAGGATCTGTCCTTCCAGGGAGCACTCAGGATTGATTTCCTTTAGAATTGATAGGTTTGTTCTCCTTGCAGTCCAGGGGACTCTCAGGAGCCTCCTCCAGCACCACAATTCAAAGGCATCACTTCTTCAGTGGTCAGCTTTCTTTATGGTCCAGCTCTCACTTCCATACATCACTACAGGAAAAACCATAGCTTTGACTATTCGGACTTTTGTTGGCAAGGTGATGTCTCTGCCTTTTAAGATGCTGTCAAGGTTTGTCATCGCTTTCGTCCCAAGAAGCAGGTGTCTTTTAATTTTGTGGCTGCTGTCTCCATCTGCAGTGATTATGGAGCCCAAGAAAGTAAAATCTGTCACTGCCTCCATATCTTCCCCTTCTATTTGCCAGGACGTGATGTGACCAGTGGCCATGATCTTAGTTTTTTTGATGTTGAGTTTCAGACCGTTTTTTGCACTCTCCTCTTTCACCCTCATTACAAGTTTCTTTAGTTCCTCCTCACTTTCTGCCATCAGAGTGGTATCATCTGCATATCGGAGGTTGTTGATATTTCTTCCGGCAATCTTAATTCCGGCTTGGGATTCCTCCAGTCCAGCCTTCCGCATGATGTATTCTGCATATAAATTAAATAAGCCGGGGGACAATATACAGCCTTGTCGTACTCCTTTCCCAATTCTGAACCAGTCAGTTGTTCCATATCCAGTTCTATATCCATATGGATATCCATATCCATATCCAGTCATGCCAAAGATGTGCCTTTTCCCAAGCTCTGGTACTTTTAAAGGAGAAAGGTAGGGTAGAAATATTTTAAATAAACAAATAAAATAAATAATATATATCTAAAGAAATGACTTTATGTGTACCAGAGTCTGGGAGTGATGGTTTTATTTTTTTTTTAAAAAAGAAAAAGATACATTTCCCAGACTGGTGACTGGTGAACACAGGTTTGACCACATCTCCCCAGTCTTGGTTCGTCTGGACTGGTTACCTGTTACCTCCCCAATCAGATCCAAGGGTTTGGGACCACGTTACCTGTTGGAGCACCTTTTCCTAAGGTCATCCACCCAAGCCATTAGGTCCTCCCAGGCCACGATCCTCCAGGTAGCCACTCCAAGGGAAGCGAAAAAATCCTCTACTAGAAGTAGGTCCTTCTTTGCAGTGGCTCCAACATTATGGAACCAGCTGCTAATGGAACAGTTCCTGGCCCCCTCCTTCCCTCCCTCTTTTTAAAAGAAAATTGAAAACATTGTTGTACAGTGGATTCTCGACTTACAGAATGAATCCATATTGGAACGGTGGCTGCAGGTCGAAAAGTCTGTAGGTCGAGGTTCTATTGACCTACAATGCATTGAAAACCGATTAATCCCATAACCGGCCATTTTTGTTCTATTTTTTTTTCCTGGTCTGTAGGTTGATTCTCCGAAAAGTCTGTAAGTGGAGCCCGTCTGTAAGTTGAGGGTCCACTGTACAGACAGGCCTATTTTGGCAACCCTGCATGACCTGTTTTGACTGCTCTATATGGTTACATGCCCATGTCATTTTCTATTTTATATGGCTAGTTGGACTGTTATTACGTTGTTTTTATTCATATTTATTGTTTTAGTTGATTGTAAACTGTCCAGAGTAATGCTTTTGCACTAATAATGTAGTATTCAAATTTAATCAATCAATAATAAATAAATAAATTTCTGGGCCAGTTGTGGAACTCTAGATGTTGTTATCCAGAAACAAATTCATCCAAACTATTTTACTTATTTCAAAATGATAGCAAATATACTCTTGAGGTTCTGACCTTTTGACCAAAAGTTCCGGCAATACTGAGACATTATTTCCACTGGTTCTCCGCATTTCTGTTTCAAATATCTGACAAGTGGAGGATACAGTATTTAGAATGAAACAATTGATAGATACCAGACAAAATAAAACAAAGATGTACAAATGTATAAATGCCAACATGCTAATGAAGAAGGCACAGAAGAGGCTGTATTTCCTGAGAATGCTCGGCAAGTTAAATTTATCTTAACCTTTTCCTTCTGTCATACTATCGTAGCACCATTGAGAGTGTCCTAACCTATGGCATTCTGGCATGGTTTGGGAGTAGCTCTGTAGTGGACAAAAAAGCTCTACAGAGAACCATTAAAATTGCCCAGAATATCATCGGGCTCCAGCTACCAACCCTGGATGACATCTTCACATCCCGCTGTCCAAGGAAATCACACAGCATCCTGAGAGACTCTTCCCATCCTGCTTATAAGTTTTTTGAACTGTTGCCGTCTGGCAGAAGATATAGAACAATTAAGACTCGGACCACACGTTTTCTCAATAGTTTTTATCCCAGAGCTATAATTGCAATTAATAATGAGCTTAAAGACCACCAGTAGTGAATAATTAGTTAGACTGCGTTACTTGGCCTGTGGTGTAGATGTTTGTATTTTTAGTGGGGGATTTTTTAGTGGGTGGGGAGTGTTTGGGGAATTTTATGTGTGTGCATGTGTCTGGTCTCTGGGTGTCTGTGAATTTCGTTGTATGTGTATATACTTACAATGACAATATATTATTATTATTATTATTATTATTATTATTATTATTATTATTATTAAAAATGCAACAGGTAAATTGTAGTGGCACATTAAAGATAATCTACTATATTTGAATGTGAGCTTTTGTGGATCAAGTCCATTTCCTCAGACATGAAAAGTGAGATTATTTTGAAATGGGATATAAAATTCATATTAAAATATTTGTAGCTATAGAAAAGGTAGCCATGTTAGTCTGTTCAAGCATGATAGGTAATAACAAAATAAAAAAAATAAAAAAGACAAAGAAGTGGTTATATTATTATTATTATTATTATTATTATTATTATTATTATTATTATTATTATTATTATTATTATTATTATTATTATTATTATTAACCTATAACATTATTTATTTTATTATTATTATTTACCTATAACATTAAAAGCTAGTATTTAAGACTATATAAGTGAATAAGATGCCAGAACTTCTGGTCAGCTGTGTCTTTTGTTCGATTTTTCCTGTCTAAAATGCTTGAACAGACAGACAAACACGATTACTTCTTCGAAAACTACAATTCATTGACGGATCTCTTTATGCAGCAACATTAACTTCCTCAACCCTCCAGACTCTGAATAAAATGGCTTCCAAAGCGAGCCCTAGCGGTGGAACTCAGCCCAGCTTGAAAAACAGCTCTATGGTGGCTGGTTCCTCTCTAGCCCGACGTTTCTCCTCTCTGTGGTCATCCTCTCGTTTCTTATACTTTCTGGATCTCCTGGAGGGCCGTTTACTCTCCGTCTTCTGTTCAATGAATCGACCAATCGCGCAAGGGAAATTGTTTAAAATGGCAAAAGGGAGGGCCAATGGAAATTGTCTCCCGGGAAAAGGGGCGGGACAGGTGAAGGTAGGCTTCTGGACCTAGGCTGCTCCGTTGGGGGAAGGGTGAGATGAAGTTGCTCCTGCATCTCCTGTAAGTGGCTTTATTTCCACGTGTATTTCAGATTTAAAGGGGAGGTCCTTAAATAGAAGGATTGGAAATTGGGGGGTAATGCGGGAGGTGTAACTGGGGAAGAAAGTAGATGTGTTTGGGATATGGCAAGAGAGGGGCGGAGGGATCCTCCTGCACCACCGTGCAGTTGTAATTTCACTTGTTATTGCAGAATATTGTAGAATGGATCAGACGCAGGTCTTGGACTGGGATGGAGAAGACGATCCCGATTATTCTTCCAATGGGGCTGGAGACTCCGGGGAGCCCCCTAAGCCTGTGGGTCGCCTGCACCTTCTGAGCAACAAGTATGGCCCGGAGAAAGGTAATGATCTTCCTTTGTGCCTTTGCACTCTACCTAAAGGAGTGCTCACTGCTTCCCCATATCTGGTTTGTTAGGTTAGTTAAGCCTTTAGATTGATGTGTGGACAACTTGGGATGGTCCAGAAGGTTTTGGGCTCCAACTGTCCTTCGTTCCCAACCCATGTAGCTGGTGATCAGAGGTGATGGAAGCTGCAGCCTAACAGTATCTGGAGAGTCTCTTGTTCTTCACTCTTGAAGAACAATAAGGGCAGGTAATAATGTGGGGAAATGCTGGGAAACGTTGAAGGCATTAGGGAAAGAGGAAGGCCAAGTGTAAGATGGATTGACTCTGTCAAGGAAGCCATGGCATTGAGGTTGCAAGATCTGAGCATGGTTGTGAATGACAGGACCTTTTTGGAAGTCACTGTTTCCTACAGCTGCCTAAGTCAGACAGGACTTGACAGTACACAGTAACAACAATGATAATATAATGGATTAAAACTAGTTCTTCGTATGCTGAATCTTGTGGGTTCTGTTAGTGAGGCACTGCGGTCGACATGCTTCTTGCTGCCTCTTAATTCAGAACAGTTCTCAGAGGAAATAAAACAAAAAACAGTTGAGTCTTGCGGCATCTTAAAGAGCAACACTTTTTATTTGGCATATACTGAAAATAGCAGTTTGTGCCAAAATAAACTTGTTCACACCACAGAATTCTTTGTTGCTTTTGCTGCCACAGACATATGGGGCTACATCTCTGGAAAGTAAGTATATCAAGTTCCTTTCGGGGATGGATCTTCGGAAAAGGGCAAATTATAGCCACAAAGGGGCTCCTTTGGTGAAATGAGGCATTTGTGGTGCAAATGCTAACTGTAAAGTACTTGGAGAGCACAGATGGGCTGAAAACAAGTTAAAACGGTTAGGAAAAATTCAAGATAGGCAGGACTTATAAAAGATAAAGTTGTAGTCCTAGGTTTATTGAACTGGAGAATAGTTTCTATTGGATTGAATCCAAACAAATATATTTCTTTATCGCATCACATTTACAGCTGGCTGGCTGGATCACTCAGTGGTTTAGGCATCTGAGTGTAGAGCCAGAGGTTGGGAGTTTGATTCTCCACTGGGCTTCCTGTGAGTGGAGACAGCCTGTGTGGCCCTGGGCCAGCTGCACAATCCCAGGGTGCTCCCAGAAGAAGGGAATGGTAATTCCTCAGTATTCTCTTCCTGGAAAACCCTGAAAAGGGTCATCATAAGTCAGAATTGACTTGAGGGCACATGATTATTATTATTTACAGTGGTGCCTCGACTTACGAACTTAATTGGTTCTGGAAGATGGTCATAAGTTGAAATGGTCATAAGTTGAAGCACCATTTCCCATAGGAATGCATTGAAATATAATTCATCCGTTCCTAGTGAAGAAAAAAATCACCAACAAAAAAAATCCCACAACAGCACTGCAAGACCCATCGGAAATGGGATTAATCCGTTCCGGCCGAAGGGGGGCAAAAGAAAAAGCAAACCATGCAAGACCCATCGGAAATGCAAAAAAAGCAAAGCAGAAAGCAAGCAAACCATGCAATACCCTTCGGAAATGGGGAAAAAGCAAAGCAGAAAACAAGCAAACCGTTAAAAACCCATCAGAAATGCCCTTATTGGTGTATGCGTGAGATAAATATTTCCCTAAACAATTTAATTTAGAAAATCTGACACTATTCTGTTACTTGTGATCTGATCCTCCCCTGTTTATGCTACAGAAACCATGGAAAGCTTACAGAGGTTCAATCACAATTTCCTTTATATCCTCTCATATTCCTCTAGGACCATAAAAATCCAAAGGTGGCCACCAGCAAAAAAAGAAAAAGAAAAAGAAAAAAAAGGAAAGGTTTTTAAAAATTATTATTCTAGTGTGGCTGAGATCCTTTTAATTGCACTGGTCCTTCATCAGGGAAAAACAGAATACTGAAATCATCCGGTTCTATTATCCTTGCTCGTTATGGCAGCATGGGGGGCTGAAAAGTGAGAGCAACATATCCAGTATCTTCCAACTTGTCCTCCATTATTATTATTTAAAGTTTGAACTGTCTTGTTATAATAAAATATTTTTTAAAATGTCTTCGCCGCTTTGCTATTGTGCTTTTACTTTTGGTGGCCCGCTTAAATGAGGGAAACATGCTTAGAGTCCAGCTATAAGTGTTTTATATAGGTTACCCTTTTGCTGATGGTTCACTTAGAAGCTGTTACAGTATATATATTTTTGTAACCATATGCATATGCGTAGGAAAGCCAATTAGATTTGCATACACCTGGGAGGCAGGAAAGTTCAAAGGGTTGGATCATACTTCTGCACTCTTAAAGAGCAGGCTGGGTAGGTGGGGCTTGTCAGCCCTGGAAGGCAGCCCATCTAGGAGAAGGAAAACTACAATTTCAAACCTCTCACTGCACTGTGGCTATATCCACTCATGGAAAAGGCTTCAGGAGTTAACCTTGAGGCAAAATCCGGAGCCAGAGTCCCAGAGGCAGTTCGTGTCGTTCTGCCAACTCCTGCAACGTTGCTGGAACCAGTTGTATTGGCCCTGGCCTTTCCATTGGACCATTTCAGTGATGTGGAGGGGGGGGATCTGCTGCTTGGGTAACAGCCTATCCTCCATATTACTTTACCCAGGCTTCATGCTCTGGAACTCCTCGATTCAGAGCATGTTACTATAGTCTCTCGAGACTGAAGGATGCCTATGTAATGCATTGTTTATGATGCACCAGAGCCACTAGCTTTTCTGTGGTTTATAGAGGTTGCTGACATTTGCTGTTTATTGTCCCAAGAGTGATTGGAAGTTTGTTGTGCTAGAGAAATTGACAGTAAAGTGAGTTTTCTGCTTAAGCTGACATTCTTTTAAAAGTAAAGGCTTTACTGAAAAATTCAGTCGCAAGCTATATAAAACAATATTGGAAAAATAATATGCATACTAGGAGACTTTAATGCAATTGTAGATGAGAGATTTGACTACAAGTGGTAAAAAAGGGGAAAAGGGAAGGAAAAGATTTCCAAAAAATTTCTTTTGTACGGCAGAAGAACTAGGATTATGGAGAGAAACAAATACTAAAAACTCTCAATTTACCTTCTACTCAAATAGGCATAAATCCTGGTTGAGAATGGATGTGATCTGGCTATCCTCAGAATTAAAAACCGAAATACAGGAAGTAGAAATAGAAACCAATATTTGGGCACATCATGATCCAATGAAAATGTGGTGGAAAGGACAAAAAAGGCAAGAGAAGATGGACCTTAAACCAGGGAATACTGGAGGATAAAGAATTTGTGGAAAGAATTAAAAAAGAAATGGAATTCTTCTTCGAAGAAAATAAAAAAGAGGAAACATCCCTCCAAACGATTTGGGACATAGCTAAAGCATATTTCAGAGGATTAGCCATATCATATATAGCCAAAACTGACATATAAACAGCACCCTTTATATTAGGTGTGCCAAATGGTTCAATGGCATCTTGAGGGCCACAACTTTCCCAGCCCTAACTTCATCCCTGTTCCAGTGTTTGGTACCTCTGGGTACTGAATGCATGATGGTCTCCTCATCTTGCTAGCATTGCCCGGTGGCTGATGTATAACTGGAATCAATCCAGAGAGGCTCCTGCATATTTGTAGCCTCCTCTATAGAGATACAGACTTTGGTCAGTCAGTCCGTCAGTCTGCATCCCGTGGAAGGAGCCCTACACATGCATTCACGCATGTGCATGCGGGGCTGACTTCAGAACGCATACTAATCACACAGCAGAGATGGAGAGCAGTTGGCTTGTGCATCGGCATCAGGAACCCCTTCATTTGCTCTTTCCAGAACGTGGGAATTTGGGGGGTATTGGACATCCCATAGTCCTCTCTAGCATACGTCCTAACTAACTGAAAGCTTCCGGAAATCTCAAAAAAGGACACGTCTATATGTACTTAATTTTTTTAATGCTATATGTTTGAAGAATATGTATTGTATATGATGTATGATAGAAAATCTGGATGAGGAACATAGTATCAAAATATATACGATTTGAAAATACTTTGTTGTTGTTATTTTTTAAAGGAATGAACTGATGGGTAAACCCTTTGCCTTACCTGGATAAAAATTTGAGTTTAGCTCTGCAGTGACCAGATGACATTGGTTTATCCTTGGTTTATATAATCACACCTTGTATGTATTTAAGATGCTTCCAGGAGAGTTGATTTGCTTTCAACTAGCATCAACCTCTGATTCATCCTGAATTATATAATCCAATAAGGTGAGGCTAGTGTCAGATTAGTTATTCATGTAATAAGCCCAGCTGCCTTTAATGTTGTGGACTGAAGCAGGATGAGTGGAGGTGTGAAAAAATAGGGATTATGGGTTTTGTAGAGGTCTATTCTGCCTTTTTGACTCACAGGAACAAAGTAGAGTAATAACCATTAAATAAATAATTTACCCATCACAGTAAAAATGTACCTTGAGAGAAAAAGGGCAAAAAGAAAATGTGCTGTTATATACTGCCCCATAGCATATAAGGTTTACAGTTTAATTATTCAGGCTATACAGTGCCCTCCCAGCAAGCTGGGTACTCAGTAACAATCTTGGAAGGATGGATGGCTGAGTAAACCTTGAGCCGGCTACGAGGGATTGAACCTGGGTTGTGAGCAGAGTTTTGTCTGCAATACTGCAATTTAACCACTGTGGCATGAGGCTCCTTGAAGCATAACCAAAGAACTGAGTTCAAAACCAAACCAAAAGGGAGTCAAAAGCAACATAAGATACAGGGAGTCGTTCAAATAAAACAGCTCTTCCGTTGTGGGTTCCATTAAACATAATTTCTTCTCTCTCATTTCTAGATTTCTGGATCTATCCTGGGGAAAATGTGATTGGCCGTTTGGAAAGCTGCCAAATCTGCTTGCCAGCCTCTTCGGTCTCAAAAAATCATGCCGTGATCGAAGTCCCCTCCCCAGATGGGCCCCACCTCCTGTACGACAAAGGCAGCCTCAATAAAACGCGACGCCAGCGTCTGATCTTGAAGCCGGAAGTCCGGTACAGCCTTCAAGATGGGGACGCTTTGCTCTTTGGGGACGTGGGTTGCCAGTACTTCATCCTTGCCCCGGGGGGCGCCTCTGAATCCTCCGATGAGTCCATGGAGGTGCCACCCACTCAGACGAGGCCAAATGCCAGTGCCTTCGTCATCGAGGAGACGCCAGCACCGGGAAAGAGGCTGCGTTTGGAAGGAGTCCTCGTCCAAGATTCAGACAAGGAAGAAGAAGGGGAGGATGTGGTGAACGGGGCTGGCAGGAAGAACGGTAGGTGAAGGTTGTGAAGGAGAAGAGGTTTAGATTTGGGAGGCCCCCAAAATCTCTGCTCTCGTATTGCACAATGCTTTCTTGCACGCAGCCATCTTGTCTGGTTCCAGAAGCTCAACAGAGTTTGCTCCTGGTGGTTAGGGATGGGGTTTTCAGAACTGACAAACCCCTAATCGCGTAATTCAGTGTGGAAAGTCACCGGCCGTGTTATGAAACCGGCAGCCCTCAAATTGGGAGGAAGTAGAGAAGCGCCTTTATCTCTATGCTGTTCCAGCATAGCTTCTCAGAAATGTTAGGCAAGTGCCCAGCTGCATCCTGGGACTCACAAGGATTCCCTGCAACTCACAGTGGGTCATGGGGGCGGGGAATGAGTTCCAACTGAGGCTGCCTCCATCTTCGCGCCCCCCCCCCCCAGCAGCATTGTGAATTGCAGGGAATCCTCACGATTCCCACCATGCAATGGGACACAGATGAGCAGCACAAAAATGGCACGGAGGTGAGGGAGTTGCTGTACGTCCTGCCATTTTTGGGCTGGGGGGGGGGTTGCGGCTGAATTATGGGACAGAACATTCATCAGTTTCCAAAAAATCCTTTCCCTATTACAGTGGGGTCTTGACTTGAGAACTTAATCCGTATTGGAAGGCGGTTCTCAAGTCAAAAAGTTCTCAAGTCAAATCTGCATTTCCCGTAGGAATGCATTGAAAACCATTTGATCCGTATCTGCTGTTTTCCGTCCATAGAAACTAATGGGAAGCTGCTATTCCTCCTTCAACCACTAGAGGGGGATATTTTGTTTCTTTTTTTCTTAGGTCAAGAAAGGTTCAGGGAAGGCAGGGAAAATACAGTCCAGGCAGTCTGAAGACTGTCTCCCAATCCACTCTCTAAACGCTGGGAGGAGTGAGGAAGCAGACAGGCACCCCTTTCACTGGCCAACAGTTAACTGAAAGTTCAAATTTTGCACTTTCCCTGCCTCCCACGTGGTTTTTTTCAGTTCTTAACTCAAATCTAAGTATGTAAGTCAAGTCAATATTTTCCTACGAGAGTGGTTCTTAAGTCAAAATGTTCTTAACTCAAGCCGTTCTTAAGTCAAGACCCCACTGTACTTATTACTTGGATGAATGAACACCAGGGAATAAGGAGAATTTCCATGTGAGGCTAAGATAAACCCCCCACACCTGGAATATTTGAGAATTATTGCTGCCAGTCAGAGCTGATGATGCTGTCCTAGATGCAGCATCAGTCTAAGACAGCTTCCCATGTTCCTGTAATTCTGCTAGGATAATCAGGACTCTGGGTATGCATACTCAGGAGTGCATATGAATGCAAAAAAAATTCCTATCAGGCGCAGAAATCAAGTTTCTAAAAATGATGACTTCTGCTTGGTTTTTTTAAAAAATAGTAAGTTTACAACTGATGGCTTAATTATGGGGTTGTTGTGAAGCCCATCTGGATCGGACTACCAGTTATAGAATAGAATATTTATGTATTTCATAGCTTTCTATATTGATCCATTAGTGCAAGACATAGAATAGCCCTTCTGAGGAAAATATAGATGTATTCCATTATATATAAAATGCTGCTTTGCAGTGGAATTAAGTTTCTAGTCTGTTTAGTACTTATACGGCTGGCCGTCAACAACTCTTCAAGCAAGGAATCTGTGGTCCCTGGGATCTTTTAACACGATTGGGTCCCTCAGTAAAACGTCAGCTCCCAACTCTCGCCTCCCCATGGACTGTGCTAGCAAGGCCGGCTGGACATTCTCATACAACAACATCTGGAAACCCACTTGCCCATCACCCTGTCCAGCCACAAAGGACATGGTTTCAACCTAAGATGGTACACATTTATTAAAAATATTTTGACCCCACCTTTCTCCTTAGAAAAAGATCCATTTACCACATTTAAAAACAATATTTAAGAGCAAAACAATGCGTGCACAAAGGTGACATACATCATTAAAGGCAAAACATGTGCTCTATGAAAAAAAACAGTGGCCCTTTGCTGAAAAGTGGGAAGGGCTGGTGGTGATGTTGAAGAAAGAGGAAATCCCCCCCCCAATTGCTTTTTTTCCTTAATTTAATCTTGTTGTCTTTGCTAGGGTCTGATCCTGCTGTCGATGATGGCCCTGGAGGGCCCTTCAAGTTGGCCTCTTCCATGTTTTCCTCTCCTTCTGCTGCTGTTGTGCCTGAAAGGTATGTTTTCTTTTTAGCAAATGATCTGAGGATCATACTTACGAATCCTGAGTCAAGATATCCTTTGGAGACAAGAAAAGAGGCACATTTATCTTTTGGGAACGATTGGATTATTTCCTGAAAAAATAAGGCAGCAGCTATGCATCGCTTGTCGCCGTCATCACCACCTTCTGCATTTTTGCTATGCTTGCTTAGCAGTAAATAAATTATTGGTTCTTAGTGTTTTAAGAGCTTTTCAGGACACTCTTCACATTGCTTGCTTGAACTGAACCTTCCTTATCCCTACCAGAAACAGCTCCGTCATGTCTGGTGGTGTGAAGAGAACGTAGCAGGCTGAGCATATATAGAAGAACGTCTCCAGTGGTATAATTCTGCTTCTTACATGAAGCAGAAAAAGCAGTGATGCCTCAGTGCTAGGAGACACTTTATCCGGAAGCAGCCAGTGTCGCTAATGAAGGCTTGTTGGTCTGCAGATTGTACTTAGTTACATAGCTTGGGTTAAAACCATCTTTCAGAAGCTGAAATTTCATTCCCTAATTTATTGGCGAGCCCTTTTTAAAATTACTGCAACATAAATATTAAAAGAGGAGATGGCAAACCATGTATTCCAAGGGAATGGCTCTTCTCAAGTGGAGCCAGCTGCAACATGGATGCGTATCACCAAAAGGGAAAATGTGTTTTTCTCCAAAATGTTTTGATTAAATTACTTAAAAAGAACTCATTAGAGCAGTGGCTTCCATCCTCGGGTTCTTAGATGTTCTTGGACTACAACTCACAGAAATCCTGACCGATACAGCTAAAGATGAAGGATTATGGGAGTTTTAGTCCAAGAACATCTGAGGACCCAAGGTTGGGAACCCGAATGCACGAGAGCAATAACTTAAGGCAGACGTGGGCAGTGTAGCCCTCCAGATGTTACTGGAGTTCAGTTTTCATCCTTCCTCATAATTGGCTATGCTGGTTAGAGGGGCTGAAGGGGAATTATAGGGCAGCAGCCTCTAGAAAGCCAAACTTTCCCATCCTGGACCTTACATTGCTTTACCTGGACTAGAGTCTTTGATGCTGAATGGATGAATCTGGTTGTTTATCGCTATTTTTTATTTTCTTGCTTTGTTTTTTGTGTTTCACAGCGATGACGAAAGTGGGGAAGCCTCTGTCAGTGAGCTGCCTTGTCCTTCGCTGCGTCTGTGCTTTGAAAGCCAGGATGCTGAGCCTGGCTCTTTGGAGAACGGAGGGGTCCCTCCTTTGAATCATGAGAGAAATCCTGTACAGTCAGGAGGTGCTGAGATTGCAACAAAAGCCCAGCCGGATTTGGGAGGAAGAACAGCTAAAAATCAAGAGGCTCCTTCGGTTGCTTTGGCAGAAGGCGTTCACCTGGACAGTGATACTGATGTGGATGAGGAGTTCACAGGTGGGATCTCAGAGCCATCCACGTCAAGGTGTCTGCCAGGAACCAGCAAGACCCTGGAGGTGGGCAGTGACACCGACGCGGATGAATCTGTGTCAGTAAATCCAGAGCCTGATAATCAGAAGAATCACCAAATGGCCATTGAGGTGGGCAGCGATACAGATGTGGAGGAGATGGTAGAAGACCCCAATGTCCCCCAGACCCATCAGCCTGCTGAAAATGGGGAGGAGCACACAGATGCAGAAGAGGGGACGGAGAATCCAAGCATGGCAGATCCTGGAGGCCACGGGTCCGGCCCTCAAAAGGAGGGTGGCTGCAAGGATGTAAGAGAGGCCAGAGAAGACCAAGACGATGCACCTCCCAAAGGCCATCCACTGGGTGAGGAGGAGGAGGAGGAAGACAGCGACACAGATGTGGAGGGAGCCATTGGGGATTCCGATGCGAAGGTCCAGAAGCTCCTTGAAAACAGGGACAGTGATACAGACGTAGATGATGCCTCCCCCAAAAGGAAGAACCCAGATGGGGCTCTGAAGACCCACGAGCCTGCTTGTGACAGGGATAGCGATACAGTTGTGGATGATGCGTCGGGAGCAGGGGGTGTTTTGGAGACCCTTCGGGACAGCGATGGGGATACAGACGTGGAAATGTCTGACTTGGTGCTGGAGAATTCCGATGTTGCTCGGACGCAGGGGCCCCACCCTCTGAGCAGTAAGGACAGCAGTGCGTGCGTGGGAGAGATCCCCCTCAAGGGGGTTGTGCATCTGGACAGTAGATGCCCAGGGCAAGGGCCTGGGGTGGAGGCAGACAGTCCCAGTGTTGAATTTAAGGGGAATCAGGAGGCTGTCAGTGAAGCGTCGCAAAGCTTTGACGGGAAGAAACCTTTGGAAAACCCCAAGGTTGTCAAGGATACAACTGTTTCATCTCAAAAGCCAGGCCTGCCCGTTCTCTCTGTGGACAGCGATACAGACGTGGAGGATGAGGTTGAAAATCCGAACGGAGGGTCAGAAGAGGGCCACAAAGCGGCAAGTGTTGGGCCTGGGAGAGGAGGTGGAGGAAGCTTTCTAGAGAATTCTGGTGTCGGATCCCCTCAAAGTCCCGTGGCGGATGGGGTTGGGGGCAGCGATACTGATGTGGAAGGGGCGTCCCCCTCCCACAAGGAATCCGTGGCTCAAGACAGCGAAACAGACGTGGAAGAGGCAACTGTGCCGTTGGTCCCAAGAGAGACTAGCACAGCCAGGAGGGAATCGGCGGCTTCTGCGACAGAAGTGAGAGTCCGCCAGGAACCTTGCAAAGGGAATGAGTATCCAGGCGCCGAGGGAAACGAGGCCCCTCCAGCTGATGATGGTAGCAACACTGACGGTGAGGGGTGTGTGTGTGAGAAAGGGGGTACTATTTATTTATTTGTTTGTTTGTTTGTTTGTTTATTTTTTTTTATTTTATTTTATTTATATCCCGCCTATCTAATCAATTAAGACCACTCTAGGCGGCTTACAACAACAAAAACAACAATGTAATTAAAAGCCATTTTTACATAAGGGAAAACTTTCAGCAAGATGGGACAGACAGTAGGGAGTGGAGAATTTTCCCGTTTCGTCTCTAGTCCTGGCAATCCCTTTATCTTGGGCTCTGTGTTGTGGTGACAGTCCAATGGTATCTGGAGGGCTGCCTATGGTGGTGCCTGGCGTTGTGCCAGTTGCATTGAGTCTGGCTTAGCGACAGCTGCAGCCTTTTTGATGCTGCAGAAATGTGGGTAAGCAACAGTGCATGCTGGGATGGGAAGTTGTGGTGGGAGGGAATGCTTCTTTTTCAGCGTTCAAGCCTCCAGGCTGTGATTTCGGGGAAATGCCGTCCCTCCCTCCCTCCAACACCCAGTCAGCGTTTTCCTATCCACTGAGCATGCTCAGTTCTCATTTTGCTTTGCTTGCTGGGCTCTCCTTAGCTTAAGGTTGTAGCTTTGGAAGAGGTAGCCGCGTCCGCCCGTGTAAGGCAAAATCCAAAGAAAGAGGACAAAACAAGACAAAAGCATGCGGTACCTTAAAGACTATTATATTTTAATGTGAGCTTTCGTCGACAAAGTCCACTTCATCACCCATATGGAAACAGTGTTCTACTTGTGAAATTAATATTTCACCCGTTATTTCATTTTTTCCCCATATGTCTGATGAAGTGGGCGTGTCCAAGAAAGCTCGCATTAAAATATAATAGTTAGTCTTTAAAGTGTCACATGGTGTTTTTTGGTCTTGTTTTGTTGCTTTGGATTTTGGCAGATTAGTTTAAGGTGTTTGTCCTAAGGATATTTTTCATTCCTGCAGATCTCCGGAGTCTCCCTTGTCTGCTGTTATCTTGTGCGTGGTAACGCTGATTTGCTTGTATAAGTATTGAACGGTCCCACCTGAATAGGGGAAACCATCCGATTTATTGATTGGACTTATAGAACTCAGGGTGGCACGTGGTAACGGTAGAATAAAAAAGTATAATGTTAGTAGCAAACAAGTGCAACAAATAAAACAAAATAAATTGGAATCCCAGTTCAAATTTAAAAAATAATAATAATCTAAAAACAAATCCATAGGGAGAAGTGGAACCCAGCTGGTAATAAGCACTATCCTCAGTCACTAATCAGATCACGAATATGTTCAGCTTCCAGTAATGGACAAAGGGCAAGAAAACCTCTCGTCAAAGGGAGTTCCGGAGCCTGGGAGCCACCACTAAAAGTGTCTTCTCTTTTTGAGTCCCTACCAAGTATACTTTTAAGGGGGTGTTCGGAAGAAGACAAGAGCCTCCCTGGAAGAACTGAGAAACTGGGTGTGGCATCATCTTCAAATAGCTTGGAATCATTTGTGCAGGGCAGTTGCAAACCATTTGATCATAATAACTAATCATGTGCTCCTCAAGTCAGTTCCAACTTAAGTTGACTCTTTTCCACATTTTTCCAGGGACAGAGTACTCAAGTGGTTTACATTCCCTTCTTCTGGGACTGTGCAATTTGCCCAAGGCTACACAGGTTGGCTTTACTCCCTGGATGCCCAGTAGGGGAATCGAACTCCCAACCTCTGGCTCCACAGCCAGATATGTAAACGCCTGAGACATCCAACCAGTTAGATCATAACCAGTGCAGTGAATTGTGGGCCAATAAACAAGGCTGGTAGCCCATGAAGGCGTTGAATAAGGGAGTCCTGTGGGCCTTGCAGAGTTCATTGGCTTCCCTCATTTTGCTTCCCTTTTCTACTCCGTTCTCCCAGATGATCCTGACCTGGCTTTCCAAGCAACGCAGTGTTTCTTGCCTCCCGAGACTTCGTCCCCCATGCCTGAAAAGGCCCACAACACGACCGTGGCAGGTAAAGAGGGTTGCAGGATTCCTGGGTTCTCTGGCAGAAGATGAAATAAGGACATTCCGTGCTGGGAGCTGCAGCTTTTAGGACCCTTAGAAACTCTGACTTTGCTTGTGTTTTGTGATCTTCAAGCACTACCCTCACCAAATACCTGTAGGCTTGCAGGATGCAGTGGGATGAAGGTTGAGATGGTGATGAGACTGTTTCTGAATGTAACTGTGGAAGATAATGGATTATTATCTTGGAGGATGTCCTGTCCTTTTTCTCACTGGGTCTCGTCCCCTCTGCTTTTAACTTCTCAGCAACAACCCTGTGAGGCAGCGTGAGGTGGAGGCTGAGAGAGGTGCGGCTGGCCCAAGATGGCCTAGGGAGTTTCATGGCTTAGCGGGGGCTTGGATGATGCTCTTCCTAGAGTTGCACATCAAGGGCAGCCACTACACTGTACTGGCTCCATGAATTCCTAGTTCCTAAGGAGTAACAGGAGGAGAAAGCATCCGTTCTGTAAGAAGCTGGTGGTTTTCTTGTCACATCTGTCTTTGCCAGTAGGCGAAGCAGGACTCTGCAGTAGCTAATCCCTTTGGCCCGACCAAACAGGGCTGCTGTGAGGTTCTTAAGTGTGTTCTTTACAAATAAGATTTCTTGAAGTGAGTGGGAGGGACTTGAGAGTGATCCTCTGGATTGAGAGGCATGGAAGAATCGATATCATGATTTCTGGTTTCTGCCTTTTGATTCCCTTCCCTTCTTAAATGCCTTAAGGAAAATCATCCTTTCAACTCTTTTCTCTTGTTTTTTTTGTTGTTGGAGTTATTCTACCTAGATATTAGGTCCTTGTGACATGAAGTTCTTCTCTCCCCCCCCCCCCCCGGTGTCTTTTTCCTCTACCCCCATCCCAGATTCCAGTACCTGTCTAGAAGAGGAGGCCACGCAGGCATTTCTCCCTCAGTCCCCCTCTGTGGCAACCACACTCCCGCTTAAGAAAGGTGAGTCTGTTGTGGCTCTTTCCATTCGCCCTCCTTTGTGATCGAATGGACGCTTTCACAGTATCCTGCATAGGACTGGAGGTGGAGGGGACCGCTGGTTCATTTTGGGTGGATGATGGGACCTTGTGATCTCCCCCCTTGGGCATCCTGTCTAGCTGTACAGTGTGTCTGAGATCACCCGGAATTTCTCATCCATGCCTCCCTGTCTTGCTTGGAACCCACTGAAAATGCTTTTTTTTGGCCAGAATCCTGTTGCTCTGTCTGATTCGCTGAATAACGCAGCAAAACCTATGGAGGATTTAGGATCTTTAATAATAATCATACACGGTCAGGTCAGTTCTGACTTACGGTGACCCTATTCAGGGTTTTCTAGAGAGAAGGTCCTCAGAAGTGGTTTGCCATTCCTTTCTTCTGGGGATGTCCTGGGGATGTGCAGCTGGCCCAAGGCCACCCAGGAGGCTTAGTGGGGAATCAAACTCACAACCTCTGGTTCTGAAGCCAGACACCCAAATCTCTGAGCTGTCCAGCCAGCCTCTCTTCAGTTGTTGAGGAAGAGCATGGTGCCCACCTGTGCGGAGGTGAGCATCCTAGGCTTGTTGTCCCATTGAAGTCCAGCTCTCTGTAGAAGGTGCATCCAGGTAGTCTCTCCACTTGAGCCTGAATCTCAGCTTTGGGCATTGTGGGGGGGCAGGTGAAGAGGAGATTTCCCCCCCCCCCCCCGTGCAAAGTCCATTTAGAACTATCTCACCCTCTTCAGGCAACTTGCATTTCCACATTTGGAAGGGTGGAGGCCGTGCTCTCATGCTCACTTCGATGCATGTGGCCTCCAAACAATATGGTTTTGTCTGAGGATTCTAAGGAATGAACGCTTGCGGCCAAGTACGGATATTTTTCCTGAACTTCTGTGCGGCTGGGAGACGCCTCTGCTCCCCTCGTCTTTGCCACAGGAATGATTAAAGAAAACTAGAGCGGAGATTTTCAGCCTCTGACCCTCTAGACGTCTTGGGTTTCAACTCCCGGAAGACGACACCCCACCCCCCCAATTCAGTGGCTATAGGTCCTGGTCGTTGAAAGGCCAGACGGCTGAAAAGTCAGAGACGCAGAACCACTGAACGAGAGAGAGAGAAAAAAAGAAGGGAAGGCTGACGAGGCACCACTTTATCCTCTCCTTGCTTTTTGTTTTTTTCTCAGACAGTCTGCAAACAACTAGGCAGGCAGGGGATGGGGGGGAGGAGTTAGGGACTTTTAAGTTCTTGCTTTGGATGAGATTCATAGGAGATCCCGTGGGAAGGAGAGTGGGGTGTGGGCAGCTCATCTCGAGGGAGGCAGCTGGCTCAGGCAGCAGTATTTGCTGGTGGGCCAGTTGTAGGACACCGCAGTCTGCCTCCTCCGTCAAGAGCAGGGATGTCCTGCCTTGGCAGGGGGCTGGGCTAGATGACCTTTGGGATCCCTTTGAGTTCTGCAGTTGTATGATCCTGCGACACAGGAGCCGCAGATTGTTTCCACATGTAGCCCAGCCTTCCTCACCCTGCTGCTGCTCTTCCCAGTGTGCCGGACCGCAGCTTCCATTCCTAGGCAGCTTGGCAGGGGATGATGGGACTTGTAATCAACGCTAGAAGATATTAGTTTGAGATCTATACCTGATACCTGGGCTCTGATTGTGGGAACCCTCCAGTCTCTCTTCTGCCTTAAAAACAACAAAAATTGCAGTGCCTGCTGCCTTCTTAAATTAGAGATGTCAGGGACTCGAACCCAGGACGTTCTCCATGCAAGGCCTTTGCTCTTTGTTTGAGCTCTAGCTTTATCTGGAGGGCCACAGGTTGGGGGAGATGGGTCTGGGCTGTGAGGGAGGATAATTGGAACTGGTGTTTTGCTTCTCTCTCCTCTCTCTCCCCCCACCCCCCAGCATGCAGCTCCCCTTTAAAAGAGGATAATCAAGACCCTGGTGCTTACATGCTGGAAGCCACCCAGTTATTTTGTCAGGATCTGGAACCGCTCTCCGAAGAGCCCACACAAGCCTTTGTTGCCCCGGAGGAGGAAGAGACAGAATTGATCTCCCAGTCCTTGCGTGAAGAGGGTGGAGGGAGACTCCACGTGGAGGGCACAGTGCCTGCACTTTCAACCTTAGCCTCTAGGGGGCAGCAGGCCACCCGTCTCTCTGCCACCCTTGCTAAGCCTTCTTCCCTCAGATCTTCGCCTTCAGAGCTCGTTGCCCACACCGTGGCAGAGGGCGGGGTAGACAAGCCAGAGAAGAAAGCAGAACCGGAGCTTGCCCGTTCCGTACCAGTTCCTTCCAGTAGCAGCAGCAGCAGTGAGTCCTCGGCATTGCCGGAGGTGGTGGGGAACTTCAAGAGCGAGGCGCAAGTGTCGGCAGAGCCCTCGGAAGCTGGAAGCGCTGCAGGACTCCCACCGCCCGGAAGTGGGGAAGGTGAGCCGGTGGGACGCCTTGGAAGAGGAGGGGACGTGGTTTTCCAGAAACAGAACGGGGCACACACACAGGATGGAGGGATGGATGCAGCACCGAGGGGTGTAGTCCTCAGAAGCAGGGTTGATTGAGCGGCTGGAGTGTTAGACGAGGACAGCGATGGCGAACCTATGGCACGCGTGCCACAGCTGGCACACAGAGCCCTCTCTGTGGGCAGGTGACCCATAAGTTGCTGGATCGCTACCCCCAGCAGCGAAACCTGAGGAGGAGGCTGCAGCCACGGTGCTGGCGCCCTGACAGGCGGCGGGCCAGGATCCGGAGTGGGGTCTCAAGGTACCTCCGTACCCGCGATTCCCCCTTCTGCTGCCACCCGCTGAGTCCCCCCAGCCCCTGTTTGGGCACAAAAAGGTTCACCATCACTGGATTATGAATTGGGGGAGACGGGTTCAGGTCCCCACATGTCATGGGTTAGTGGTCCCCTTTCAACCTCACCTCTACCCCACCAGGCGGTTGATTGTCAGGCTGATGCCAGGAGGAGTCATAACACACCATTGGGAGTTTATGACATAAAAAGTGGGACAGAAATGTGTCAACTGAAGACAGTCGGTAGAAAATGAATAGCAAGGCCCATTTGTCTGCTCATAGCTATATGCGGACAGGCACCTATATGTTTTTCTCCCCCTGTACAGGTTAGAAGGGGCAGCCCAGTTTGAACAAGGAAGACATTTGGCGCTTTCTGCTGTGTCTCTCTCTCTCTCCCTCTGTAAATTTACCTTTCTCCTGAAGGATTATAGTGCTAAAGTTGAAAGCTAAAATAATAAATTATTACAATATTTAAAAAGGATTAAATATATACCATATTAAAACTTACAAATAAGAGTAGTATTAAAAGCACAAGTAAAACAACAGAATACAATAATCCCTTAAAAAAAAACACCTTGGTCAACTCGTCATTTAAATGAAAGCCTGCCTGAAGAGAAAGGTCTTTGTTTATAACTTCCATTTGTTTCTTGGGCAAAAGATGTTCTGGCTGCTATATTTCCGGTTGCTCTCTGAAAATATTAAAGCAGAAAAGCAAATCAAAGCTTGCCCTTATATATGCCCCTCCAACCCTTAAAGCACTCTCTGGAAGGTCAACAATGTAATTATGCAAACTACACATTATCCCTTTCCACCCACAAATTGAGTACTCAATTTACCAACTTCAGAAGGATGGAAGGTGGAGTCAGCCTTGAGCTGGGCTCCTGAAACTGTTGGGATCAAACTCAGGTGGCGACCAGAGTCTTGACTGCAGTACTGCAATTTAACCGCTGTGTCACAAGTCTCCTTTTAAAGGGAAAAGCCACAGCATAACCCAGCAGCAGTGACTACTGATCAGTTTCTTTGGAGGGCTCAAAAGAAATGGTTGCAGTGGGAGTAGGATGTGTGTGCATTTTCCATACTCTGGATCCCATTCATGGTTACAGACTGCCTGTGATTTTAATGGAGGGTGTTTGTGAAAATGCTCCGCTATGCTGCCCAGTACATTGATCTGTGCTTGGCTACATAGCAGCCAGAGGATGGTGTGAGTGGTCATTTTTAAACTTCAATTCCCAGAAGCACAATCCAGTAAATTCACTTGATGGGGGAATGTCAGAGCTATAGTGTAGAAATTTTTTGGGAAGCTTGGTCCAACAGGGCCAGGAAAACCAGCAGATCCTGGCCTGCATCATTTCATGAATTCTGAATAAACCAGAACTCATGGCTCTGTAAATCTTCTGGGAAGAGAGCAGGGCATATGCTTAGCCTTTCACATACGGGTTGTTTGCAGTTGTCTTGGACTACAAACCCCATCATTCCCAGGTGGGAATGACAGATTTGTAGTGTGCCACATTTTCGGCATAAGCAGCCAGGGAAGACGGTCTTTTAGTGTCATGATTCTCAGCCTTTTCACCTTCCAAGTGTCGTGTGTGTGTGTGTGTGTGTGTGTGTGTGTGTGTGTGTGAGAGAGAGAGAGAGAGAGAGAGAGAGAGAGAGAGAGAGAGAGAGAGCTCCTGGAAGCCAGCATGGCCAGCTAGGGAATCTTAGCACATCTGGAGGGCTCAATAGTGTGCACTTCTGGTTTAGCGGGTTGCTGAGAGAGAGTGCTGAAAGAGGAGCTATTTTCTTGTGTGGGGAAGGAAGGAAGGAAGGAAGGAAGGAAGGAAGGAAGGAAGGAAGGAAGGAAGGGAGGGAGGGAGGGAGGGAGGGAGGGGTGGGGTGGGGTGGGGTGCCCACCCCTGTGGCTTTCCATAGAACAGCACTGCCCCTTGGTGATTGAAATGGGTATTGCACCTTTCAGCTTATTCCTTTCCATTCTTTGTCTTAGCTGGTGTCCATCATCATCTGGAAGAAAAAAGCTCCACATTAGCCCGGGAAGAAGCAAAGGATGTTTCCGAGCAGGTGAGTATGAGTTTGGGTTTCCCTCCATGGAAACGAAGAAGCTTCCGTAACACCCCACTCATATTCCAGGAGTGGACATTAGAGCTTCTGTTTCCCTGATGTGGGAGACACTGTCCTATTTCAGCCTAAAGCTCTTCACTGCACACCACAGAGCCTTAGGAGGGACAGTGAAATGCTGTTATGCACGGTAAAGGTGACGAGGCATCTTCTTGTAAGTGCCTTGGTGATGCTGGATTCTGTAGTGCCTTCATAGGGCTCTGCAACAGCCAGAATCCAGACCCAACGATGGCAACATGGAGGAAGTGGGTGGGCCTCCTGCAGCCAGTGTCAACTGCAGGATCTGAGCTTTCCCACCCCACTTAACACTTTTAGTATTACAGGTGCCAGACTGTGCCAAACCCGAGCCCGCTTCGGTGTCTGGGCGGCGGCGGAGTCAGCGCTTGTCCTCCACCGCTGCCGCCATGTCCCCAGCCTCAGTTCCAGAAGGACGAAGCCTCCGTCGCCGTGGCCCCGCGGGATTGGGCAACGCAGGGGGGAGCCGGGAGCCTGCAGCTTCCCTCTCCCGGCGCAGGGGGCTGCGGCAACTCAGCAGCGCATCGCAGTTCATGGGAGAACCAGAGGCCAAGGAGGTACAGCCGGAGGAGGAGGACAACGAGGAGGAGGAAGCCCGCTCCGGGAAGAAGCCCAGGCACGGGGAGCCTGCAGTTGCCTCGTGTCCGAGCCGAGCCAAGGTCTCGCCGGGAGACTCTGATGCCGCCAGCAGGCTGAAAGGAGAGGCAGCGATCGCAGCCGTCAGCCTTGGGACCAGGGAGCTATCGAGGCGGGGGAAGTTGAGGGCGGCGGCCGCAGAACCTGGGAAAGAACAGCCGCCGGAACGTCCTCAGACCCGGGCCGGTAGGCGGTCAAACAGCACTTCAAGCCCAAAGGATTCTGGGAAAGATGCCAAACCCAGGCAGGTGGGTCATGGAACTGGCGCCTGGAAAACATGGTTCCTAAGAAATAAAGAACCGTGTGGGTAGACAGAGTTTGAAAGAAAGTTCCGTAAGAGATCACGGAGAATATTCCCGCTGCCCCAGCTTAGTTTGGTCCTTCATTGGGCCCTTTTTAAACTGAAGAGCCCTATTCAGGTGTTACCAAATCCGGCGTGGTCAGTACCCTTCAAGGGGAGTGCCTGGCCCTCTTCCATGTCACTGGGATTTTATTTGCCCTTTGCGACACCCAAGTCTGACGGGGAGAGGTGGGCTGCGCTGGGCAAGAACCCAGCTTTTCCAGGATGCTCGCTCACACGCACAGCCGAGATGTGCACAGAAACCTCTCTGTCGGCTCCTGTAGGAAGAAAGCAAAGGTGGAGAGAGAGAGGGCTTAGGTAGCGCCCTGTCAGTGTGTGGATAAGGCTGGCTTCCCTGTAACGCTTGAATAGGGCTTGGGTGGCTGATGTGGCCCTTGCCATGCCGGCTCTCCTGTGCAATTGTAAACCATTGGTAAAGAGCTGTCCGTATTTAGCAGGGCACCCATAGATGAGCCACAGTCTCTCGCCCACATATTGTGTATGTGTAACAGGGGAGCTGCTTGGGGAAATTGCTCTTTTTGGACTGTTTAAGTCCCAGAACATCCTGCTGGCTGTGGATTCTGGAAGCTGTAGTCCAAAAATTGAACCTTCTGGGTCTTACTGGTTAGTCTAGAGCAGTGGTTCTTAACCTTTGTTACTCGGATGTTTTTGAACTGCAACTCCCAGAAACCCCAGCCAGCACAGTTGGTGGTGAAGGCTTCTGGGAGTTGCAGTCCAAAACTCCTGAGTAACCCAAGTTTAAGAACCAGTGGTCTAGAGGGACTACGAAACTCTTGCACATGAAAGATTTTCCATGTGCTGTTTCCTGCTAAGGTGCCCTTCGGCAGCCCCGTGGAGGTAGCGTGGGTTCCATTGCTGAACATGAAGGGAGCAAGGTGGGGTGTGTGAATACGTTGCGGAGTCCAACTCGTATATTTCTTGGAGGAAAACCGCCCTCCCGCCGCTCCCTGGCCCCAACGCCCTCTGAGGGCAAGCTGGCCTTAGGTCGGGAAGCCTCTCAACCTGCGGCTGGGGCTCCGTGGCTGAGCGCTGGATTTGGTATAGCTCCCTATAAGCATGGGTTTGACAGGCAGGACGCAGCAGACCTAAATGATTGGAGGTGGTTTTGTGTTTGCTTCTGGGAGATCTTGGGAAAGTTCCTTTTCCCCAGACGGAGAGCTCTGAGAAGCTAGCCGGGAGGTTTTGCAAGCTGGAGTCCCCCCCAAAAGAGGCACTTTTCTAAGCCTGGATGCGTTCTTTTGTGTGTTTCTTTCCGACCCTCCACTCCAGGAATCCCCAGCCCAGTCCACTCCATCCTCGGGAAGGCGGCTACGGTTGCAGAGCGCAGAAAGCAAGTCGGGGGGAACACGAGCTCAGCCGCAGAAGAGAACCCAGGGCCCCGGCACACCTGCCCCCAAGGTACCAAAGGCTCGCCCCTCCCCTAGCGGTGGGGATGGTGCCCAAGGCTTTGTGGAAGAGGGCTTTTGGGGGTTCTGCTTCTGACTGGCAACATTCAAGTGGGACCTCTGGATCTTTGTGCGGCTTGGAAATGTGTTGCGAACGGCTGAGCGCAACTCCCAAGGAGGTTACGGGGTTCTGTAGGGTGGTGGTTCTCAACCTTGGGTGCCCAGATGTTCTTGGACCGCAGCTCCCAGAAAACCTGGCCAGCACAGCAAGTGGTGAAGGCTTCTGGGAGTGGCAGCATGACGATGCACAAACATTTTTGTTGGTTTCCTTTTATTGAGGGAGCAGAGATCGAGGCAAGTGGGAACTTAGCTTCATAGCATTTAGGAAATCCTTGTTTCACCTGCTAGTCAGTGGCCGTGTCCTTCTGGGTGATCTGTTTATCCCCCCACCCACTACTACTACAGTGGTGCCTCGCATAGCGATGATAATCGGTGCAGCAAAAATCACTGCAAAGTGATTTTGTCACTATGCGATATTAAAAAGCCCATAGGAATGCATTGAAACCCCTTCAATGCATTCCTATGGGCTTCAGACTCACCTTTAAGCGAAAATCCTTCATACAGCGGCCATTTTCACTGCCCGGTAAGCGAGGAATCCGTCCCAGAAAACAGCGGGCGGCCATTTTTTTTACCTGACAGCCATTTTGGAACCGCCAATCAGCTGTTAAAAGATCATCGCTTTGCGATGATCGGTAAGCAAAATGGTACCAATCATCGCAAAGCGATTTTTCCCCATAGGGAACATTGCAAAGCGATCGCAAAAGCGATTACAAAAAGTTAATCGCTATGCGATTTCGTCGTTAAACGGGGCACCCGTTAAGCGAGGCACCACTGTACTTTATTCTGCTACTTTGTGCCACTGCTTCTTTTCCAGGTGCTGTTCACAGGCGTGATTGACGAGGAAGGGGAGCGGGTGGTGACCACGCTGGGCGGCTCTCTGGCAGAGTCCGTCTTTGACTGCACCCACCTCGTGACCGACCGCGTGCGCCGCACCGTCAAGTTCTTGTGCGCTTTGGCTCGGGGCATCCCCATCGTGACCCCAGACTGGCTGGAGAAGGTGAGCGGCTTTTCCTGGACTCTCCCTCACGATTCTGCCAAAAGGGAGGAGGGTTCAGGGGACACAGGCACTCTTGAGGTCTTGCTTGACTCACACCTCCCACCCAGGAAAAAAAATATCTTACCACCATCCTGACTCGAAAAGACAGGCATGGAACATTCAGAGCAGGGGCGGGGAATGTGCGGCTCCCCAGATGTGATTGGACTGTAGCTCCCATGAGCTTTCACCATTGGCTGTGGTGCCTAGGATTGATGGGAACTGCAGTCCAATCTGCAGGACCTCTGGTGGCCAGGACTGGACAACCCTGGGCTGGGTTTTAACTCCTTAGGTTCATCTCGTACCTTTCCTCCTGTGAGCTCCAGGTAGCGTAGGTGGCTCTCTTCTTCCAAACCTTATACTCCAAAGGTATGTTAGATTGAGAGCATCCTCGGCTTGGGATCAACTTTTTGAATTTCATTGGTCAATGGGAACGTGATCCTGGATCTTCCAACTTCCACGGCTGGCATGCAGAGCCCTTTCTGCGGGCACGCGAGCCATAAGTCACCGGATCACTAGTCCCTCCCACACACTGGTAGCCAAACCTGAGGAGTCAGTTGCTGGCGTCCCGACAGGTGGTGGGCAAGGATCCGGAGCAGCTGGTGCTGGCGGCAGGTCTGGAGTGGGGTCTCGAGGCGGCACTGTGCCTGGGATTCCCCCTTCCACCGCCTGCTTTTTGTTTGTTTGTTTGGGCACTTGGGCCCAAAAAAGTTCACCGTCACTCCTCTAGTCCAATGGTTCCCAGCCTTGGTTCCTCATATGTTCTGTGGAGAAGTCCAGAAATCCTGGCCAACATAGCTGGTGGTGAAGACTTCTGGGAGTTGCAGTCCACGAACACCTGGTTGGTTGGTTGGTTGGTTGGTTGGTTGGTTGGTTGGTTGGTTGGTTGGTTGGTTGGTTGGTTGGTTGGTTGGTTGGTTGGTTGGTTGGTTGGTTTATTTATTTATTTATTTATTTATATGTCGCCCACACTACCCAAAGGTCTCTGGGCGGCTTACAACATTTAAAATACAATAAAAATTCAGAACAATTAAAATGCAATTAAAATATATATTAAAAATTGCCGTCAGACCCACAGCTAATATTATTTCAAGGTTGGGAACCACTGATCTGACCCCTTACATCATGCTAGTTCTCGGTAAGAATAATGGCTTGGAAGCATGAAAGGTAACTCCTCGGTATCTCTCTGTGGGTGACTTTGTTGATGGGCTGCGGTGCATGGAGGAGCTTAATTTTAAGGGAAATGGGGTGGCCGTTCCCTCTCTCTTCTCTGCTTCATGTTTCTGCCCCCCCTTCTGCTTGCAGAGCAGACAGAACTCCTTCTTCTTGATGCCAACCAGCTTCCTCGTTCATGACCCTGAGCAGGAGAAGAACTTTGGGTTCAGCCTCACAGCCTCATTACAGAGAGCCCAGCAAGAAGGGGGGCTCTTCCAGGTAGGACTAAAATTAGCAACCCCCAACCCGTCTCACCCACAGCACCTCTGTTTCCAACTGGTCAGGAATTTGAGAGCAAGAAAGAATTCCTTTCTGCCACTTCCCTTGTCAGCGGAGGCACTGAAATCATTGTATCTGTTTGCATTTCTCCCTGGTACCTCTGGATATAACTGGTAATTGTACTGTCATGCTAGTGATGCCCAGCCTTGGGTCCCCAGATGTTGTTAGACTAAAACTCCCAGAAGCCTTTACCATTAGCTGTGCTGGCCAGGATTTCTGGGAGTTGTAGTCTAAGAACATCTGGGGACCCAAGGTTAGGAACTGCTGCTATATGTCAGTCAGCATGCTTGTTTTATTGTGAGTTTCCTGGTTCATTGTGACAATTCTTGCAATGCAGGGAGAGGGTAAAGTGAGCTGCCCCTCAGGTTGAATGGAACAGAGTGGGGTTGATATACATGAAGATTCAGAAAATCCGTAGCATTGGGAATGGTGTGATTGATAGCTTGCTGGACTGTTGCACACTGTCTGGCTGCTTTCCCCTTGTTGGAAGTTGTGGGGATCGGTTAGGTGGAGCTTCAAAAAGTTTGTGGTCAGGGGTACAAGCTCCAGAATTCCCCAGCCAATCCAGCTACTGAGCATACTAGCTAGAGAAAGTTTAAATGTCATTCCAAAAAAAAAAAGTATTTTTGTTAGCTCTGGGTCAAAAGTTCTTTTTTCAGAAAGAAAAATGGGGCAGCCCTACAAGGAGGAAAAAAAGGGTGAAATCTTCAGCTGCTAAAGTCCTAATTCTAAGCCTAGCACACTTCAGATAATCTCCTTTAGCAGCACTTTCACGATGAGGAGACCTGAGTGCAAGGTACTCTTCTCAAAGGACATTATCTGTTCCTGCACCATGTATTTCCCCCCGCCCCCAGCATCAGATGCTTCCTCTACTACAATACACCTACAACAAGACACACTAATCACCCATCTACAGAAAAAGACAAAAGCCTACCTCACAGCCATAAATACTGCACTCCCAAGCCAACTACACCAGAGCACAGAGTGCTATCCTCTGAAGATGCCAGCCACAGAGACTGGCAAAACGTTAGGAAACACAACCTTCAGAACACAGCCAAAGAGCCCGAAAAACCCACAACAACTGCTTCCTCTACTGTTTGTCCTGTTTTTATCTTGGATCCCTCATTTAGCCATGCTCCCTCTCCCACAAGAGAGAACAGGCTGCACCCTGAACCTGTCTTGTTTTTCCCCAGGGCTATGAGATCCACGTCACCCCGAATGTCAAGCCAGAGCCTGAGCACATGAGAGACATTGTGAAATGCAGCGGAGGGACCTTCTTACCCAGAATGCCTCGAGCCTATAAGGTGAGAGAGATTGTTTGCGGAAGCTCCCTGGACGAGTTATAATGTGGGTATAAAAAAAGGGCTTGGGGGTGTGTGATATGATTATACTGTAGTTTCTATGGACGGAAAAGAGCAGATACGGATTAAATGGTTTTCAATGCATTCCTATGGGAAATGCCGATTCAACATAAGAACTTTTCAACTTGAGAACCACCTTCCAATACGGATTAAGTTCTTAAGTAGAGACCCCACTGTATCTTATTCTTTCTGAGCATCAGACCCTCTGACGGTTTCGTCTCTTTTATGAAGGACAAGCGTGTGGTTGTCTCCTGTCCGGATGACTTGTCCCGGTGCAAACCAGCACAAGATGCCGGAATACCGATCGCCAATTCAGAGTTCATCCTGACAGGCCTGTTACAGCAGTGCATTGATCTGGAGGCCCACCAGCTGGAAGGGGTGGGTGCCTCCCCCACTCCCACCACCAGGGCCAGCAAGCGGAGGGCGGTGGCCCCAACAGCGCCCCCCAACACGGCCAAGAGACGGCGCTGATCCTGAAATATAGCTTACCAACCTTGCCTTAAACTTGTAAATAGTATTTTTTTTAAGATCACTGCCAATAAACTGGGTATATATATATATAAAAAAACTGACTGTTTTGAAACAGGGCATTGTAAGGCCGGGGGACGGGGGCACGGAATCTCTCTGTGCCAAGGGAAAAATAAGAATTTAATGTAGTAATCAAATCAGTTTCTTGTGGCGTTTCCACCAGTTCTGCTTTGATGGACTAAAATTAAATTGCATTTCCTTGTAAATAGTGGCATCTTTCTGAGATACTTTGGCTGTAATCCTGTGCTTCTTTAGGTAAAGTCTGTGTGCGTGGCATTGGCTAATGGGTAAGGTACCCGGCGTGTGTTTGGATGACTGACAAGGCAGAGGACCAAGAGGGAGCTGCGGTTCACTGTAGCAAGTTATTGAAACACAAATATGATTCAGCAATGAAGAGTCACCCCTCCTGTAGAAACCTCAGTCCCAAGGTGGATGCAGGGGCTGTGCCCATGTGTGGCTTACCATGGGTAAAGCAAAGCAAAGCGTGCTGCTTATATACCACCCCATAGCGCTTCAAGCACTTGCTGGCCGGTTTACAAGTTAATTATCCAGGCTCCACATTGCCCCCCCCCCAGTGATCTGGGTACTCATTTTACTGACCTCGGAAGGATAGAAGGCTGAGTCAACCTTGAGCCGGCTACCTGGGATTGAACCCCAAGTCATGAGCACAGTTTTGGCTGCAGTGCAGCGGTTTAACTATTGCGCCGTGAGAGGAGTCAGCCCTGCCAAGCTACTTGGGCTCCCAGAGCTGAAATCGGCTTTGCAGAACAGAAAGACTAATTTCACTTTCTAGCCTACCAGAGTGAAGGTGTAGGACCAGCTCTTCAAAGGACACTCACAATAAACACACCAGGTGTGGAGAAGGTTTTATTTTATTTAAAGAATAGGACATGCCCAATGAGGCAGAAGGAATACTTAAGCCAAGTCTTTAGACAGCTTGAGAACAATCGCAACAAGAGAAATAATGAAGACGACTCAGCCTAAGCCATTCCTTACAAAGTAGAGACCTCATAGCAGCAGTAAAAGACTTGCACAGCTGAGCAGATTGCAACCCCTACCAAGGTAATGATAGGCTAACATCAAAAGAGAGGAAGGCCGTTAATGGTCTGGTTTAGTTCTATACCTTAACCCCTTACAGTGATGACACCATCTGATCTCAAGACAATCTCAGCCCAGTTCCATCGGGACCCTCTGGAGCACAGGTGAAATTACAAATATAATTTAAGACGGATCAAAGTTGGGGGTCTGTCGTTCCGGAGCTTTATTTCAAGGACGAAAGATTTGTGGTTCAAATCCACCTAGAATTCACTCCCAATCTAGAAAATTGATTCCAATTATTCAGACTGCTTTGAGAGCAACTGAAGGAACGCAGAAACTGAACCTGCTTCTTTTAAAAAAACTGAGTACCATTAAACTTGTAATGAGACTGTAGTTATAGGACAATGGCCCTGTGGATGTGTGCAAAGGCACCCCTTCCTCTGACATCATTTGACGTCATTGGATCAACCTCTTTTAAGTTTTAGGCCCAATATTTCAATATCATCTTTAATTTCCAGTAGTGCTTTATATATCTCTGCTTTCATTTCAATCAGTTTTCTCCATTGTCACAGTCAAATCTTTTAAAATTGCTGTAGTATTTTTCTGTGTTAGTTTCCCCATTTCTGATTTAATTTCCAATGCATGTTCTCCATTTTATAAAAAAAAATTCAGCTAGCAGTGCAGCCTCTTCTTTTGCTGTTTTCCTTTTAGGTATGGCTCCAAAATTTGCACTCCGAGCCAACTCTTTACTATCAGAGCTGAGATTTCCTCCTTCCAGTGGTAATCTTACGGCCTTCAATTTATCAAGTTCATGGACTGTCAGAGTTTCCCTTCCTTCTTGGATCTTGTCTGTATACCTACGTTTACTGTTTTCCCAACATGGTGCCAAATACTGTCTTAATGGATCAGGGAGATCTGGTATTCAAACAAAGCCATGTCAAAGGTATACTTCTGTACGATGACTGTAGATTCATATCATACCAATTTTACTACCACGACTAAGGGTGAATTAGAGAGCTCTTAAATGGAGAGTTTAAAAAAGTAACTGGATGCTATTTTAATTTCTGTGGATCTAAACTATGCTTTCATTATTTCTATTTTTGTTCATTTAACATATTCCTGCTCTTTTCCTGTGATCCACCTTTTGTCCCATTCATAGGAGAAAGACTCATAAAGAATTAATAGGCAGAATAAATAACTGAAGCTGCAGGAGAACATCTGGCACAGAAACAGCTTACATTTCAAATGCAGCTGTTTTCTATTTCTGACAAATTCTAAAGAATGGAGATAATGCATCGTCTGCAGGATGACAAAAAAAAGGATAAACTTTCTCCTTAAACGAGGCCCTCTGTGAACGAAGGTGAGACCCATCACTTGCATTATAGAAAGAAACTTGGCCTTCCTCATAAGCTAGGTACACTCCAATCCGACAACGTGGCGGACCATCAGGGCTAGTTTCCTTCATAATTTTTTGATGTACACCCCAGATCTTGTGCTTTAAATCTTCAAGACATTTTTTTCCTCTGGCAGACTCTAAAGATACACCAATAAACCACTGGTTTTGAGTTCGAGTCTCTATTTCCCAATAATGTTTGCCTGAAATGAAGCCAGTTGTTCCAAGCACAGTCCACACGTCCTTCGTCTCAGAGTTTGGTTCTTTTTTATTCTGCATATAATAGATGTGGGTCACTCTTGGTTTTCTACAGACACTTGTTCCATTGTCGTTGATGATAAGCTCAGGATGAGCAGTCTTGGGATCCAGCTGAATGCTTTCTAACTCTGGAAAGAAAAAGGAAAGAATTACATTCAGTCATTCTTTCAATTCATGTTCTGACTAAACGCAATCCACCCGGAGCAGGAATTGGCAATGCCACTCCAGTATCTTTGCCAAGAAAACCCCATGATCAGAAACAAAAGGCTAAAAGATAAGAAGCTGGAAGATGAGCCCCTCAGGTCAGAAGGCGTCCAACATGCTACTGAGGAAGAGCGGAGGACAAGTAGCTCCAGAGCTAATGAAGTGGTTGGGCCAAAGCCGAAAGGACGCTCAGCTGCGGACATGCATGGAAATGAAAGTCCAATGCTGCAAAGAAAAATACTGCATAGGAACCTAGAATGTAAGATCTATGAACCTTGGTAAGCTGGATGTGGTCAAACAGGAGATGGCAAGAATAAACATTGACATCCTGGGCGTCAGTGAACTAAAATGGATGGGAATGGGTGGATTCAATTCAGATGATTATTATATCTACTATTGTGGGCAAGGATCCCGTAGAAGGAATGAGTAGCCCTCATAGTCTCCAAAAGAGTTGGAAAAGCTGTACTGGGATACAATCTCAAAAATGATAGAATGATTTCAATACGAATCCAATGCAGACCTTTCAACATCACAGGAATCCATGTTTATGCACCAACCACCGATGCTGAAGAGGCTGAAATTGACCAATTTTATGAAGACTCACAACACCTTCTAGAACTGACACCAAAGAAAGATGTTCTTCTCATTATAGGGGATTGGAATGCTTAAGCATGGAGTCAAGAGATAAAAGGAACAACAGATAAGTTTGGCCTTAGAGTTCAAAACGAAGCAGGGCAAAGGCTAATAGAGTTTTGTCAAGAGAACAAGCTGGTCATCACAAACACGCTTTTCCAACAAAACAAGAGGCAACTCTACACATGGACATCACCAGATGGGCAATACTGAAATCAGATTGATTATGCTCTCTGCAGCCAAAAATGGAGAAGCTCTATACAGTCAGCAAAAACAAGACCTGGAGCTGATTGTGGCTCTGATCATCAGCTTGCAGAACTCAAGCTTAAACTGGAGAAAGTAGGAAAAACCACTGGGTTAGTCAGGTATAATCTAAGACAAATCCCTTATGAATACACAGTGGAAGTGAAGAGCAGATTTAAGGAACTAGATTTTGTGTACAGAGTGCCTGAAGATCTATGGATGGAGGCTCGTAACATTGTCCAGGAGGCAGCAACAAAAAACTTCCCAAAGAAAAGGAAATGGAAGAAAGCAAAGTGGCTGTCCAATGAGGCCTTACAAAGAGAAGGGAAGAGAAGGGATGGGAAACAAAATGCAAAGTAGATAGGGAAGGTTACAGAAAATTGAATGCAGGCTTCCAAAGAATAGCAAGGAGAAACAAGAGGGCCTTCTTAAATGAAAAGTGCAAAGAAATAGAAGAAAATAATAGAAAGGAAAAACCAGTGATCTGTTCAGGAATATCGGAGATATTAAAGGAACATTTTGTGCAAAGATGAAGATGATAAAGGACAAAAATGGGAGGGACCTCACAGAAGCAGAAGACATCAAGAAGAGGTGGCAAGAATACACAGAGGAACTATACCAGAAAAATCTGGATGTCCTGGACAACCCAGATAGTGCGGTTGCTGACCTTGAGCCAAAATCCTGGAGAGTGAAGTCAAGTGGGCCTTAGAAAGCCTGGCTAACAACAAGGCCAGTGGAGGTTATGGCATTCTAGTTGAACTATTTAAAATCTTAAAAGATGACGCTGTTAAGGTGCTACATTCAATATGCCAGCAAGTTTGGAAAACTCAAGAGTGGCCAGAGGACTGGAAAAGATCAGTCTACATCCCAATCCCAAAGAAGGGCAGTGCCAAAGAATGCTCCAACTACCATACAATTGCACTCATTTCACATGCTACCAAGGTTATGCTCAAAATCCTGCAAGGTAGGCTTCAGCAGTATGTGGACCGAGAACTCCCAGAAGTACAAGCTGGATTCCGAAGAGGCAGAGGAACTAGAGACCAAATTGCTAACTTGCGCTGGATTATGGAGAAAGCCAGAGAGTTCCAGAAAAATATCTACCTCTGCTTCATTGACTATGCAAAAGCCTTTGACTGTGTGGACCACAGCAAACTATGGCAAGTTCTTAAAGAAATGGGAGTGCCTGACCACCTTATCTATCTCCTGAGAAACCTATATGTGGGACAGAAAGCAACAGTTAGAACTGGATATGGAACAATTGATTGGTTCAAAACTGGGAAAAGAGTACAACAAGGCTGTATATTGAAACCCAAGCCGGAATTAAGACTGCCGGAAGAAATATCAACAACCTCAGATATGCAGATGATACTACTCTGATGGCAGAAAGTGAGGAATTAAGGAACCTTGTAATGAGGGTGAACATGAGAGTGCAAAAAAAAAAAAAAAACGGTCTGAAGCTCAACATCAAAACAACTAATATAATGGTCCCATCACCTCCTGGCAAATAGAAGGGGAAGATATGGAGGCAGTGACAGATTTTGCTTTCTTGGACTACATAATCACTGCAGATGGTGACAGCAGCCACGAAATTAAAAGACGCCTGCTTTTTGGGAGGAAAGCGATGACAAACCTAGACAGCATCTTAAAAACCAGAGACATCACCTTGCCAACAAAAGTCCAAATAGTCAATAGTCGGATAGTCACTTCATTAGCTCTGGAGCTACCTGTACTAGTCTTCCGCTCTTCCTCAGTAGCATGTTGGACGCCTTCCGACCTGAGGTTCCCATCTTCCAGCATCATATCTTTTAGCCTTTTGTTTCTGGTCATGGGGCTTTCTTGGCAAAGATCCTGGAGTGGCTTGCCAGTTCCTGCTCCAGGTGGATTGCGTTTAGTCGGAACTCTCCACTATGACCTGTCCGTCTTGGGTGGCCATGCACGGCATAGCCCATAGCTTCTCTGAGTTACTCAAGCCCCTTCGCCTACGACAAGGCAGCAATCCATGAAGGGATGCTTCAGTATTAGAGCCACTCAGTTGCTTCTGAGTTTTGTAAGTTCCACAGTAAAACACTTTGTAGTTCTCTGACTGAAAGCTATCCGTTTCAGTCCGCTTTAGTTCACTGACACCAAACATTGCAATGTTTCTTTTCTTGCTTTGCAGTTTATTTTGATTTATACTTCTCCTATTCCATGTTCCAATTGTATATGTTATGCAGCATGGGACTTTCACGTCTATGCCCTTAGCCACTAGATGTCCTTTTGGCTTTAATCTACTGCATCATTAGCACCGGCACTATTTGTACTTATCCTTTGCTCCTCCTTAGTAACTGATTGTCTGCTTTCTGGCCTTGGGGGTCATATCTTCCAACATTATCTCTTGTTTCATTTTGGACTGTCTCAGCTGGACTGGTTTTCATGGTAAGGAAAGTTGAGTAGTCGTTTACCATTGACACCTTTTGCGCAATACTAATGAAAGTTAGCTTTAGTGCCTCCACCGTTGCCGCCTATGCCAGTGTCACGTTCAGATCCACCCCCATCACCACTGGAAGAATCTAATGGGACTGTGTATCTCTTTCTGGCTTCTTCCCCTACAAGTATTTTAAAGCAGAGACCTACCAAGGCAGTGCCTCCCCACAGGACAAGGTGTAGCACTAAGTGTGCACTTGGAGTCACAAGAAGAGTCACATGTTAAGAGATATGGGTCCTGAGCCTCCCAGAGAACATCCAGGGGGAACCTTGATGTTGTTGTTGTTTAGTTGTTAAGTCATATCTGACTCTTCGTGACCCCATGGACCAGAGCACGCCAGGCCCTCCTGTCTTCCACTGCCTCCCGGAGTTTGGTCAAATTCATGTTGGTCGCTTCGATGACACTGTTCAACCATCTCGTCCTCTGTCATCCCCTTCTTGAACCTTGATACAAATTATTTTTTTGTATTCCTTCCCGCACTTACACTTAGTGCATCGTTACCTTCCCTAAATCACTTCCTCCCATCTTATATTGTTTGCTAAGGGACAAAAGGATGACAGATTCCTTTGAAGAGGAGACCTATGATGAAGAACCTGCAGTTCTAGAAAGTGAAGTGAAAGCTGTTGTGAAAGCATTAGGTGGAAATAAATCACAATAGGCAGATAGGAGAGGAACAACTCACCTTGCAGATTTTTATCCAGATTGCTGCCAATGTGATGCAGCTCTAGACTTATTTAATCCTTGGCCCATGACACGTATAATCAGAGGTAGCACAGGCTTGTGCTGGGCCACTTCTTTTATTGAAAAAAACCCCACAATTAAGAGCACAGTACTTTGCAAATCTACATTATTTGGGTTTTTATAGAGTAAAAAATTCCCCTTACCCCAAAAGCTCCTTCTGTTATGTACTAATTACTTCTAACCCTTGCACTGCCTCCGGCCTGGTGCCTATGATGGAACTCCGCCCTTCCTTCCCCACTTAATCCTCAGATATCATGGGCCCCAACTAGGAAAATACTTTTAGAAAGCACTCTGAGAAAGAAGGACGACTTGATTACAATCAAACTGTTGCTTTTAGATACCTTGTGCAAAGACAGGATACAGTGGTCTATAGGCCAGGTGCTGAGCGGGACCCTTGAACTTGCCCGGGGAGAGTTGACAGCAAAGAACACCAAGATGGTTCTCGTCTCCTTTAGGTGTCGTCTCCTTCTGTGATCTTAGTCTGGTACGGAGGAGTTTGAACAACAGTTACAGCAAAGTGGGGCCATTTCTGATATACAGTACACATGCAACAGAATGAGGTGTGAATGATGGGGTTGGCTCCACCTTCTTGTTGTCGGTTGAGGATCCCATTTTTAATTGGATCTTCTATTTTAAACATGTTATGGGGGGGGGCTGGAAAATAGAAGAACGAAAGAACACATCCCACCCTGTTGAAGCGCTATAACCCATGCTATCCTCTCATTCTGCAGCTGTAGCCTTGGCCCTAGGGTTCAGTTTAGAGATGGGGGTACTGGTATTCATATATGAATACCAGTACCCCCCACAGGTGGACGCGATAAAGGCCAGACCGTCCACTCATGTGTCTGCTGCTGGATTGGGACTGTACCACTTTAATCCAGAGAACAGATGTTCTTGGTCAATCACACAGCAAATCAGGGGACAGGGGTCGCAGCTTGTGCTGGGTGGGGTGACACGTCCCCTGAAAACACAGGCGTACAGCTTTGGGGGGGGTGGCTCCTGGATTCCTCTTGGCGCTTCGTTGCCCCGGTTCCGGCGGTGGCCGGGAGCGCCTTTGCACAGTTAAAACTAGCGTGGAGAGGCCTAACCAGGCCATAGGGACACACACCTTAATGACATCCTGGCTAGATTACTGTGTGTGGGGCTGCCTTTGGAAAGAGTTTGGAAACCTCCTCAGGCCCAAAACGCAGACCTCAGATGGGGCTGGTTACAGGGAGCCTGATTTACAACAGCTTCACCGGCTACCAATCTGTTTCGGCTACCAATCTGTCTTGCACGAGGAATCCGTGCGAAAACACAGCAGGCGGCCATTTTCTTTACCCGGCGGCCATTTTCGGGGCCCAATTCAAAGGGATGGTTCTTACCTATAAAGCCCTCTGTGACTTGGGTCCAGGCTATTGGAAGAATCATATCAACCCGGATGAGCTTTCTCAGTCTTTCAGATCTTCTGGGGAGGCCCTTCTTTCGGTTCCCCCCCACCCCGCGCCCAAGGGAAGGGCTCCTCAGTCAGTGCCCGCTCCCAGGCTTTTGCATGAGCTGCCCAGAGAAACCAGGTTGGGAAGAGGGATTGAAAGGGGTCACCCTAAACCTACAGTGTGGGGTGATACAGCCTAGAGAAAGCTGTGCCCAGCCCTGGGTTCAAGAATAATCTAGAGGCTAGGAACTGCCTTTTTAACTTCTCCCTTTTAACTGCCCAGTGAGGATGCTGCATTGGGGGCGCTGGGAGAAATCCAGACAGTGAATCTTCTTGTCAACCGTTCTCTCTGGCCCAGCTATTAAATATATTTCTTTAGCACCTACTCAAACGACTCAACCACTTCAAAGAGCAACTTACAGGCCCAGAAACGGACGTATACCCTAGAAGAAAAGGACAGAAAAATTACATGAACAAGTCTCCTTCAAATCCAGGCATGCCTGCTTTCTTCTACAAGACTCTAGATAGAAATGTCCCAACAATCCAAAAATGTCCCTCTTTTGGATCTCACCTTTCCATCCTGAAATTCCCTGGGCTTCATTCTGTTTTCAGAGAACTGTGGAATGCTAGATTAGAACCCTTCTCTTCATTAATTGTTTTTCTCCAGAGGGCCAAAGAAGCTGGGTACCCCCCCCCCCCCGCTCAAACTGCCCCTAACTGACCAGACTTCGTTCTTTTCCCAAAGAACTCCAACACTTTCTTTCTCTGGCACTAAATTTCAAAGGGACCCATGGGAGCACTAAGCCCCTGTACCTACGAGGTGGTGTTGTGATTTCCCATAACGCCCCCCCAGGAAGTGTTATGCTAGGGCAATGGTTCCCAACCTTGAGTAACCAAGGTGTTCTTGGACTGCAACTCCCAGAAACCCTAACTAGCACAGCTGGTGGTAAATACTGCTGGAACCTACAGTCCAAGAACACCTTGGTTACCCAAGGCTGGGAACCAGAGATGTGCATAAACCAGTTCGTCCTGGTCGATAAAGGTTGCGGCCTGCCTCCTCTGGCTCAAGCACTCACCAGGCCCAGCGTGCTAGCCTTCCTGCACCTCCTCAACTGATCTTCCAGTCCCGGCAACTGCTCAGGCTTCTCTGCCCTGCTCTTTTGGGGATCCCCACTCAGACAAACAGGGGAGGCAGAGAAGTCTTTGCTTTTGCTGGTGACGGGGAGATTAGCCAAGGGGTGGTGGTGGAAAAAAACATGCAAGCTGGGCCTGGTGAGTGGCTGATTGGCTGAGGAGGCAGGGACAGGGACCGGCAGCACACAAACTGGGATAAACTGGTTCATACCCACCTCTGTTGGGAGCCACTGGGCTAGGACACTGTGTGAAACTTAAAGGATAGCTTATTTATTTATTTATTTATTTATTTATTTATTTATTTATTTATTTATTTATTTATTTATTTATTTATTTATTTATACATACCCCGCCTATCTAGTCATTTCAACCACTCTAGGCGGCTTACAACATAAAGCATAACAAGTTCAAGAAAAATTTATAACAATTAATTAATTAAATGATTCTGCGAGATGGGGAAAATACAAAATAAATCAAATAAAGAGAAAAAAAGGAAAGAGGTCAGGAATTAACTGGAAGGGAAGGCCTTCCTATACATCCACGTTTTTAGTTGGTTCTTTAAAATACCCAGCGAGGGTGCAGTGCGAATCTCCGGAGGCAGGTTATTCCAGAGGCGAGGAGCCACCGCCGAGAAGGCCCGGTTTCTAGTTCTTTCCTTCCGGGCCTCCCTCGGCGTCAGGCTCCTCAGTCTCACCTCCTGGCTCATTTTCAACTGGGAAAACAAGAGGAATGGATGCTGGAGGTCGAAGATGCCAAGTGATGTTACTGGGCCTGCATTTACCAGAGAATAAGTCCACTCAACATTTCTGTTGGGTTTTTTTTTTTGCCAAAATCCTGTTGCTTAGTGTAGTAAATCACACTAGAGTATGCCCATTTCATTAGTGGGAATTTGGTGAGGTTCCATTAATTCAAATGGCTTGTCCTAACTGTGGCTTACTATGGTAAGTAAGTCACAGTTACAATTGGCCCATTAGAATCAGTGGATCTAATGGAGAAGTTGATTAAGTGGGTCTACTCTACTATAATGTACTATGCTAGGCAACAGGATTTTGGCCATCATTTGACTTTGTCACTTGGAATGTTTTATTTACAGGGTATCCCATAAATCCTCAAAGAAAGGCAGTAAATACACATGTAAACATGTCGATGCCAACATGTTTCGGCTGCAACATGTCAGACTGAGGATGTGCCAGACACTGGTTTACCACCTTAGTAAAAACTGGCCTTGATTATATTTCCACCCTGATCACCTTTTTTTGGTGGAAAGACAAAAAATATAAATAAAATGAAATAAAATCTCTTCCCAGGAATCAATTCCTGAACAGCCAAAGTTGTGATTGACCCTGAGCTCTCTTGCCAATGGGGGAAAAGTCATTGACATTATGTGATTTACTTCTGAATGACTGTATTTGTTTAAATCATCTCCTTTCCTTTAAAAAAGAGTCCTTCCCTGACCCCATAGCTCAGTGGTTCAGGTATCTGGCAATTGGGCACCCTGCCTCCCTGACAGGGGCTGAGCTCAATGATCTATAGATTCCCTTCCTATTATGATTATGCTTGCTGAAGAGCTGTAGCCTTACCACGAGGAAGCTGCATGGGTTGTTCCGTGCCATGCATGTTTTTCCCTGGTGTAACATTTCCTTGGCAGCACGTAGACTCTCTTGGATCTGTTGCAAATGAGAATCCATATCTTTGTGTGCAACTTTCTCATCATTATCCAGTTCTGTAAGCATGGCAGCTTTCCTGTTTCGCAGGGCTTGGTGCAGCTCACAGAACTTGCCCTCAATGTTTGTGCGTAAGGATGCCGCTGAGTCCTGAAATAAGAGGAGGGGGGTGTATCATCCTGTGCATCACTTAGAACCTAACAATGGGAGGGGGGGGGAAGATTCTCTTTCTTTAGTGCTGGTTTTATTCTGTATTTGCTCTGTGATTACGTAGTAATACTCAGATGCTCATGATGGTTAAGGATTTCCCTTTTTCAGTTACAGTTGTCTTTAACAGTTTCAGTCCATTAAAAAGATCTTTCTCAGATTTTGCTTAGAATATAAAAAGAGCCATGCTGGATCAGTCCCACGCTTTACCACATCCTTTACTTTATGTTTACTTCGAACAGTCTAGTCTAGCACTCTGTTCACATGGAGGCCAAGCAAATGTCCTTAGTAGATGCAGCATGGTAGTTTCTACAAACCTTGCTGTTTCATTAGCTCTAAAGGCCTTTAAAGGGGACCTGCTGCCAGAAGGAAAGAGTCAATTTGTTTACAATTTGGACATCTACCATTCTTACCTTGCCTTCAGCTTTAAAAGCCTCCACAAGGCAGTTTGGCTACTCTAAGTGCATATGAAAGAGGTATGTCCTGCTGTTCTTTGTGTTTTTCAATGGGTTGTTCCTCCAGAAAGAAGTTGGTTTTCCAGTTTGCCTCTCCTAATATTCTTCTCTTTGGGAACAATCAGGCCAAGTATGGCTATCTAGATAAGGGTGCCATTTTAAAGCTCAGGATATGTGCCTGGTGAGATGTGGGTGTCTTCCTCATTCTTGAGAGATGACTATCTGAAGCACCTGGTGGTTTTTGTTGTTGTTGTTGTTGTTGTTGTTGTTGTTGTTGTTGTTGTTGTTGTTGTTGTTGTTGTTGTTGTTGTTGTTGTTGTTGTTGTTGTTGTTGTTGTTGTTGTTGTTTGCTTATTTTTTCCTTTTGTTGTGAAACCAACAGGACCGTGGTTAAGTTCAGAGGAGGGGGACAAGGATGATCAGGGGGCTGGAAAAACCAAGCCTTATGAGGAAAGGCTGAAATAACTGGGCATTGTTTAGCCTTGAGAAAAGAAGGCTGAGGGGGCGATACGATAGCACTTTTCAAAGATTTGAAAGGCTGTGGTACAGAGAAGGGGCAGGATTTGTTCTTGATCATCCCGGAGTGCAGGACACGCAACAATGGGCACAAGTTCCATGGAGCCAGATTTTGGTTGAATATCAGGAAAAACTTCCTAACTGTTAAAGCAGTATGATAGCGGAACCAGTTACCTCGGGAGTTGGTGAGTGCTCCAACACTGGGGGCATTCAAGAAAAACTTAGATAATCACCTGGCAGATATGCTTTGATTGTATTCCTGCATTGAGCAGAGGGTTGGACTTGATAGCCTTGTATGCCCTTTCCAACTTCACTTTTCTATGATTCTATGGTATGCTGTTGCAAACAGTGAAATGTGCAGTGCAGGTTATCATGTCAGTTTTTAATATTAACCAACATGTTGCTGGCTGGATAGCTCAGCGAATTAGGTATCTAGCGGTGGAGCCAGAGGTTGGGAGTTCCATTCCCCACTGTGCATTCTGTGAAATAGAGCCAGCCTCCGTGGCCTTGGGCCAGCTGTACAGTCCTGGACCTGCCCCTAGAAGAAGGCAATGGTAAACCACTGCTGAGTATTCTCTACTGGAACACTCTCAAAAGGGTCACCATAAGTCGGAACTGACTTGACTGCGTACTGCTTTGTGACGTCCTTATTGAAACAGCTGAAATACTAAATGATGTGTAACTCAATGTCATTATGTACCGTGGTGCCTTGCATAGCGAGGGTAATCCGTTCTGGATTAACCCTCGCTATGTGAAAACATCGCTGGACGGAACGGGGAAAGCCATTGGAATGCATTAAACTTAGTTTAATGCATTCCAATAGGCTCCAAAACTCACCGTTCAGCGAAGTTTTCCTATGGCTGGCAGCCATTTTCACGCCCTCGTTAAGCGAGGGGAGGGTGCGAAAATGCTGCGCGTGGCCATTTCGGGGCTTCCGGTGGCCATTTTGGAGCCACCGAACAGCTGATCCGCAGCTTCGTTTTGCGAAGATCGGTAAGCGAAACACTTACCAATCATCGCAAAGCGATTTTCGGCCATAGGGGCCATCGGTATGCGATCGCATTTGCAATCGCAAAAACGTCCTCGCTATGCGGATTCGTCGTTCTACGGTGCGCTTGTTAAGCGAGGCACCACTGTATTATAATTATGCTTGCTGTGTTTTATATGTTTCTCTGGACTGCTTTCAGCAATGACTACTTTGGCAAATGCAGTCTCTATCCACATATACAGTGGTGCCTCGCTTAGCGATCGCTCCGTTGAGCGATGAATTCGCATAGCGAGGGGGTCCGGGCCATTGCTGGAGCGTTCGCTCAGCGATGGCCCCTATGGCGTTTTTTCACTGTGCGAAAGTGTATTTGTCTAATTAGAGATGGGTTATGTAGTCATGTCTTAACCATAGAGGAATCCATTTTGAGTCTGACACAGGCTAAGTTCTGGAAAATTACTAGTACAGTGGTGCCTCGCATAGCGAGGTTAATCCGTTCCGGATTAACCTTTGCTATGCTGAAGCATCGTTGAACGGGGCAGGGATTTCAATTGGAACGCATTAAACATGGTTTAATGCGTTCCAAATGAGCCAAATACTCACCGTTCAACGAAGCTTTCTAATGGCCGGCAGCCATTTTCGCGCCCTCGCCTCGCTTAACGAGGGCGCGAAAACGCTGCGCGTGGCCATTTTGGGCCATTTCCGGGCTTCCGGAGGCCATTTTGGCCGCCGAACAGCTGATCGTCGGGGCTTCGTTTTGCGAAGATCGGTAAGCGAAACGCTTACCGGTCTTCGCAAAGCGAATTGTGCCCCATAAGAAAAACGTTAAGCGATCGCATTAGCGATCCGAAAAAACGGATCGCTATGCAATTTCGTCGTTATGTGGTGCACTCGTTAAGCGAGGCACCACTGTAGTTATTTTCAGCTTTATTCGCTAACCTTATCGCTGCAGCTGGAGAGAAAAACACGGCAGAGTCAAAATATCTCTAACCTGAATGATAAACAATTCTTTGGTGTTGGTGGGAAAGTAGGGCGTACCCTATGCTAATTCTTGCCTTCGTGATTGGTTGAATATGTCAGGAGGGGGCAGGTTGGAGAAATTTACAAGAGGTTGGAAAAAGTAACTCTGAGAGAGAGAAGGGGGGAAGAGATTTTTGGGTATCTGAAAACATGGCGTTGAATTTCTTTGATCCAGACGAAGGAACCTGATTTAACAATATGGACTGCGTAAGAATATCGTTTGTTTACCTTAGTTTATAGTTTAGATTTTGTTTTGTTTAATAGTTAATTAATATAGAAGGTGCTGAAACGTTATGCTGTTGCTTAGAAATGAAACTGCAGAGAAATGTTTTCTTTGTTCACTTAAATAAACTCATGTTGTTTAATAATTGGCCTTTCTAGTCCTTTGAACAGAACAGTTTCCCTAGAGATAATAAATTTGGCTTACGTTACCAAAATTGAGTCATTGAACAGTAAAGATACGGTATTAAGTGGTTTCTTTTTAGTAAAATCGAAACAGCCTTAAATACAGGTTTGCCAAGAGTTCATGTCCCGGAAACTGGGTTGACTCAAGCAGTTAACTTAAGTCGGGAGTGAAGGAAGCCTGGATTTTCCTGTTTCGTGGTTTTTGATCTCATTTATGGGACCAATAACTCACACTAAGCGATTCGCTTAGCGATTTTCGCACAACGAAGCGGGGGAGAACAGCTGATCGGCGGTTCCAAAATGGGCGCCACAACTTTTCCCGCAAAGCGAGGGCGCGAAAATGGCCACCCCTATGGAGAAGCTTCGCTCAACAGTAAGTTTAGGGCCCATTGGAACGCATTAAACCAAGTTTAATGCGTTTTAATGGGTTTTTTTGTTCCGTTGAGCGATGTTTCTCATAGCGATGGTTAATCCGGAACGGATTAACCTTGCTATGCGAGGCACCACTGTACATATATGTGTATTCAATGCCGTTATGAGTTGTGTCCAGGAAAAATGAGATCATCATGACGATAAAGGAAGAAAATAAGTGTCCTTCTATTTGATAGGATCAAGTACCATCTCTGTGTTAAGAACCTTAAAATACTCACGTATATTCTATTTTATTTAAATATAACCAGGAAATTAAACAGTGGCTACACTTGTGCCCAATGTGGTGTAGTGGAGAGAATGGTGGATTAGGACTCGAGAGATTTGGATTCATATTCCCTGCTTGGAAACTCCGGGGGGGGGCACTTGTAAAACCAGTTTTTAAATATCTCAATTATTTGAAGGCTCTATCGTTTCTATTTGTCAGTTCCGACTTGACAGCACATAAGGACATCTAGATCTACAAAACTATTTTAAAAGTGCTCTTGATTTACTTGCTTCAGAATGTCAGCGTATCATAGAGTACTTATCACTAGAGCCATCGCAGGCTAGCACAGGCTAGGGGGGTATTTGAGGAGCTGTAACTCGCAGGCTATATTTCCCCAAGTTGTGTTCGTGAGCAATGCCTTTGCTTTTACCTTCAAGGAGCGTATTTCTTCTTTCTGGCCTTTTTCACAATCTGTTAGTTCCTTAACTCTGCTCTCCAGGGGCTCCAAGGCTTTGGACAGCTTCTGCTAAGGAAGGGGAAAAGGTGAATTTGTGAGATAGGGCAGGTCAGTCTGCTGGTGCCCACAGCTCTCCACGATCTCCTTTTCACTCACCTTGTAGGTCTCGGCCCCATCCTTCAAGGAGCTGAAACTGTGTCCAGTGTGGAGAGCTGAGTTGACACACTGAGAGCAAATGCAAGTCTCATCCGTAGTGCAGAAAAGCAGGAGATCATCTCCATGGACTTCACAACATTGCCTCCTCTGTCCACCTTCTCTTGCCTTCTCTGGCTCTTTCTCCTCAGCCTTTGCATTTTCCTTGGCAGCATCTCTGCTTGCTGCCTCTTGTATTTCCCGCGCTCTTTTTGCTAGGTTTCCCAGCAGCCGGTTCGGTTGAAACTCCCTGTATGGACAGGGTGCCCGACAAGCAGGGCAAAAGCTGGCACCTCTCTCTTGGGTAACCCAGCACGAAGTGATGCATTTTCGGCAGAACCAATGTCCACACCTGAGCACCACCGGCTCAACGAACAAATCCAGGCAGATTGAGCAAGTGAGATCTTGCTGGAAAGCCTCCACCATGACCGCTGTTCCTGAGCCTGGGAGAATCCGCTGTTGCTTTCCTTTCCTCGATTTCTCTTCCTCTCTGAGCCGCCTCTGGCCCCTCTTTTAGAGGTGCCACCAGGACTGGCTGATCTCCATCTCTCTGAAGCATTAGAAAAACACACCGTGGTGAGTCAATTGCAAGGATCTTGAAAGGCAGCTGCTTCTCCCCTGTGGAGCAGATTCCTTTGAAAAGGCTCGTCTGGCCTCAGCATCTGGCCAAGATGACTTTAAAAAAAAAACACTTTCCCCTTTCCTCTTTCCTCCCAGGTTTTATAACCACCAGGCTGACAAGGAGCGCTGCAAGATTTGAAAGCTACCCTGTTTTTCTGAGAGGTTAGAAGCCAAATAAACTCACAGACTTTTTCTTCTCTTTCTTTTTTGATGACTCATGAAAGTTGCCGTTAATAGATGGCGTAAGGGAGAGAGTGATGGATTAGGTGGGCTCTGGAGATCAGGGTGTGAATCCCCACTCAGTGTGGCAGGGGCAGATCTACTATGCAACTAATGAAGCTGACCTTTCAAGGCTCCTAATCCTGGAGAGGCCCCAGAAGCAACTGTAGTCCATATTTTTTTAAAAAATGTGTGATGCTCTCTTATGGAACAACCCCACTGAGTTGTTCCATAGCAACAAAGTCAACGTTTACATTCTAGAGCAGTGGCTCCCAACCTTGGGTCCCCAGACATTCCGGGCCTGAAACTCCCAGAAGCCCTTGCCAATGGACCTAGCAGTGAAGGTTTCTGGGAGTTTTAGTTCAAGAACGTCTGGGGACCCAAGGTAAAGAGAGCAACCCTCAGCCAAGAAGAACTGCATTTATTTATTTATTTATTTATTTATTTATTTATTTATTTATTTATTTATTTATTTATTTATTTATTTAATACCCCACCTATCTCGTCTTGCGACCACTCTAGGCGGCTTCCAAACAAGTAAAACAAGTAAAAAAACAACATATAAATGTAACAAATTAAAGAACATTTTTAAAATTGAACCAAGGATTACATCTGTCTCTGTCACTAAGTCATTTGGGGGAAAACTGAGGGTGTGATCACACCAGGAAACAGATCTCATTTTGAACCAGTTGTGCAGTGGCCTGGTGCCATCGGTTTCCCAACAATCGCACAATATAGGGGGGAATTATAACCTGACCGCTCTCCATACCAGACTTGGACCTTTTGGGGCCAGTCTGGAGTGATTCCCTGATCCCATGGCAGATCAGCCTCAACATATGTACAAGATGAGTTTTTTGGGAACTTATCCTTTGTCCCCCCCCACCGCCCCCCGAAGCAAGAGGACTGTATGAAGGAAGACCTTTCAAAATGGAGTCCTTGGTCCTCATTTTAAAAGGTCACCTGGTTAACTCAGGGTAGAACTGCATGTTTTGATGACCGACTCTGACCTTCAGACCTGATTCATCCTCAGACTAAGGAAGAGCGGAAAGAAAGTGGAATAGAATAGGAGGGATGGCTTCTCACCAAATGCCTCTCCCTGCCCGACATTTTTATCTCAACTAGGCTTTGGAGCAGGAATCGGCTGGCAACGGTTAGGGAGTGGTGGCGGACAGAGGGAGGGGGTTCCCGCCTTCCGGCTCCCCAGCTGCTTCCTTGCTGGAAGTTGTTTTGTCCAGCTGTTTCCCTGCCCTTTGGCCCTGGGATGGAAGAGAATGTGGATGTGTTTAATTATCTACTTTGCCGCTCCAAAGACTCGTTATGGGACAAATCCACACATGTATGAGTTTTGTAGGGTTATTTTTTATTTTTTTATTTTATTTTTTGGAGAAACAAAACATACGCAAAAAGCACCCTTTGTGCAAGCAGGGACAAGTACCATCAAAAGGCACGCAGAAACCTGCTTTAGTGGACAAAGAGAGCGCACACAGGATTGCCTACGCAACTTTGTGATTTACAGAGTTTAGAAGATGGCATTTTAAAAAGGATCGTGTTTGTGCGAGTCATGGTTTCTTGGCAACCGCTATCATTATTTTGGCGGCCATCACACAAGTAGAATTCACTGGCATGCATGCTCTTAATGTACTAAGGTTAGAGCAGGCTTTCTTACCTGGTTCATGTCCGAAGCAGCACGGTGCAATAAGGACAGAGATCAGATAATTTTCATCCAATCATGGAAAGTATCGAGTGCGTTTGGGGCAGCAAGCACCAAATCTAGGGCCACCGAGTACCCTGACAACCGTGTGACGCTGCCTGTTCTTCTCCAGGCTCACAAAAGACTGTGACAATATATTTTTTTCCTTAGGGTCATTTGAGTTCTCCCCACTCCTGTCTGTAGCCTATTAAGTGACGTCCAGGTAACCTAGTTTTCCAGGTGCCCAAGGGCTAGACTTCCATATTCTTTTCCCCCATGTTATATATCTCTGTTGTTCCTTCAAACAGACTGGGAAAATGGAGGAATTATCTCCTGTTCCCTCTCATGGCCAATGATAACACTGTAGCTTACAAAAACAAACAGAAAAAACCCCCTAAAAATATTCTATTTTACCTTGGATAATAAAGTCAGCATTACTGATTACACCTAAAAATAAATGTTGGAGTTGCTACTTTTTACTTATTATAAAAAGTAATTGGTTAGATGTAAGGTATTTTTGCCAGCTCTGGGTATTTAATGTTTTAATACTATAATTTGCATACTAGAATATGCTCATTCTCAAAAACGTGTGTCTGAGCCATCTTGAATCTTATAATAGAGGAAGATGGGTATAAATTGAATAAATACCTTTCTGGCATCTGAGAGTATGCCATTCAAATATACTCAAGTCTAGGTTCTTGATTTATGGAATATACATGAAAAGTCATATCACATTAGACTTACTTTCATGTTTTATTTATTTGGAACATCATAGAATGACCTGCCATTCCAGCTCAGACTTCAAGGCAACTTATAGAGTCATTAAAATGGTATCCTCATAAGCATGAGACGTGCATAAAAACCAGTGCATACATAGCAAAAGAAACCAGTAACCACAGCAGTAAAATCTCCATTGAGACCTTAAAACACTGCTGTAAACCTTGGTGAATTAAATAGATTTTTAATCTAGTGTCTAAAAAATATGTTTAAAGGTGGGGAACCGGATGAAGAGAGCTAAGGACTTGTTCCACGAGAGGGGCACCACCACAGTCAAAGCCCTGCATGGGTTACCCTATCTTAGAGGATGGCAACAACTCACCCTCTGATAATTAAAAAAAAAACGTTCTGATTAACAATGACAAATTCTCAGGGAAACATCTTGCCCATCAACTCTTGACTTGATCGGATTATACTGGAAAAAAGGATAGACTTTTTCCTTGAAAGAGACCCTCTGTGTATATACATGAGACCCAGCTCTCACATTATAGAAGGAAACTTGGCCCTTCTTATACTCCAGGTAGACACCCAACCTCGACCAAGACGATGCCTTTTCAGGTCCATCCTCAATCTCCATTGCCTCTAGACACCAGATCTTGCCCTTTAAAAAAGGTAGGTGGTGGTCTTCTTTTTTCTTTGGAATGGACTCTAAGGCAACACCAATAATCCATTCCTTCTCATCTTCGACCTCCACCTCCCAGTAGTGTCTGCCTGACCTGAATCCCTGTTGTCCCAAGACAACGGGATAGTTCTGAAATCGCTTTGGGTCGTCGCAGGATATCTCAAGTTGCTCTCCAACAGTTACAGATGTGCCAGAGATGATAGTGAGGCCAGGATGAGCGGTGCTGGCATCTAGTTGAATCGAGTCTATGAAATCTGGTGAGAAGAGGAAGGGAACAAGTTTAATAAATTCCATGCATCTTGCTCTACTCAGATCTGTCTTACTCTATCAGTCAACTTGAAGTGACCACGGAAGAAAAATGGCAAGAGAGCACCATAACCTTCCTGGTGCTGAACTTTAAAGAAGCAAACAGGTTGTGACAATGATAATACTATAACTTCCTCAATCAGCCAAGAAGGCTGCTAAAAACAAGCAAACTAGCACGCTGTAATGTTTCATCCATTTGGAAACTGAATTTTTGGATATTCGGGGAGTTCTTCCTGCCAAATACCTAAATGTGGCTCATCTGGGAGAAAGGTCTAGACTTGGAAGGCTTTGAAGCTTAGCTCCTCTTAGCTTCCTGTTCAGAAGGAAAGCTCCCAGCTAGCACCAGGGCAGGAATAGGAAGCTAGGCCTAGCTTGGCCTCAAAGCCTTCCAGATGTGGCCTTTCTCTTAGGTGGTCTGTCTGTCATGTAGAACTCCCAGAATGGAAACTAATGGGATTTCTGATCCAAAAATCCCTTCCCTGGCACCCATCATATCTTATTTGCCTTATGCTGGAAAAACATTTGCCTAGCGGCATAAGCAATTTTCAGAGCTTTCTCTCAGGTACCTAGTTTGAGGATCGACCTCATTGAAGTCCATGTCAAGTACTGTGTTGGACCTTGGAACTTGTCCAGACAGAATTCCTTGGAAACTACTGAGCAGTCTCCTTGGTCGTCTCTTCTCTTAGATGTCTCAGCAGACAAGCTGGTGAGAAGGGAGAAAGAACACATATTACATCAAGTCCAGATGTTTTATTTCTCTTCAAAATTGAAGTGGGAAGAAGCTACACTTACACATCTAGGAACTCCCGGATACCCTGGTCAAGGAAAGAGAAGGCACGATGGTTAGGAAGCTGGAACTCTGTTCTTACTCTCAAGTAAACTCCACTACCTATTTCAAGTTAAGTTAGGCTCCACTGATAGGGTGGCATGGCCACACGTCCACTTTTAAGGGGGACAGCCCTCTTTGGCTGTCCAGTCCACATCTGTTTTGAAGATAAAGAAACATAAGGAGTCAAGATCAGAGATCCTGAGCTTGCCCACCCAGAGTGACCATTTGCATGGCGGACCCAGCAGCCATGGAAGTCCAGCACTTAGCATAGGGTCCCGTATCCATGAGATCAGTTACCACTGATTCACTTATCCACAGTCTGAAAATACTAAAATATTTTAAAGAAAAAATCCTGGAACTAACTAACTAACTAACTAACTAACTAACTAACTAACTAACTAACTAACTAACTAACTAACTAACTAACTAACTAACTAACTAACTAACTAACTAACTATCAGAGAAGTTACTAGAATTGGGCATTAGAGGGAGACAGAGACCATGCTATGTTTTTTCAGCATCTGTGGGGCGCTTAGAAATGTGGATATGGGAGTCCTGTGAGGGGCATTTCAGTTCTGTTTCAATTATAAAAATCATTTCTGTTTTTCCTGCCTTGCTTATAAATTAGCATCCGCCATTTTATACAGATCGGTGTCCTTTTGTCCGATTTGGGGAGATATGCAAGTAGTTTACCCAAACCTTCTGTCCTCCCACAAACTGGTGGAATGCAAACTGTTGCAATTCTTAGCCTACTTCTCTCTTTTCCTAGGTGGCCAAAGAACATGGACTCGCTTGCCAGGCTCCCCCTCACTGACCACACAGCCAAGTGGTCAGATCATCAGCCTCCCATCCCTATCCTCTGAGATTTCAGGACCAGCTCTTGAGAATGGGGTGGGTGGGTTCTTGTGACCCTGTGCCAGGGCATCTGGGCTAATCAGCTGTAGAAACAGCCGCTTGGGGGAGCTGAAGACGGGGTGGGGGGCGGTCCAGGCCAAGACCCTGGCTGGAAAATCCCATTTTGAGAGGCAGCTAGGCAGGCAGCAAAACCTGTCCCTCAGCTATAGCAGTGCTCTAGATGTGGACACTCCTTTGATTTGCATTAAGGGCGCCGGCAAGATGCTTTGCTTTCAGTTCCGGCTGCCCTTCCCATTTTAGCTTTGCCCAATCGCATGCCATCCCTTTCTAGAAACGCAGGTTTGACCCCCCCCCTTCCCATCCTGCGTCTCCATTTCATTTTGCCTGTTCGGCTGCAGCCCAAAGCTTGGACGTTCTGTGGAGAACGACATTCAGAATCTCCCCATCCAGCTTGCCCAGTTTTTCCAATCTCTAAAGGTCAGAGATTGTGCAGACTTGGGGGGCAGGGGAGGATTTCTGGGACCGGAGGAAAAGCCACTTTCCCAAGATTTGCTGCAGACCCTGTTTAAGAAATGGTGCTGTGGTTGCCTAACCATAAGGAACTGAACTCGGTCGGTCTGTGCCAGCCGGGCCCGTCCGTTGTTCACCACATTTCTGACGGCTGACAGGTTCTCGCGGATCTGTTGAATGCGGGCAGACATGTCCCGCTGGCTTGCCGTTTCTTCCTCATCCAGTTGCGCCAGGAGAGCACTTTCCCTCTGGTTCAGGAACTGCTGCAGTTCCTTGAATTCCCTCTCAATGACTGTGCGGAAGCCCACCGCTGATTTCTGCAGGGGAAGGAAGGGGAAATTAACAGTTCCTCCGGGTTGCTACACAAAATTAGCATCTGCCATCACCCATCAGGCCTTCTGGGTTGTGGCCCCTGCCCTTTGGAATGGGCTCCAGAAGAAGCTGCGCCTGCCCCCCTCCCTCCCTCCCAACCTTGAAGAGGTTACTTAAGACAATGCTCTTGACAGAGGTTTTCAGTGGCATCCTCACATGAATTAGCCAGCTTGTTCTGCTCGCTTGATGTTCTTTGTCTGTTTCCCTCATGATGTTTTGACTTGATTTGATTTTACTTCTGTACCCTTTCTTGTTTATTTAATTTTTATACTTTTATTTGATTATTAACTAAGTAGATTAGTGCCTTGCACTAATCAGGCAGTATATGAATGAATGAATGAATGAATGAATGAATGAATGAATGAATGAATGAATTTCATCCAGGGTATGGTGAAATACCATAATGTAGCAGCTAGAATGTTGGACTAGGATCCAGGAGACCTGTGTTCAAATCCCCACTCACCTATGGAACTCCCTGGTGATTTTGAGGCTCTCTCTCAATCTGTCCTACCTCACGGGCTTGTTTTGAGGAGAAGAAGAGAAGAGGAGCACCACAGATACTGTCTTGGCAGGAAGGTTGGTGGAAATGCAGCAAATAATAAGTAAGTGCCCTTATTCTGTTAATACAGAAATACTTTATGTCCTAAATCACTGATTGATTGATTAGGCATACTTCAGTCTCGAGAGACTATGCTAATGTCCTCTGTATGGAGGACTTGGAACAGTGTCTAGTGTGGCTGAGAAGGCCAAATTGAGAATGACAATCCCTTCCACACTGAGGACACATACAATCTGTCCCATCAGTTCCCTGATTTGGCTGGTTTCGGGAGTGCCTCTTTGCCTCGGCCTGCTGGACAAGGGTCTCTTCAAATTGGGAGAGGCCATGATGCACCACCTGCCTCCAGGCTGAACGCTCAAGGTTTCCCATATGTTGAGGTCCATTCCTAAGGCCTTCAGATCCCGCTTGCAGATGCACTAATGAGGGTGACCGGTCCCACTGATGAGTGGAGCTGCAGATACAGGATTCCTTCACTCCCAACAGTAGGTGGAACCATGGATCTCAGCAGAGTATTTCTGACTGCAAAGTCAACACCATACTCCCTGGTCTCATTCAATGGTTTTCCCGGCCAAAAGAATGAGAAGTTTTTTTTTCTTTGACATATCCCATGTCTGGCAATCTTGTCTCTTGCAGGGCAACAAATATCTATCTGCAGTCTACTCAGTTCCCTGTCGATGACAGCTGTCTTGTGTGCATCATCTATTTTTTGCACGTAATCAGAAAAGCCAGGGGTCATTGTCCAAACGTTCCTGATGCCCAGCTTCAGGGCAAAAGTTTTCTTATGATTGTTGCATGGTGGAGGGTTATTGATCTGCTTGTTAGCTTTCACCTTAAACCTCACACACCCCATGAGGTTAACAATCCGTGGTGAGGCAGCACCTTACTGGCTGGGGGCTGCCCAGCTTAAAGCAGGCGGTAGGTACCTAGTGAGGTGCAATGACCTCTCCCACCATAGGAAGTAGTCCCTGGTGTAAAGATCACAGATAGATAATGGCTGGTAAGGGTCAGTGAGATATCCTGGATACAGAAAGTCCCATAAAAGATACCAAATTCTTTAAAACTGTTGTGGAAATCTGCTATCCCATGTAGATGAATATAATAATATTCCACCAAGTCAATTCTGACTTATGGTGACCCTTTTCAGGGTTTTCCACGCAGAGAATATGCAGAAGTGGTTTACCCTTCCTGTCTTCTGGGGAAGCCCTGGGACTGTGCAGCTTGCCCTAGGCCACACAGGCTGGCTCGACTCGCAGGAAGCCCAGTGAGGAACTGAACTCCTACCTTCTGGCTTCACTACCAGATACCTAAACTATTCAGCTATCCAGCCAGTTCCCCACCTAGATTAATTCTGTGAATATGTCAGCATTCCATAGTGTTATGGAATTTGATTCCATTCTACTTTAATAACCATGGCTTCACCCTGCAGAATCCTGGGATCTGGTGAAGGATTTAGAAAATTCTAGGTCCCTCGCTGAACTCCATACCCCAGCATCCTGAAAGGTACAGCCCTATCAGTTTAAGAGGACTCAAACTGATATCACTGTATAGTGAAACTACCACTGGTGCTTATCAATAATCCATGTACTACTGGTTTAGAGAATGCCAGCAATTCCAGAAAAGAAAGTAGCTGTTCAAAGCCACAAGCAGTCAATAAAATATAACTACATAGACCTTAAAAATATATTCTCCAATAGCTCTAAAACATGAAACCCGAGAGAAATGCAACCAGCAAAATACACTGGGGGTGGGCGGGAACCTCACCCCAGGCCAACCTCTGATTACCACCATAATTTCTAGTTGATTCTCTCCTACCTTCAAATCCCACAGGTGTTTTTCTTGGCTTCTTTCAACCTTTACTAGCCCGTTCATTCGTTTCTCCCAGGGCTCCAGGGCTATGGCCAGTTTCTCCTACAGGACGAAAAGCGAGAGTTTAAGAAGTGAAGCGGGCCAGGCTCATCCGCCCCCCCCTCCCAAGGGCCTTGTCCTGCTCAACTTGTAAATCTGGTTCCCGTCCTTCAAGGAGATGAAGCCGTGCCCAACATGGGATGGCAAACCGGCACAGAAGTAGCAAAGGGGAATCTCATCGGTGACACAGAAGAGCTCAAAAATGGCACCATACCCCAAACATTCCAAGCTGTATTTTTCCTCCGGGCTGCTTATCGTCACCCTCCCCTCAGGGTAGTCCACGTCTCCCATAGTGACTCCCTACTGGGTTGCCTCTCTTGCTTTCTGGGCCAAGTGCCACAGGTACTGATATGGTGTGCATTGTCTATCAGGACAGAGTTCCTGACACTCAGGCCAACTGGGAATTCCCCATTGGCTACCCCAGAAAGAAGTGATGCATCTGAGGCAGAAGCAGTGCCCGCATTTCAGCTGTACCGGCTTAGTGTACAGGTCCTTGCAGAGAACGCACGCCAGATCTTGGTGGAGGCCCTCCGCCATTCTTGCTTCCAACACTTGCAGGTGGAACAGGTTCCAGAAATCACGTTTCACCTTTTTTAAGGCTGCCTACTATTTTTCCTTCTTTTGGTTACGGTAGAGCCCCAATACCAATGACAAGAGGGCTCCTGTGCTCTTAATGGTTATGAAAAAAAGAAGGAATTTCAACAGGTGCAGCTTGTCACACAAGCTACACCTGCTGAAAGCCCCTCTTCCACACAACTAGGAAAAGTAGGGGGAGATGTCCTGTCTTACCTCCGGCCACCCTAGAGCATCACTCCATCAAGTAAAAAGCCACCAAGGTTGTGAATGATTTATTTTGTGACAGCAGGAACAAACAAACAAACAAAAAAGAGGGTGAAATCTCCAGATACCAGGCAGACTGAGTTACTCTCCTGCTCCCATAGCATCCCCTGTACTGTCACCTACTCGGAGATCTGTTGATGCACAGCAGATTGGAAATATTTAAGGAATAAATACGTAAGTGAGAGATATAACAAAAAGACAAGAGGCAGAAGGATGTGGAAAGGAGAAAGCTTGTGGATGAAATACATAGAAGAGTGACTGATTACAGGCACCTTAGTGCCACCACCGTTCTATGGTTGATGCAGAGCTTTGAAAAATTGCCTGTTTGGACCCACTGTTAGGTTGAAAAAAAAAACAAGTTGTGTGGTCCTTAGTGAATCTAAATGCAGGAGAGACGATACAGTACCTTTATTCGATCATTAAATTTTTTAAAAAACAATCAGCAGGCTTTCCTGGGTCAAATTCACTTCTTCAGGCCATGCACCAGTTGTGCAGAAAAACTATTGTACACGAGAGTCCCAAAAATTCATGGCAGAAGTCTACCTTGTATTCTTCTTATGAGGAGCACCAAGGATTATGGTAGGCTGAGTGGTTGCTCTGACATGAATTCACCAGGTGAGGATGAATCCCAGTTCTCGCCTAAAGATTACAGGAAAATACACTGATCTCTGTGTGATTAGGTTTGAAATAAAGATGATGTGGGGTGCTGTTTGCTCAGAGGCCACCCCAATGGTAAGAAAAACAAGTCCACAGATTACATTTAGACGCTAGTCTGCATTTGGTAGGAGAACAGCCACATGAGAAAAGGACAGTAGAGGCCTCTTGTCAATTTAAGAGTTATACAGAATTTCAAACAGTATGGCTTGACACAGAAGCGACACCTGTTGAACAGATGCACTGTAAAACTCATGCAACCATCTGTTGAATGCATACAAGCAACACCTGTTGAACTTCCCTCTTCCAGACGTGATGTCATTAAAATTAAAGGGGCTCTTTCTCAAGTGTTAACAGGAAAAGTTCTTAGGAATGAATTTACCACCATCACCATAGCAGCAGTTAATAGAAGAATTTTCCTATCAAAACATATATTGCTCCGGTAACAGCTTTCTAAAGCATTATGAACTGGATAGACCCACCAGGATCCATTAGCTTGACAAAAGGCCAGCTTCTAATCTTTAATTAGTCTCTTTTGGACTGTTCCCCAGAGGATGTGTTGTGTTTTCCCCTTCTTCCATCACATTCTCCTGCCCTTGTTTAAACCTTCTTCTTAAAATCTTTGGTGTTCTGAGTGGATTACGTGCAAACATTTTGCCAAATATATGCACATTTTTGAAAAAGTGGTGTCCTCCCCTACTTTTTCTCGTTACGAGATGGATCGTCATTTGTGTCAGCTTTATTTGCCCAGATAACTGTAGGCATGCTTAGGAAGCATGCAGAAAATGGTAGTATGGACTTCTTGGTCACATTTGGGAAGTGCAAATTTCAAAATCTCCTCTTCGTAGCAGCAGCAGCACTCCAGAGCTGCAGTCCCATAAATATGATTTTGTCACAGGGAAGCTAAACAGGCAGATGGATGAAGCTTCTGGGTGGTGCTTGAAGCACCAGGTCTAATTTGATTAAGGAAAGATATCACCAATAGACCTTACCGGGGGAACCTAGAATCTGTGCAGCTGGCTAAGGTGTTGAGTACAGGTGCTTCAGCGTTCCACCCCTAGCCTTATTTCTATACTAAAACCATTGTTTTAAAATTATAGCTAGAGGAACTGGAACCTTGAAAGGGGCTGCATGCAAGAGCCATTCACTCGGCCTTCCCATCCCCTGAAATTACAGAGCTATAAGTCAGATTCTGGGCAGCCATAGACCCTTGTAGACACACTGCAAAATAATGGGTGTGACATCCAGGCACCAAAGACATGCACACCTTCTCCTGCAAAAGCTTCTGCCTTAAAATTTGTCTTCCCACCTGGGGCACCCAGACTTAGCAAACTTACACAGTGCTCTGTGTCATGTGTTGCATTATGTGATCATCAGTCATTCCTACCGTCAGTCTGGGAAATATGTGGACTGGATTCATGACACTTGGGAAGAGATGAGCCCAGGCTGGGAACTGCGTCAGGAATAAGTAGCTGATATCACCTGAGTTGTAGGCGGTCTTCCCCACTGTCTGAAGAGAAGCGAAGGAGATACCAAAATGGAAACTGGCGCTCACACACTGGCTTACTTTTGGAAAAGAGCTATTAGCCAGGCACTGCCCCTTCTAAGTGGCAAATAAGTCATGCTCAAAAAAGAGCTATACAGAGGGCAGTTGCTTATGTTTAAGCAGACCGCCAGCCCATTTCCTGGTTCTTAAGGATCTTGCAAACAAGAACGGACAGGATGGATGCTGGTTTTGTCCTGCAGCACACCTTTAAGTAAAACTGACTGAATCTCCAGGCTAGTTAACGTACCTTCATTGTGCCTTATAAAAGCCTGTGGCCGTATGGATTTTGCTGTGTGTCCCCTAATGGAACGCTTAAGCCTTTCTGCTTAACTACTGAAAACTAACCTTATGCAACAGCTACAGAACTGAAATTGTAATACCCCAGAAACCATTCTTCTCATGCAGGCTGTGCTTATTTAATGATGATGATGATGATGATGATGATGATGATGATGATGATGATGATGATGATGATGATGATGATGAAGTCGCCTTCCCCCCCCCCTTCCAATCTGTGTAACCAATTTGGAGATTTTCACATACATACAAGCATGTGGTTGCTCTAACTCTTGCTTACTGTCACTGCTTTTTAGTTGAAGGACTGTCAACTTTCGAACTAGCAACCATTCATTCACCAACCAGATTACTGTTTAACAGCCCAGAATCGGCTAGTGCTGCCTTTCTTCCTTTGGCCATCCTCTTGCAATAGAGTTGAACTGGATCTCTAGAGGTTGCTGCTAACCCAACGAATAGCATAAATATTAGACTTGTAGTGTGTGCATTGATGGGGCGATATATACACGTGTGTTTCATTTTTATTTATCTGTATTGTTTTTGTTGACCGTAAATTTCACAGAGTAGTAGTACATCTGCACTAATTGGGGGAGGGAATACAAATTTAATAAAATCGATCAGTCAAATGAACCAATAATTCACAGAAAGAAAAGAAACAGAAATATAGAAAAAGGATTCTTGTGCCAGAGAGAAGAAAGCGCAGGACTGTCCAGCATGCCACTAAAGTGTGTTGCCAAGAATCAGATAAGCAACAGTTGCCTACAGCTTGGACATTTCATGTTTTGGAAGTCCAAAGTATCAAGAGGAACCAAGGTGTAAGCAGGCATGAACTGGTCCAACATTAAAACCACTGGAAAAATGTCTGGGTTGTAAAGAAAGGAAGCAGCTAAAATGAGTTGTAAATAGGAGGGTAATCCTCTGTGCTGTGGGGCTGTCCTCGTGGAGAAAGATGTAGGAGAACAGATCTCAGTGTGTACAGAATATGTCCATCTCAATCTTTTGGGATTTCTCCCCCCCCCACACACACACACCACATTTCTTGCAAGTCCTTGTGCCAGTTCTTGGTCTTGTTGGTACGCTTGTTCTCCATTTGCTCACATGAGCACACCTAAGGAGACAGTAGGGAAGAATGGTTACTTATTTCACAGGAACGAACTAGGTCATCTCAGACTCCTAAAGGAAGGAAAGGGGCTTTATCTCCTTTTCTTGGTTTCTTCTGCTAGGCACTTCTATTGGAACTTACACCTGGGATGAAGTCTAAAGCAGATAGCGTACATTTAAAGGCCAAAATCTTGCGCATTTATGCTGGTGTAACTCCGCTGGAATAAAAGTCAATGGCAGATTTGCTGCAAGTTAAGAAGGCAGCTTAGGCATTTGCTGCTGTGCACTCCGAGTTATATAGCTGGACAGGAAATGCTTACACTGACTTCTTGACTTGCAGCAATTTGCTACTGAATTTTTTGTCTTTTAATATTGCCCCTCCCCCAAACTCTCTAGGGGTTGCTAATATATATTGCCAAGTTGCTTCTAACTTATGGCAAACCTAGTTGGGTTGTCAGACGTTCAACGAGTGCTTTATCACTGCCCATGGCTGAGTGGGGATTTGAATCTGGATCTCCAGAGTCTGACTCTGACACTTTGGCCACTATACCACGGCGGCTCCCATCTTCATCAACACATTTTATATTCCTCTAAACCAGAGGTGGGCCACTTGTGGCTCCCCAAAAGGTAACCGGATCACAGCTCTTACCATTCTTCAAAAGTTGCTGTTTCCTAAGGCTAATCTGAATTGTAGCACATTATATCAAAGGCCACAAATTGTCCACTCTCTTTCTCTTCTAGTGAGTTGACCTTTACTGTAATTTGGGTGGACAACATGTGGCCAGTGGGATGCAGGAACCGACCGCAAGCCCAAATACTGCCTTCTTTACTCACACCCCCCATTCCCATTAAATCATCATCACCATCATATGCCATCAAGTCAATTCTGACTTATGGTGACCCTTTTCAGGGTCCTTGAGGTTGAAAGTACTCAAAAGTGGTTTACCCTTCCCTTCTTCTGGGGGTGGCGCTGCGGGCTAAACCGCAGAAGCCTGTGCTGCAGGGTCAGAAGACCAAGCAGCCGTAAGATCGAATCCACGCGACGGAGTGAGCGCCCGTCGCTTGTCCCAGCTCCCGCCAACCTAGCGGTTCGAAAGCATGCAAATGCGAGTAGATAAATAGGGACCACCTCGGTGGGAAGGTAACAGCGTTCCGTGTCTAAGTCGCACTGGCCATGTGACCACGGAAGATTGTCTTCGGACAAAACGCAGGCTCTATGGCTTGGAAACGGGGATGAGCACCACCCCCTAGAGTTGAACATGACTGGACAAAAATTGTCAAGGGGAACCTTTACCTTCACCTTTACCTCTTCTGGGGGGGTTGCCCTGGGACTGTGCAGCTTGTCCAGGGCTAGACAGGCTGGTTCTACCGTGGGGATTCAAACCCCCCAACCTCTTGCTCTACAGCCATATGCATAAACCACTGAGCTCTCCTTTAAAGCTTTTGAAAAAATGTTTGTTCAAAAAATTATTTGCACCCTCTAGGGGAAAACAGGTGCGATTTTGCCCAATCTTAGCATTTTTGAGCCTTAGTGTTCCTATGCCCCCCCCCAATATTTTTAGTTAAAGAAGGATATAAAGAAGCTTTTTTTAAAGCTTAAAATATCTGAAATTTGGTAGGGAAAAAAGGATGGTATTGTATGTGCAGCTGTTGGCATAAAGGTAAAGGTAAAGGTACCCCTTGACAATTTTTGTCCAGTCGTGCCCGACTCTAGGGGGCGGCGCTCATCCCGCTCTTCAAGCCATAGAGCCAGCATTTGTCCGAAGACAATCTTTCCGTGGTCACATGGCCAGTGTGATTTAGACACGGGACGCTGTTTACCTTCCCACCGAGGTGGTCCCTATTTATCTACTCGCATTTGCATGCTTTCGAACCGCTAGGTTGGCGGGAGCTGGGACAACTGACGGGCGCTCATTCCGTTGCGTGGATTCGTATGCCGTTGGCATACAAAGTAATAAAACAGGACACACAATATTTAAGTGTAAATAGAACAAAAGTCTCTAAAGAGAACTGACCTGCATGTTCATATCCTGCACTCATCCTGTTGGACAGAAAACCTGGGAACAAGGCAGCATAATTACCTGCCCTGTACAGAACAGATTCTGCCCCAATTGATCTACCTCCGGTTCTTACGCACCCACACACAGAAAAGTACAGGCACGCCTTTGTAGGAGGCTTTCTTTACAAATCATCTCATGTAAACCTAGAAATATGCTTATTCCTTCCCTCTGGGTTTTCCTCTCCTCCCAAGCAATGGCTGAACTGCTGTGATGTCACAGAATACCCTTAAACATTCTAACTTCTGAAGGTTAAGAGGATGGGGGAAAATATCAAACTGCTACAATATTTCACTGAAAGTGGTTTTGTTTAAAATGGCTTAGATTAAATATGATTTTATTCCTATGTTTCTTTTGTTGCTTTTGAATCATAAGCCACTTGCTACAGGCTGATTTGAAATGTATTTCTTAGACATTTTCTGCTTGCTAACTATATTTAACGTACTTCACTTATTTCTCTGTGCCCTTATGGTTATAGTGAACAGCAACCTTCGAAGCCATTAGACACATGGTTCAGGGTTAAAGAAAATGACAAGCTACCGTCTTCCAGCCATGGTCCAAAGAGAGGGTTTCATAAGCCCAGCCATATCATTAGGCAGATCAAAGAGGACACATCACACAGTGGATTTTTGGAGGTGTCATGAGAAAGGCAGCAATTTTTTCACAATTTAGAGTATATCGATTGGATTTTTGTTTCCATGAAGAGAAAGAGGCACTGTGACTTTTGCTGGCTAAAGAACCAAATTAACTCCACGGGTCAAAGAAGCTTGGTTCGGTGCTTGTATTATTTGCTGCTCTGTCTCAGACATCAAATCTCCTGTGGCTCTGGTCAATAATTCTCAGAGTTTACATACCTTTAAGCTTGTTCCAACCTCTGGAAACAACCACATCCACATTCTTAATGTATTTTGTTGCAATGGGCAGGCATTGGTGTTGGCTGTTCGCAAATTTGGAATTCTCTTTCTCTTCAGACTCAAAGTGTGAGCATCTGTTCAAAGGGATGTAGTTTAAGAAGAAAGGAGAACGGGGGGGGGAGAGACTGATATTTTCTGAGTGGCATATGATCTTTTTTGCATATTAAAAGCATTGCGTAATAATTATTTAAAAAGAAAATTGCACTTTTTAAAAAATCAAGTATTCTTATTAATGAATGTACTATGTGAACACATGTGGGCATCCCCTGGGTAATGAGAGCACTCATGACGCAGCGGCTGAACTGCAGTACTGCAGCCAGAACTCTCCTCAGTATCTGGGTTCAATCCCAGGTAGCTGGCTCAAGGTTCACTCAGCCTTCTGTTCTTCCGAGGTCAGTAAACTGAGTACAGTGGACCCTTGACTTACGGGATTAATCCATATTGGAACAATGTCTGCAGGTCAAAAAGTCTGTAGGTCGAGTCTCCATTGACCCAAAATGTATTGAAAACTGATTCATCCGGAACCGGCCGTTTTTGTTCCATTTTTTTTAAAAAATCTGGTCTGTAGGTCGATTCTCTGGCTGCATGTCGAACCTAAATTTTGCCGCCAGAGAAGTCTGTAACTCGAAAAGTCTGTAAGAGGTGCCGTCTGTAAATCGAGGGTCCACTGTACCCAGATCACATGTTCCTTGCATAATTATCTTGTAAATGCCCCAGAGGGTACTTTATGTGCTATGGAGCCGTGTATTCTTTCTCTTCTACCAAAAGCAAGACATCACTCATGTCTGTTTTGACTTTGGATACAGTTGCTTTAAATAATAATGTGCCATACTGAGCCATAAAGTCTTTCCTCCCCCTTCCTGCACTCCCCTCGCCCGTTGATTTCATCCTAAATGATCTGCTGTAACAGTGGTTGAAATCCTGTTGTGCTTCTATGCAAACGGTATACCCTTTAGAGGCAAGCTGCCTCAAGTTAAGAAATATCCATAAATGTTATCTGTTGTCTAGTGAGTCACGTAACTCCGCATGCAATGCGACAGGATTTCAGCCAATATGTGCATGCCATTTCTCAGAAGGTGGCCACAGTATTCTAGCTTTCTGCATTTTATCACTAATAAGCAGAGCCAGTGTGATGTTTTGAAACATCTGCCAATGAGAACATGGTATTTTTGGAGTTACAGGGATCTGCAAAGGGAGGAGGTATCACACAGAAATATCTGGACAGGGGCAGATGCTACTCATAAACCAGCCTTTAGAACAGTAGCAGGCAAGCAGGGGCCCTCTAAATCTGGCAGGATGATAACTCCCATCATCCCTTGCCACTAACCACACTAATGGGAGTCACAGTCTACAGGGTACCCAGTTTTCTAACAGGACAGCTCCACGGCACATTCCCCTTCCATGCTACCGCTCTCCCTTCTGCTTCACACCAAGCACAGGCTACTTAGCACATGTAATCAAGTGTTGGACTCAAGACTGTGCTAGAGCACTCAGGCAATAGAGCGCTTGCTCAACGTTGGGTCTTCATCCTTGTGCTCTACCTCCAGTTCTTACGCGTCTGTACATGGGAAGCAAAGACACGCCTTTGTGGGAGGACACTTCAGACCTGACCATGTCTCACCCCTGATCCTATGAGTTCAAAAGCACTCAGCTGAAGCTGCTCTTATGACCAACCACGAGCAAAGCAAACACCATTTATAACGAGAAAAGGAAGACAATATTTAACTCATTATTAAATAAGCCAAGGCTGTTTGCTTGAAGGGCTACACATTCGAGGATTAAGTAGAACCATTTAATTTAATACTGTATAGTTGGAGGTGGCAGGAAGGACTTTGTACCGCGAACCTCATCAAAGGCTCATAGACAAGGTGTTTCCCCTCTCATGATCTCTCCTGGGAAGAGTCTGGGGAATTAAAAACCTTGGAAAGGCCAAGATTGTCCTTTAAAGGGATTGTTCCATATCCATTCTTGAAAAAACCTAAAGACTGCACAGATTAATACAAGGGGAGGTGCTAATGGACAGATAGTCCCAGTGCTGAGAAAAGTTTCCTTTTTTCATAGTTGGGTTTTTCCCCGGGATCTATATATTCTTGTAAGCTATCCTTATTGTAATGCAAAGTATTTTGAGGATGGTTTGGTTTTGAATGGATAATTAAAAGTAACTGGGTTTGCAAAAGTCCTGCTCCTTATTTGATGATCTGGGAAGAGCCGACAGCCTGCATTTTTGGACTCTCCTGAAAGGGCATAACTATGAGGGCAATCATGAAGAACGCCTGCTGTACCACTGCACCATTGGGTGTCATCAACCAACTTTTTCTCCACTGCTTCTTTCCTCCAAGATGCTTTAGACCGACATATACTTTTCTGGCATTCTAGGAGTCCAGTAACACATCCTCTCTAGTCCCCTTGCTCTCTAAAAGAACCCCAACATCACAGAGCCCTCTCCCTAAGGTTATGACTCTCCAGACCCCATTCTCCCTTCCTAAAAACAGGAAAGCAGAATAATTACCTTTCCAAAAGATAGTCCAACTTCAGATGTTGGGATTCAAGATCTTGTATTCAAGTTCACATCTCAAAGGAGGAAGATCTTGCACTGGTAAGTATTAACCAGGAAGATGTCAACAAATTGATGCTAAGGTGTCCCATCTGTGCAAAGTAGAGAAAACAGGAGAACCAGGAATTCTGTCTTTGGCAGTATGATTCAGGCTGGAGCTCTTGTCTTATTTTGGTTTCATATAGTTTTTATGTGTAGTGCTTTAAAGTGTCTGTTGTGTTACTATATTGTGAAATGCCCAGAGTGGCCCTGGCAGCCACATGGGTGGTATGAAAGTTGAATGGATGGATGGATGGATGGATGAATGAATGAATGAATGAATGAATGAATGAATGAATGAATGAATGAATGAATGCTCTCACCTACTAGAGCGTAAGCCACACTGAACTCAGTCAGATGTACCTCTGGCTTAGAAACACACTATTATTGAATGATTGCAGCAATCCTACCACGAACACCAATAAGAGGGAAAAAATAATAATACTAAAATAATAACTGCAGGAAAAACAGTAACAGTAATAGGGACCTGCACATGCCAATATTCCATAGTTTTGCATCCAGGGATGACAAATACAGCACTAAAATAATTCAAAAAACCTGCATGTGGCACATAAAATGATACACACATTTCCACATTTGACATATTGGCATTCAACGTGCATGCCTCATTCAGAACTGGCAATTGCATTTTCATGTAATAGCTTTGATCCTTGCAACAGAACTTCGGAGGGTGGGGTACTTCCCACTTGAGGATTCAAAGTCTTCCACTCCATTCTCGCTTCCAGTGTTCAGTGAGTATCCAATAGTTTTCATTGATTTGGGGATGGGTCCCCTCTTTTCCACTTCAGAGATCTTTCAAGATGGTTCTTTTTCTTTTAATTTTATCAAATTTGCCCAAGCCTCCTGATACTGCCCTTTTGTGTATGGGTGGTATCAATCTTGCTTCAAAGCGACAACTTCGCCATACCATGCTGAACACATAGACTACATTACCTGATCTTCGAAGCTAAACAGGATCAGGCCTGGTTAATACTTGAGAGAGAGACAGACCACCAGGGAATGTCATGATAAGAAAAGGAAATCATCCTCCTTGTGACCCTACACAGCTGCTGCCGGTCAGAGTTGACCACACTGGCTAGACAGACCAAAGGTCTGATGCAGTATAAAGTAGTAGTACATAGCTTGAGCATTGGAATTGTTTGCAAAATAGGATTTGGCAAGAATAGCCAAAGGAAAGCTAACGCTATGTCAGCCACCCCCAACCAAGCAGTTTCCAGATCTGCTGGATTATAATTGCCATTCCCCACAGCCAGGGGCCATACTGTCTGGCAGTGATGAATGTTGTAAGCCAATACAACTGTCATCAGTCATCAGGTTGGAAGAAGACAAGGCATTGAAAGAAGAGCTTTGCAAAGTTCTGTTTTGGACAACAGGTCCCCAAATCCACAAGCCAGGGGCCACACAAGCTGAGAATTCTGGGAACTGCTGTCCTCATATATATTGCCAGAATCTGTTGGAAAAGAAAGCAACATTAGAAGCAAAGAAGGGGAGATTTGTAGCTATGCATATTTCATTTAGATGCAGTGCTGATGATGTCCAGACATTTTGATATCCACATGGTGTGGGCACAACACTTTAGAGGCTGGTTTTTAATAGCTAAATAAGTTGGAAAGGCAAGAAAACAGGCAGAAAGGAAGAGAGGGCTATGAGCCAGGACAGCAAGTGTTTCGGTGAGAAGCAAAGTCATGGGACTAGAAATCGAAGTCACTGAGCATCAGGGAGAGGAGAAAAGACACAAAATGGTTGCAAAGTGACACCAAGCGGGAGCCCCATAGCACCTGCCATGTTGGGGCGAGTGTATACTGAGGTCATCATTGGAAAGGTGACCCCAGCCGTAGGTTTCCCCATCTCTCTGACCCCCTGACCCTTTGGCCAGCTCATTGGAAGCACAGGCCAGTTTGGGTTAAGAGGGAGCTGAGCTGGATGACCACCACATCCTACCAAAATCGATGGGTCAGCCAGTCAATACCCTTTTCCTTAAAAAAGAAAAAAAAGAAAAATGCCAGAAAGGTGAACAAGTGGGTCCTAGGTCAAATCAAGCCTGAACTATCTTTGGAGGCAAAAAGGTTGAAGCTGAGGCTGTCTTAACTTGGGCACATTGTGAGAAGGCAGGATGATCTGGACAATAATGCTGGCAAAGGTGGAAGGCAGCAGGAATTATGAGATGGACTGACTGGAAGCCACAAGCTTGAGTTTAAAAGAACTCAGCAGGGCAGTTGAGGACAGGGTGTTTCGTAGATTGCTCATGCATAGGGTTGCTATCAGTTGGAGATGCCTTGATGGTATGTAACAACAAAATGCTCATGCACGAGAAACCCCAGTAAACAACATATATTGTTCAGCACTCAATATTCATTCACCTATGGCCACCATAATAAAGATCTGCTCTGAAGCAAATTAACCTCAAGTGAATTCGAAGCACGTCTCAGTTGGTATCCTATGGCGAGTAGGAATGGCCTGAAAGTGACCAGGCACAGAAGTTTTACAAATGTTGGTTCTCTTTTGTTATTGAGGCAGTAACTTTGTTCATATATAAACTATATGTTGATACCAGATGCACCCACCAAACCATAATCTATAAACACGCTTAGAATTCGCAAAGCAAGGGCACCCGCTCAAGACCTCTTAATACTTAAGGCATTCTAGAAGGTCCACCACGTTAATCCAGTGCTGGTAATAGCCAGTGTGCCATAAATGTCTTATGGCAGAGGTTTCGGTGAATAAAGGTCCTCTATTAGAAGCAGAAAATGTTCTATGTAAATCCATTGGCATGGACTCCAGTCCATGAAAATTTTGCCATAATAACTGTATCAGCTTTTAAAATGCTACAGTGCTCTTTGTTGTTGTAACTGGAGTTTGGAAAGTTACCATTAAGCAGGAATTAGTTACAGTTACATTTCTACAACTCCGTAAAATTAGGTTGGTGCTGCCAGAGTTGCAGTTTTTTAAAACTGTCCCCTCTTCATTGATTCTGTTCCCACACATTTGTTTCATGCTAAATATATACGTTGTAGTAAAACAGTTCCTTTAGATTGTTGTGGGTTTTTCGGGCTCTTTGGCCATGTTCTGAAGGTTGTTTTTCCTAACGTTTCGCCAGTCTCTGTGGCCGGCATCTTCAGAGGACATTCAGAGGACATCTTCAGAGGACTTTAGTCCTGGCGAAACGTCAGGAAGAACAACCTTCAGAACACGGCCGAAGAGCCTGAAAAACCCACAACAACCATTTGTTCCTTTAGGATTTTAGTAAATGTTGCAAAGTAACCAGGAAGAAACCATTTTACTGCAATGTAACGACTGATTGTGAAGAAAACTCTTTGGCAATATATCCAGGGTGGTGTGATAGATAGTGGTGGATTAGGACTTGAACACAGGAGATGTTCAAGTCCTAAACGATCACTATCCATCACTCCACACTAGATATGCCCTCAAAGGAGTCTCATGCAGCAGTGATTAAATGGCAGCACTGCAGTCAAGACTCTGCTCATGGCTTGGGTTTCATCTTGACATGCTCAGGTAGCTGGCTCAAGCCTTCCATTCTTCCAAGGTCAGTAAACTGAGTACCCAGCTTGCTGGTGAGGGCATGGGGTGGGGGGGGTAATGTGGGGGTAATTGAACTGTAAACCGCCCAGAGTGCTTTCAGCACTATGGGCTGGAATATAAGCAGCACACTTTGCTGTTTGCTTTTAGGACTCAGAAGATCTGGGTTTGAATCCTAGTTTAGCTGCGGAAACACATGGGAGGGTGTGGAACAGGCAAAATTGGTCCCTAAAGATCTCATTTATCTTGAAAGCCCCATGAGGTTTGCGACCAGTCAGTTTCGATTGATGGCACATAACAACTCTTTTAGGAAAGGATAAATAAAATGCTACTTTTAAAAAAAAAAATCAACGATGCTGCTTAGCAACCACAAAAAAGCAATGATGACAGTTTGCAGTTCTTGAAAAATATGCTTGTGGCTGCTATGGTTGTGAGATTCCTTTCATCCTGGTCACCTCCTCATTGCCTCACTACCTGTCACAGAGCAGGAGGCAGCAAGACAAAGCACGGCAAGAACTAGCATGTGAACTGTATGATGCTTCTCCTCTAATACCCCTCCAACTATTTAAGTGACTAAGAAGATGCAAATACTGGACACCAGCAAGGGTAACAAGACCATCCCTTGCTAAGCTATAATCATTATGGAATGCCTTTGTCTTGCAAAAGCTATTTATTTATTTATTTATTTATTTATTTATTTATTTATTTATTTATTCATTCATTCATTCATTCATTCATTCATTCATTCATCCATTCATTCATTCATTCCACCCATCTAGTCCCACGGCACTATTCTGGGTGGCTAACAACAATTAAAATGCAACTACCCAATCCAACTGACAAAGACATAAATACAGTGGTGCCTCGCCTTACAATGTTAATTCGTTCCAGCAAAATCGCTGTAGAATGAAAACATCATAAAGAGAAATTTAAAAAGCCCATAGAAACGCATTAAAACCCGATTAATGCGTTCCTATGGGCTTGAAACTCACTGTCCAGCGAAGATCCTCCATAGCGCGGCCATTTTCGCTGCCCGTGCAGCGAGGAATCCGTCCCAGAAAAGAGCGGGGAGCCATTTTTTTAACCCGCCGGCCATTTTGAAACCGCCGATCAGCTGGCCAAAAATCGTCGTTTTGCAAGAATCGGTTCCCGAAGCAGGGAACCGATCATCGCAAAGTGAAATTCCCTCAAAGGAAGCATCATTTTGCGATCGCAAAAACTTCATCGTAATGTGATTTTGTCATTAAATGGGGCTCTCGTCTTGCGAGGCACCACTGTAAAGAGAATCAAAAAAGCCATTAAAAACCCAGGATGTCCAAAAAAAGGAAACTTGAATGGCAGCTAAAAATCATTAATCAATTACGAGTAGGGAATTATTTATAGCTACAGTGAGGCTCGCATAGCTCCGTTTAATGAAGAAATCACTTTGCAGCAATGTTTTTGCGATTGCAAAAGCGATCGCTTTGCGATGGTCCCTATGGGGAAATTTCGCTTTGCGATGATCGCAGGGAAGCGATCATCGCAAAGCGCCCATTTTCGCACAGCTGATCGGCGGTTTCAAAATGGCCGCAGGGTAAACAAAATGGCTGCCTGCTGTGTTTAGGGACGGATTCCTCCCTTTAGAGGCACCGAAAATGGTGGCGCTATGGAGAATCTTCGCTTAAAGGTGAGTTTTAAGCCCATAGGAATGCATTGAAGGGGTTTCAATGCATTTCTATGGGCTTTTTAATATCGCTTAGTGATGTCATAGCTTAGCAGCGATTTTTTCTGCATGGATTAAGATCGCTAAGCGAGGCACCACTGTAGTTACTTCCTAAAGGAAGCCACTAGTTTGAGTTTACAAGAGTTGAGCAGGGCAGTTGAGGATAGGACATGAGAGTCACCATAAGTTGAAGGAGACTTAATGGCTTGTAACAACAGAGTTACTTTCAGGTACTGGACTGCTTGTGACAGTTAAGACATACCTGGTCAGTGTTAAATCATCAGTTTTCCTGGAGATCAAAATGCATCCTTGAACAGAGAGATGGGATTGGTCACTCAACCAGGCATTGACCAATAACCTCCATTTTACCATCTCCCCAAGCCCAGTTTAAGCCACAAAGCAGCAACAGAGATACGCAGAACAAGAAGGCACACCAACCACATTCTGGTTTGCACTCTGATTCATCTGTTCTAAAATTTAGAGAGTGCTTCTGGATTTTAGCAACCGGCCCACTTCTCAAGAACTCAGACAGCTCTTGGAATCCTATTGGGAACTTCGTAATTATAGCAGCACTGCTCCACACACCACACAATTAAGCTACGGAATTCTCTATCACAAGATGCAGTGGTGACAAGCATAAACGAAAGTGAGGCTTTAAAAGTGGATTAGGCAGGATTATAGAGAATAGGTAAAGCTGTGCACAGCTACAAGTCAAGACAGCTGTTTGACAGCTCTAGGATCAGGAGGAGTCGATTTACGAATACCATCTGCTGGGCAACATAAGCTGGAAATCAAGAGTTCCCAGACGGATAGTGAAAGTTGCTATCCTTGTAATAATACAAAGAAAGACAGAAATCATGGCATTGAGCAGAGGGTTGGACCGGACGGCCTTATAGGCCACTCCCAACTTCACTACTCTACGATTCTATGGTTCTCTCTTGGTGGAACACTCACTAGAGCTATAATAAAGGTTTTTGACCCAAACTATGAAATTTAGAGGGTACATAAGCATTTCTAGCATTTTGTGATACCAAAGCTGCCCATTGGTACTAGCTGCTGGAAAGGGGCAAAGAGCCTATACTAAGTCCTGAACACATGTACCATGTCTAGTGGCTCATTCTTGGGTGGAAACAAACAAGCAAGGAAAAACAGGCAAGCCCAGCCGACCACTGCGCAAGCCGATGGCATGTAACCCAAGCTCAACCAATAGGGCAGCAAAGACCTGGGTGGCACAACTGCTCGCTACAGTTGCACTGTTGACTTCTTTCCTGGTGGAACACCAAGCGCCTTGCAGTTGTTCCCGGTCTAGAAAAGGATGCTGGAGCTACTCAGCTCCCGGCAGCAACCACTGCCTCTGTTCTTAGCACCTATCCAGAAACATGTGCCAATACCAATAAAACGCTTTCCCTACTAAGTGATCCTCAAGAGGGAAAGCATCAAAGTGGCCATATAGTGGAATAAATTAGGGCCAACCAGATGGGGCCAAAAGGTAACGCCCATCATCTTTCCCTACTAGCTGTGCCAGCTAAAACTGATGAGAGTCACAATCCAATAAGCTATGGAGGGCTATACATCCCACCCCCACGGATTACTGAGCTATCCCGCACTCTTGACTCTCTTGCTATCGGTAAGCCTTGGGCAAACGGGGAATGGAACGATCAACACAAGGACTGTTGATCCCCGGGAAAGTGTCACATCTAGCCAAGGTGTCAGATATGAAATTTAAGTCCACTGAACGGCGCTCGGTTGCAGCCTCTCTTTCTTGGAACCCAAACTGCCTTTGGGAGGATCACGTATCCGCATGAGAGGATCACGTATCATCTATGTGTGGCCTACTTGGAGTATACAGTTGTTCTTCCTCCCCCCCTTTACTCCTATGCTTTTAGATAACAACTTGCCCATTAAATGGGAATTTACTGAGTCAGCACTTCCTCACTACTAAAATGAGCTGCTAACCATGTGCTAATTTGATGTGCATCAACCTTCTTGTCAAAGACAGAGGTGCAAGTTCATAGAAAGAAAGAAAGAAAGAAAGAAAGAAAGAAAGAAAGAAAGAAAGAAAGAAAGAAAGAAAGAAAGAAAGAAAGAAAGAAAGAAAGAAAGAAAGAAAGAAAGAAAGAAACTCTCAGGAAAAAGAAAAGCATGCACCTCCCATCACCCTGCCTTGGAATGATGGGAGTTGTACTCCCAACGCATCTGGAGGTTGTTGTCCTCAAGAACTAAAGCTATTGGTTTGAGAGCCTCTATGTGGATTTCTTTCTCTCTTTTCAAACCCACACATAGGGATTTGGCAAGGCATTCAGATCCCTCTGCTGCAGCTCACAGGAGGTAGGAACACTGTCTTAGGTATATGGGAAACAACACATTCCACAACTGTATCATACAAAGCCATGAGGGTTTAAACTCTATCAAACAGCTGCATTTGTGTAGTGCGGATACACTAATTGGCAGACTAAAAAAACCCCTATACATATCCTATACATATCCTACTAAATACTAGAAATACTCCTAAAACTTAATTCAGTATTATGTAGCAAGACTACTTAACCAAGCCTTCCCCACGGGAATATACCAAGCCTTAGGGCAGGGCAGGCCATTGATCTACCTAGTGCAATCCTGTCACCTTGGGCTGGCAACTCTCCCCAGGGTCAGAAGCGGAAGAACGGCGTCCTCCCCGCCCTCCCCGGGAGCTGCCATGACGGCCTCCCACCCATCCCGATCGGGCCGAACCCTCCTCGATCAGACGAGACCTATTTGGTGGGTTCAGGGCGGAAGGGGCGCTCATCTCCGCCGTGCGGGAGCCCTCCCCAGGGAGGGGACTGCACGCCCCATCACCCCCGCTACACCGCGTGAGACGATGGGCTTTGTAGTCCCCCTCCCCCACAGCGCAAAGGCGTCCAAAACCCGCAATGCCGAGAGGCCCCCTCGCTTCTCCAGCCAGATCTGCGGCGAATTCCGAGCGCAAGACGGTGTGCGCGCACAGGGAAGCGTGTGCTCGGCCAGGTAAGGGAGCATCTCCCCCCCCCCCACAGGCCCTGCCTCCCAAATGAATCCCCCAGAAGTGATCATTACAAAGAGGCAAACGAGCAGCATCCCAAGGACCTGGAGCGCCTCTCTCTCTCTCATTCTCTCTCTCTCTCTCTCTCTGCCTCTTCCCCCCCCCGCCCGCGATCCTGCCACGCGGCTGCGAAAAGCACACGAGGACCGCCAGACAACACAAGCGGCGGCGGCTCGCCAGCTCACCCGATGATCGCCGGCTGGGAAAGCGGCTGCCAGCAGGCGCGGCGACCACCTCCGCCTCTGGAGTTCGCCCAAGCCCGCCCGCGCTTCCTCGCAAGGAGGCAGGTCGCTCTCGGCAAGGCGCGAGTGCCACGGCTTGCCAAGGCCAGCCTCCGAAAGCTTTTTCCTGCCCGCCCGCCTTCCCGACGAGCGTGGATCCCGGTCCCAGGGAGCCTGCGAGTCTCCCCCCCCCCTCGCGGACCAGCGGGACTCGAACCCCCGACCGCACCATGGCTGAGCCTGCTGCTCTTGGAGGGCAAGGCATGCCGGGAAGCTGCTGAGCTGCCCAAATTTCCCCTCCCCGCTTCCCATTGGCCGGAGGTGCTCCGGAACGGGGTGGGAGGAGGGAGGGGCGGCCTCGTCCGCCTTCGCTGCCTTCCCGCAGGGGCGCCTCCGAGGGAATGCCAAGCCGGGCAGTTTGGCGCGCATTTGCAAGAACTACCTGCGAACGTGTGCATCATGTCGAAGGAGGTTTACTTCCTTCCGTGAAGCGCAGCCTGGCCCGTGTATGTTTGCTGTGGCTTAAGGGGCACAAGTTTGCAGCTTGAGCATGTATGTCTACATATATGTCTTCAGATGTAACTTACAATCATTTCACGTTGTTGGTGGTGGTGCCATCAAGTCACCTCCAACTCTCGGGGACTCTGAATGAGAGATCTTGTCCTCAACAGCATTGTTCAGACCCGTGGTTTCCTGATGGCTCAGTCCATCTCACATTTGGTCATCCTCTTTTCCTGCTGCCTTCAAACTTTTCCAGCATTGTTATTGTTGTTTAGTCATTTAGTCGTGTCTGACTCTTCGTGACCCCATGGACCAGAGCACGCCAGGCCCTCCTGTCTTCCACTGCCTCCCGGAGTTGGGTCAAATTCATGTTGGTAGTTTCGGTGACACTGTCCAACCATCTCATCCTCGGTCGTCCCCTCCTCCTCTTGCCTTCACACTTTCCCAACATCAGGGGCTTTTCCAGGGACAATGTTTATTCTTGCCCTCTCCTGTTTGACCACCTCCAGCTTCCCAAGGTTCATAGATCTTACATTCCAGGTTCCTATGCAGTATTTTTCTTTGCACCATCAGACTTTCCTTTCACTTCCAGGCACGTCCACAGCTGAGCGTCCTTTCGGCTTTGGCCCAACCCCTTCATTAGCTCTGAAGCTACTTGTCCTTCTCCTCTGCTCTTCCTCAGTAGCATGTTGGACGCCTTCTGACCTGAGGGTCTCATCTTCCAGTGTCATATATTTTAGCTTTTTGTTTCTGTTCATGGGGCTTTCTTGGGCAAAGATCCTGGAGTGGCATTGCCAGTTCCTGCTCCAGGTGGATTGTGTTTAGTCAGAACTCTCCACTATGATCTGTCTTTCTTGGGTGGCCCTGCACGGCATAGCCCATAGCTTCTCTGAGTTACTTTTACTTTTACTTTATTTGGACTTATACCCCACCCCTCTAGACAAAGTCTACTCGGGGCGGCTTACTCAAGCCCCTTTGTCACAACAAGGCAGCAATCCGTGTCTTGCCTTCTCATGATGTGCCCAAAGTAAGATAGCTCAGCTTCATCATTTTTGTCTTCAGAGATGGTTCGGGCTGGATTTGCTCTAGGACCGAACCAGTTGTTCTTCTTATGAAGTAAGGCCCAGGATACCTGCAAGCTCTCCTCCAGCACCATATTGCAAACAAATGGCATATAACTTGAAAAACATTCCTATCAAACCTCTGTCAATGTTCTTGAAAAATAACATCAGTTATAACAAGGAAACATTGTCTGAGACTCCATTGAAGGAAATTGTTGCCAACTCAAATCTAGCATACTGGTTTTAAAATATTAATAAATCTTAGAACTGCAGAGCTGGAAGGGACCCACTGGATCATTGAGTCCAGCCCCTGCTAAGGAGGCACAGTGGGGAACTGAACTTTCAACTTTTGGCTCCATGGCCAGATGTCCAAACCACTGAGTTATACTAGAGCAGTCTCCAAATCCTGTGAAGTACAGTACTATCACCCCTCTAATTGACACTGGTTAGGCCTCATCTTGTGTAATGTGTTCATTTCTGGATGCCACACTTCAAGAAAGATGCTGACAAATTGGAACAAGTTCAGAGGAGGGCAACAAGGATGATCAGGGGGTTGGACACCAAACCATATGAGGAAAGAGTGAAAGAACTGGGCATGTTTTGCCTTGAGAAAAGAAGATTGAGGCTACTTTTCAAATACTTGAAAACCTGTCATACAGAGGAGGGGCAAGATCTGTTCTTGGTCATACTAGAGTACAGGACACGCAACAATGGGCTCAAGTTACTGGAAGCCAGATTTCGATTGAATATCAGGAAAAACTCTCCAACTGTTAGAGCTGTACAGGAATGGAATCATTTACCTCAAGAGATGGTGAATGTTCTAACACTGGGGCCATTCAAGAGGAGATATCCTTTGATTTGTATTTCTACACTGAGCAGGGGGTTGGAGTCAATGGCCTTATAGGCCCCTTCCAACTTCATGATTCTATGATTCTATCCAGCATGCAACTTTTCTTCTTCATTACACCCCTCAGCATAACTCATTAGAGATAATTATGTGGTTTGTAACTCACAACTTCAAGTTTTGCTCCCCAATTCCTGGTGGCAAGCTTCCTTATAGAAATGACAGAAACACACACACACACACACACACACACACACACAAACAAACAAACAAACAAAGATTCCATCTGCTCCAGCATCCTATTCTTAAAATTGCAAAGTAGGGAAGAGTAGCCACATTAATGCTACTACATTTGTTCAGTGTTTCATTACACAGTACAGTGGTGCCTCGCTTAGCGATGTTAATTCATTCTGAAAAAATCACTACTAAATGATAACATTGCTAAGCAAAAATAATAAGGCCATAGAAACGCATTAAAATGCGATTAATGTGTTCCTATGGGCTTAAAACTCACCTTTAAGCAAAGATCCTCCATAGCACCGCCATTTTTGGTGCCTCTAAAGTGAGGAATCCGTGCCTGAAAACAGCGGGCGGCCATTTTGTTTACCCGGTGGCTATTTTGAAACCGCCAGTCAGCTGGCCGAAAATGGGGGCTTTGCGATGATAGCTTCCCTGTGATCATCACAAAGCGAAAATAGCCCATAGGGAACATCGCAAAGCGATTTCACCATAAAACGGAACGATCGATATGCGAGGCACCACTGTACAGCTAATTCATTTTATTGAATGTGTACAGTGGTGCCTCGAATTACGAACTTAATCTGTCCCAAGATATGTTCGTAAGTCGAAATGTTCTTAAGTCAAATCAGCATTTCCCATTGAAATGCATTGAAGCCTGATTAATCTGTTCCAGCTGTTTTTGTTTGTATTTAGAGGCGCCAGTTGTAAGTTGAAGCATTAGTTCCCATAGGAACTAATGCAAAACCGGTTAATCCATCCTCTACCACTAGGGAGGGACGTGGTGGCGCTGCGGGCTAAACCGCAGAAGCCTGTGCTGCAGGGTCAGAAGACCAGCAGTCGTAAGATCGAATCCACGCGACGGAGTGAGTGCCCGTCGCTTGTCCCAGCTCCCATCAACCTATTTATTTATTTATTTATTTATTTATTTTATTTCTATCCCGCCTATCTGGACATATTAGCCCACTCTAGGCGGCTTACAATAAAAGAAACAATATAATTTTAAAACATTGCACCTAAACTAAGATAGAAATCAAAGAAAGATATAAGAAAAGAAAAATCGTCAGGAGTTTTCTGTTGGGAAAGCCTGCCTATACATCAATGTTTTTAGTTGTTTCTTAAAAATGTCCAGCGAGGGAGCCATGCGAATCTCAGGAGGTAAGTTGTTCCAGAGACGAGGAGCCACCGCCGAGAAGGCCCGATTTCTGGTCTTCTCCTTCCGGGCCTCTCTCGGCGTTAGGCTCCTCAGCCTCACCTCCTGGCTCGCACGAGTGACACGGGTAGATCTTGGTGGGAGAAGGCGTTCCACCAAGTATCGAGGTCCTAAACCGTTTAGGGCTTTATAGGTAAGCATCAACACTTTGAAGTCGATGCGGAATCGGATGGGCAGCCAATGCAGTGCGGCCAGAGTGGGCGAGATATGTTGGAATCTTCTCACTCCACTAAGTAATCTGGCCGCAGCATTCTGCACCACCTGTAGTTTCCGCAGCAACCTCAAAGGTAGCCCCACGTAGAGCGCATTACAGTGGTCTAATCTTGAGATTACGAGCGCATGCACCAAGGTAGTAAGCGCCCCCACATCAAGGTAGGGTCGCAGCTGGGCTATCCGCCTAAGATGGAAAAAAGCGGTACGGACCACAGACGCCACCTGAGATTCCATAGTGAGCGCCGGGTCCAGATGGATCCCCAAGCTGCGGACCCCATCCCTGGCGGGCAGAGTCACACCCCCAAAAGTGAGGGAGTTTCCCAAGTCCCCAACTGTGGGAGCGCCCACCCTTAGTACCTCCGTCTTGTCCGGGTTCAGCCTCAGCCCGTTCTCCTGCATCCATTCCAATACGGTCCCCAGGCAACGCTGAAGGGACAGAACGGCATCTCCTGCAGTTGGAAAAAAGGAGATGTAGAGCTGCGTGTCATCCGCATATTGATGGCACATCGCTCCACACCCCCTGATGACCCGCCCCAGCGGCCTCATATAGATGTTAAACAGCATTGGGGAGATGATCGACCCCTGTGGGACCCCACAATTGAGGCTCCACGGGGCCGAGACATTCTCCCCAAGCTGTACTCTCTGGGGGCGGTCCTCCAAGAAGGAATGGAGCCAGGCGAAAGCCTGGCCACCTATTCCCAACTCGGTGAGCCTCCCCAGGAGGATACCGTGGTCAATGGTATCAAAGGCCGCTGAGATATCGAGGAGGACCAGCAGAGACATTTTGCCCCTGTCGGCCTCCCTCAATAGGTCATCACACAGGGCGACCAATGCCGTTTCTGTTCCGTGGCGCGGCCTGAAGCCCGACTGGAATGGATCCAGGGCATCTGTTTCATCCAGGAACGCCTGAAGCTGATCAGCCACCACCCTCTCGACTACCTTGCTTAAGAAAGAAACATTGGCGACGGGCCTATAATTGCCAATTTCGTCCGCCGTCAAACTAGGTTTCTTTCTAATGGGCCTAATGAGTGTTTCCTTGAGGGCAGAGGGAAATCTGCCCTCAAGGAAAGACCGATTAATTATTACAGTAGCCCATTCCGTTGTTGAAGGCCTGGCTGCTTTGATTAGCCAGGCCGGGCAAGGATCCAAGGAGGAGGTGGTGGCACGACAGCGATCAAGCGTCCTGGCGACAGTATCGGACGAAACAGGCTGAAAGGTATCAAAAATCACCGGACAAGACGGAGCGCTGGACATCTCAACTCGACTCGCTGTATTCAAAAAAGGAGCGAGGTCCCGGCGGATGGCCTCCACTTTAGATTTTAAAAATGCTGCAAATTGGTCCGGTGTAAAACTAGGGGGAGGCCTATCACCCGGGCCAATTCCGGATAGGTCGCGTACTATACGGAATAATTCCGCCTGCTGGTTAGACGCCTCGCTTATCCGGTTAGCGAGGTAAGTTCGACTGGCAGCCTTTACCTTAGCCTGGTAAAGGTTAGTAGCGACCTTAACAGCTATACGATTGAAACCCGTCGGGTCCTTTCTCCATTTGCGCTCTAGCCGTCTCCTGACCCGCTTCGACGCCCGGAGATCCTGGTTAAACCAGGGCGCCGGGCGATCTCTGCGGCGGAGAGGGCGTTTAGGCGCGATCGTGTCTACGGCACTAGCCGCGGCGGTGAACCAGCCGTCAACCAGTGCCTCGACAGGAGCACCAGCCAGGTCAGCCGTAACTCCTCTCATGGCATCCTGGAATCCAATCGGATCCAGTAGCCTTCGAGGGCGGACCATGACAATAGGTCCCTGCTCCCTGCGAGGGGGGAGAGCCATCTTGGTGACACATTTTATTAGGTGGTGATCCGACCATGACAAGGGAACCGACTCGAGGTCAGTCACCATCGGACCACTCTCACTCCCGTTGGTGGAAAAAACCAGGTCTAGTGTGTGGCCGCCCACGTGTGTAGGGCCGTTGACATGCTGGGACATGTTCAAGAAGGCCATGGTCTCCAGGAACTCAAGAGCTGGTCCGGAAGCCTCTGCCCCCGCATGCATGTTGAAGTCCCCCAGGACCAATAGTCTCGGGGAACCCAGCAATGCCGCGGAGACAAAGTCCACCAGCTCCGGAAGGGAAATGGCTGGGTCGCGGGGAGCACGGTAACCCAGCAAGATCCCAATTCCGTCCCTAGCCCCAATCCACACGTGGAGGGCCTCAAGACCCGGCTTTACCACCGAGGAGCGCCTAACTACCTCTAGGGTAGACTTGTAAACGATAGCTACTCCCCCCCCCCGTCCCTCTAGTCTACCCTGGTGTTGGACAGCATAACCGGGCGGGCAAATGAGGGCTAGGGGGGGACCCCCCTCTCTGCCAATCCATGTTTCGGTTATGCAAGCCAGGTCTGCATCTTCCTCCAGAATAAGATCGTAAATTAGCTGGGTTTTATTAGATACAGACCTGGCATTCAACAACACCAGGCGTAGAGTAGAGGGCTGGCTGGTCTGGCTACCTCGGTACTGGGGGTTGGTCTCCGTCTCAGAACAAGGAACAGCCTTTAAACATCTGTTCATACACGAGTAGGGACGGAGCCAAAGCCATATCGCCCTCTACCCGTAATCACAGAGATGTTTTGTGGCCCCTCGCTGGGAAGGCAGGCCCTCCATTCCATGATGAAAGGAAAAATAGAAGAAAAGGAAAGAGAAAAACTAATAACTTAATACAATTTAACAAATCAAAATTTTTACAATACAAAGACTAACTAAATACACCATTAAAAAAGAAAAAGCACACATATAACAACAATCAAACTTAGTAATAATTAAAGTAAAATGAAATAAAATAATCAAAAATAATACAATAAAATGGGGGGAAAAATACTAATGACAGAATAACACAGTTATCCCCCACATGTGCTCGAAGATTGCACTTTTCTACCCTGTAGCCTTGTCGTTGGACTCAATGGTGGGGCTAATTTATAGTTCTTGCTCATGGGGAGACGCTCACAGATCTTGGTTGTTAGTTCTGAGCCCACGTTGATATTAGTTCCGAGCCTGGGCAAAAGCGTCAAAAGCCAAGATGGTAAAGGCTTAGTCCCTGCCGTTCCCAATTTTGGAAAGTCAATTTGGGGAACACCTTTGTTAGATAAGGAACAGCAACAAGCGGGGTAGCCGAAAACAGAGGAAAGGGCCGCCAACATGGCACCGGCTCGCAGGAGCTCCGGCGTCCTGGCGATCCCGCAGTTTCCCCAGGCTCCCAGGACAACGTTACACTCTCCTGGCTCTGGTCGGCTCCGATCCCCCCACTCCATCCACTCGTCGGGGATCCCGCCGACCTCTGGTCACCAGTCGATCAGTCCCCCGCAAAGAAACTACACCAAATCCTCCAGGGCCAAGCAGGGCTGCGCAAAGAACCTCCAGCCACGGACCGCTGTATTCAGGGCTCGGACTCCACTTGACTCCGTTCGCTCCAGTCACTCCCCAAGACCGGCCCCGTCGGGGAGAACAGCAGGACCTCCTGGCTCCCGGACCCCCCAGCAACAAGCCGGCTGCGGACCCCCGCGACTCCACACCTCCACAGTGCGTCTCGAGCCGCAGCCGCCTCACCTCCAGGGTCCAGCCAGCCTCAGTCCCACGCTCCGCGATTCTCCGCAACTCTCCCGGTAAGTTTTAGCACCGTCGGGAGACACCGGCTCCAGGCAAACAGGGGAAAAAGAGGGGGACAAGAAAGGAGAAGAAGAAAAAACAGAAAAAGAAAATGGAAAAGAAAAGAGAAGAAAAGAGAAGAAGTCCCAGGCGGCGAGCTGGAGCGGTGAGAGAAAACGCTAGTCGCCCAGCGCCAGCGCCATCTTTCATGTTGGTCCGGTGAGGCCCTGAGAACACCTTCGGCTTAAAAGCCTTCACTCACCCTAAGCCAGGTGGCTGATGTTGGGGGGGGGGTGAGGCAATCAGGAGTAGCAGGGCCTAGTCCTGGAAAACGGAGGGAGATAGAGCCAAACTCCGGATGGCAGTTGGCAACAGCCCAGCCACAGTTCTTACTGTCTCTCACCCAGTGAGATTGTGGCAGGCAGAAGATCTTCCGCTCCCCCAAAGGCAGGAATGTTGGTCCTAGCAGTTCGAAAGCATGCAAATGCAAGTAGATAACTAGGGACCACTTTGGTGGGAAGGTAACAGCGTTCCGTGTCTAAGTCACACTGGCCATGTGACCATGGAAGATTGTCTTCGGACAAAACGCTGGCTCTATGGCTTGGAAACGGGGATGAGCACAGCCCCCTAGAGTCGAACACGACTGGACAAAAATTGTCAAGGGGAACCTTTACCTACCACTAGGGGGACATTTTTTTAAAAATCAAAAATGATTTATGTTAAAAAAAGGGCAGGAAAGGAGGGAGGGAACAATGGGGAAAAGAGGAAAGAAGTAAGGGCATCACTGGGGCACACAGACCTCTCAGACAAAGGCTTGTGCTTTTAAGCACTAAAAGAGAGAAAACAGAAAGAGAGAAGACAATGGGGGGGGGAAGAGGTTGGAGTCTAAAACACATTTTAAATCCATACATGCTAAACCCACACAATTTAAACCCACACATTTTAAACCCACTCATTTTACACCAACTCTTTTTAAACCAAACCAAGCAACCAAACTCCATTTTAGAGCACACCAGCCAGCAAGGACCCTTGCAAAAAATTTTCTGCAGCCTGTTCACTGGCCAACAGTTAACTGAAATGGTTGTTGTGGGTTTTTCAGGCTCTTTGGCCGTGTTCTGAAGGTTGTTCTTCCTGACGTTTCACCAGTCTCTGTGGCCGGCATCTTCAGAGGACAGCAAATTTGCTGTCCTCTGAAGATGCTGGCCACAGAGATTGGTGAAACGTCAGGAAGAACAACCTTCAGAACACGGCCAAAGAGCCCGAAAAACCCACAACAACCATTAGATCCCGGCCGTGAAAGCCTTCGCAAATACAGTTAACTGAAAGTTCAAATTTCCCACTTTCCCTGCCTTCCCCACCTTTTTTCTATTCGTAAGTCGAAGCTCCGGTGGCAAGTTGAAGCAAAATTTTGCGACCAGAGCTGTTCGTAAGTTGTAGGTAGGGGCATTCATAAGTCCAGGCATCATTGTATTCCTTTTTTTTATTATTATAATTTTTATTTTTTAACATAAGGGGTGACAAAAAGGAAAAGGGGACTTAGGAATTTATGGGGAAGAGGAGAGATCATAGCATGCTAACAACCATTCTAAACTTAATGCCATATCATAGTTTTAAATTATTCTGTTTTCTCTTTTCTGCCTTTTAGATTAAGCTCTCATTTCAGTATATGCTATTTACACGTTGCCTGTTAATTTAGTCCATTTGTTGAATAGGTCCCATCTTTCTGTTGCCTTCTGTAGGGGATAATCCTTCATGACTTCTGATAAAATGTCCATTTCTGCTATTTCCCGTATTTTTTCAATAAGATCTTCTTGCTTCGGTATCGTCGGACTTTTCCAATTTTTTGCATATAAAATTCTAGCTGCCGTAACAATATACATGACTATATGTTTCTTTGACTTATCTGTGCTATCAGGTATCATACTTAATAAAAACAATTCTGGAGTTAATGGCACATTACAGAGCATTATTTGTTGTAACATAGTATGTACTCTTTTCCAGTATTTTTTCGCTACTCCACATGACCACCACATATGATAATAACTTCCCACTTGTGTTTCACATTTCCAACACTTATTTGATACATCTGTATACATCTTTGACAGTTTTTCTGGGGTCATGTGCCACCTATAAAACATTTTATATAAGTTCTCTTTGAGGTTAACCGATTTTGTAAATTTTATGTTACTTTGCCATATTTTCAACCATTGATCAATATCAATATTGTGCCCTATGTTTTGTGCCCACTTTATCATACATTCTTTAACCATTTCATCCTGCATTTTAAATTCCAACATATAGTTATACATTTTCCTAACAATTTGTTCTTTGGTACCCAACAGCAGCTTATCAAAAGTCGTTTGCTCTGAATAGAAACCCTCTGTTTTGTCTTTTGCGTATCTAGATTTTAACTGTGCTCTAGGCCACCAATCTATATATACATTCTGTGACTCTAGTTCTTCCTTAGACCTTAATTCACCATCCTTTCTTAATAAATCTTGATATCTTAAAAAAATTGCTTTTGTCATAAGTCCAGGTTTGTAAAGGCCTCTATCGGTGACACCCATGTAGGTATTTTGTAGTAAATTTGTTGTATAATCTTTCTCCACATTCCCAATAAGGCTCTTCTTATCATGTGTGAGTTAAAGTTCTTTTGTTCTTTATCCTTTTTATACCATAGATAAGCATGCCATCCTAGTTGTAAGTCGTGGCCTTCCAAGTTAAGTAGTCTAGTGTTTTCTAGGGTTATCCATTCTCTTATCCAATCTAGGATACAAGCTCTATAGTACAGCACCCAATCCGGGAGACCAAAGCCGCCCCTCTGTTTAGCATCCTGCATTACCTTAATTTTAATTCTTGGTTTTTTGCCTTGCCATATGAATCTCATAATTATCTTGTTAAGTTCTTTAAAAAAAGACTGTTTTAGTATGATAGGAATCGATTGGAATAAAAATAAAATGTTTGGCAAAATGTTCATTTTGATCGTCACAATTCTTCCCAGCATCGATAGTTGTAATTTATCCCATTTCTCCAAGTTGTTCTGTATCTCCGTCATCAATTTCATGTAGTTATCTTTCAACAGTGTGCTTGTCTTCTTTGTAATTTGTATCCCTAGATATTGAATTTTCTAAGGCATCATTGTATTCCAAAACCAATTCATGGTATGCGGTCCCACCTCTCTTACCCACTGTCATTCAACTCCCTTAATTTAAAAAAAATAATTTTCAAACAGGAACGTTGGTATGTTGGTACACTTCTGTCAAGTATAGAGCATCAACCCCCTACTGTCCTTTGACCACCACTGCAGTGCGGTGTGGGTTCCCTCCTTAGAGGGTAATGAAACACGGAAATAGGAAGAAATGGCCCAGATCAATATGTGGCCAGCAAGGGCATGTACCCACACCTTTTTTTTAAAGGAAAGGAAGGCAGAGAAAGGCACAAGAAAGGGAAGAGGATATGTCCCCCTCGAGGGGTGTAGATCACCATACTGCATCTGATTCACCCCCAAAATCCAGAATGGTTAAAAAGCATATGAAGCACTATCACAGGATATATGCCATGTGACCACAACACACAACTATACAGGAAGTAGAAGATGTGAAAAAGAAGGGGGTCATTTCCATCTCCTACAGTATGTGAACGGCCATCATCAAGAACAACTTGAGACAGCTAATTCTGTAAATTTATTGAGGTTTTTTTTTTTACTTGCTATAGTTTTGTTCCGCTCCTCTTCCATAATGGAAGGAATGGCAGGTTGTGTCTAGAGGAGAGCTGAACAGCTGTGACCATTGGCAAGTCCTTCCAAATAGCTGAAGGGAATCTCCTGGTTTGTAATTTGAATCCAGAATTACAAGCTCTTGAAACTTAGAAGCTAGGACAGTCAAAGAGTCTGGAAACCAAGCCCTATGAAGAATGGTTTAATGACTTAGTTTAGACAGGAGAGAAGTGAGAAAGGATTATGATAGCTATCCGATGTCTAAAGGCCTGTCATGTGGAAGACAGAGTGAGTTTGTTTCCCACAGTTCCAGAACCTGAAGGAATGGATTCAAGTTACAAACCAGGAGATTCCCTCAAAATATTAGGAAGAACTTGCTGATGGTTACAGCTGTTTGGCAGTGGAACACATTACAATGGTGCCTCTCAAGACAAATGCCCCACAGGACAAAAAACTTGCAAGACAAAATGGTTGTGGCAATGGGAGTTGATGACTCGCAAGACGAATGTTCCTATGGCCATGCTTCGCAAGATGAATGTTTTCCGTTTTTTGTTCCTGCCTCATGTTTGCTGATTTTTAAATGTTTTTCTATGATTTTAAAAAGTTTTTTGATTGAAATTTTTAAAATCATCTGCACAATATGTATGGCTTTAAAGAGCACTTAATAAACCCTTTGTAAACCAAATTAGACTTTGTTCTGACTTTTTTTTGCCCATAGGAACGCATTAATTAGATTTCAATGCATTCCTATGGGAAAATGCATTTTGCAAGATGAATTTTTCGCAAGACAACATTAACCACTGAATGAGTTAAATTTGTCTTGCAAGGCACCACTGTACATTGAAGGGCTGTGTGTAGCCTGCATAAGTAAATTGTGAACCACCCAGAGTGCTTTAATTGCTGTGGGGCAGTACATAAGCAGCACACTTTGCTTGTGGACAGACCCTTCACTGGTAGCTTTTGAATAGAGATTGGTGGTCACCTACTAGAATGCTTTAGCTGTGGATTTCCCAATTGGCAGAGGGGTGGGCTTGATGACCCTTAATGATCTCTTCCAACTTTACAATTCTGTGGTTATTCTACGTATAGGTTCCTAGGGAATGTGTCATGTTCTGAGTGATGAAATTCTTTTTGGTGTTGTTGTTGCATTGCTAGAATTTGGTGATTTTTTAAAATCATTGTTGCTTTTTAAAAAAATTAATTTGTATTGAGAGTATTTAATTTAAAAGCCAGCTTATATATGGCATAGAGAAATATTTATGGGCAGAGACTGCCTTGAATCTTTTAATCACATTCTACCATTGTTGTGCTGATGGTGGCAGAAAATGTTTCTCTGACAGTCATATGGTCTCACTCTAATATCTGAGTAAACGGGCTTGCTCCGTGCAAGCTTACATTAATAGATCAAGGTGCTACAACAATTTTCTCTTTTTCAAGTTTTTGTTTCTATGGTTTGTTTTTGTCTGATAAGCTTGCCTAAATGAACATGGCTGCTTCTTTGAAAATAACAGCTATGAAAGTATTCTCTGGTGTGGCACTCTCAAGATGAGGTGGATTATAAGTCCTGTTGTCCTCAGTCAGTGTGTGGCTAATGCTGGCTGGAACTGATACTGTAATAACACATGTGGCCAAGGAGCGGGGAATTCTTCTCCATCACACCACCTTTTAAGTTGTTTTTTAAACCCTCTAACAAGTGTAACTGATGGATGACAAAAAAAACCCCAACAACTTAATTGTAGTAGATAGAGTGTGGTATCAGGGCTCAAGTTCAGATCACCACTTGGCTATGGAAACCCACTGAGTGGGCAGCATTGGTAAAACGTCTCCTTAAATAACTCAAATATCTTGGAAACCTTACTAATAGTGTGTGCCATCAAGTTGATTCTAACTTAAAAGCCATTCTTTTTAGAGCTTTCTAGGTAAGGAGTACAGTGGTGCCTTGCAAGACGAATGCCTCGCTGGACGAAAAACTCGCAAGACGATTGTTTTGGCGGTAGAGTTGATGACTCGCAAGACAAATGTTCATATGGCCTTGCTTCGCAAGACAAATGTTTTCCATTTTTTGTTCCTACCTCAGGTTTGCTGGTTTTTAAATGTTTTTCTATGGTGTTTAAAAAGTTAAAAAGTTTTTTGGTTGAAATTTTTGAAATTATCTGCACAATATGTATGGCTTTAAAGAGCACTTAATAAACCCTTTGTAAACCAAATCTGACTTTGTTCTGACTTTTTTTGCCCATAAGAATGCATTAATTAGATTTCAATGCATTCCTATGGGAAAACGTGTTTCTCAAGACAAATTTTTCGCAAGACGACATTAACCACAGAACTAATTAAATTCGTCTTGCGAGGCACCACTGTACTAAGAAGTAGTTTACCATTCCCTTGTTCCTTGGGAGAGGGACAACTTGCCCGAGGCCACACAGGCTGGCTGTACTCACAGGAGGCAGAGTGAGGAATTGAACTCCCAACGTCTGGCTCCTCAGCCAGGTGCTCCAAGTCAGTGAGCTATGTCAGAAGTGGGAATCAACTTAATGTACATAACATAACAAAAACTAAAGCCCACGGATGCATATTAACTTCTGCGCAAAGGGAAAGTAATCCAGCGTCTCATTTCAATTTCCTGCAATACACCCGACAAGTCTTCTCTTTCCAGCTGAGGTACAGCGAGCCGCTCTTCATCTTCATTTTGTTAACCAGATCACAAGACTGTCAAAAAAAAGCATTTGTGTTTCTGGAATTCGTATGCCCTCTTTCCCGGCCCCAAGGTCCTGCTGTTAACTCTAGAGCCACCTTCTACAGCCGAACAAATCCCAATTTACAAGCCCTTTGACACGGTTGTCACTCCGCCTCTCGGCTGCCATAGGGCATGCGCTTTCTTAAATTTCACCACCTATTTTCCTCTTAGGGGCCCTGAAATGCCATCCGGAGTAATAGCCAAGGGGGCTTTGAAAGGGTCACCAGGCTGAGAAGAACGATGGCGCGTGGCATTGCTGAGCATCTTATATTCCGGCCCTCTGCCATTTTCTTTTTCTGTCTTTTGTCTGCAGGGTTACACTTCTGCCTTCACCCCTGTCCCCTGTTATTCTTTCATTTTCTTCCGGGACTTGTTCCTCTCGATCCCTTTCATTTCCTTTGTCCCAGATCCCCTCAGCACCAGCTGCACCTGCTCTGCATTTCCCTCCTGCTTTTAACATGGCTTCAGGGGAAAATTTATTTATCATGGAGGAAGCATCTGGGCGGATGGAGAGGGGCACCAGAATTCCTAAATGTCAGATATAAACCTCTCTTGCCTCTTTATTTTTCCTCTGGGTAAAAAGCCTTGTGTTCTTATCAAGGTGGATTTGATTTAAATCAAATATCATGTTTTTTTTAATCCACTCTGGTTTGTATGGGCAGGGGCACTGACCACTCTTGCTATTGCTCCCTGGTGTGTCCTTTGAGTCTTGGTGTGCATATTACAGTCATCTCCAAAGTTTAAAAACAAAGGAACAGCCCCTTCTCTTTCTAGATCATTATTTTACTTGCAGAAATGCAGACCCTATCCTTCAAGTCCAAAAGGGTTTCCTGGCTTGTTCACAAGAGTTGCCAAGGTTGCCCTGCAAGATTTTATGAGCCTGCCTGAGCATTAAAATCACCAGGGAAGGCCTTCCTCTCAGTCCCACCACCCTCACAGGTGTGTTTGATAGGGACACAAGGAGAGGGCCTTCTCTGTTGCTGCTCCCAGACTTTGGAACTCCCCCCCATGGGAAGCTAGGCTGGCTTCATCATCGACATCCTTCCACAAGCAGGCAAAGACCTTTCTCTTCAAGCAGGCTTTTTCTTAGTGACTGGCTGTCTGAGAGGGTTTTTCCCCCAAATTGGATCATTGTGCCTTAATGCTCTGAATGTTTTTTTAGTATTGCTTTTATTTGCCATTTCTCAGAGTGGTATTTGTTTGATCTATTTTAGTATTTGTATACAGTGGTGCCTCGCTTAACGATTACCTCGTTAAACGATGAATCTGCTTTACGATGAAGTTTTGCGATCGCTATTGCGGAACAAACGATGTTCCTATGGGGAAAATTTGCTTAACGATGATCGGTTCCCTGCTTCAGGAACCGATTTTTCGCTAGACAACGATTTCAAAAGAGCTGATCGGCAGCTCTAAAATGGCCACCCACTGTGCAAAATGGCTCCCCGCTGTGCTTTAGGCCGGATTCCTCACTTTACAGGCACCAGCAAATGGCTGCCCTATGGAGGATCTTTGCAAAACAAACAGGTATTTCGCCCATTGGAATGCATTGAGCCAGTTTTAAATGCATTTCAATGGGTTTTTACATTTTGCTTGATGAGGATTTCGCTTAACAGTGATTTGAATGGAATGAATTATCCTCATCAAGTCAGGCACCACTGTGCTTACTGTTTTTACCTTTTAAATATAGTCTTTTAATGATGTAAATTGCCCTGAGTCTTTCTTAAGGAGGTAAATAAAATATGAATGGATGGATAGAAGAATGAATGAATGAATGAAAAAATAATACTGAACTGGAAGTAAGCTCTATTCCATATGAACTAGCCTTCCCTTGTGTCGCACCACTGGTCTTTCTAACTGTTATTTTCAATTCCAGCTCGCAGCAGCTCTGTCCTAGCTTCCCAGAAATCCCTAGTCTTCTCTGATGGTGTCCCATCAAAGTCCTTTTTTGTTTGTTTGTTTGCTTGTTTGTATTTAAACAACTAGGGATAAGCTAAGGAATACAGAAGGTAAAAGGGGATATGGGAAAAAATTTGGAGGTAGGAGAACAGAGAATATACAATCATCCAATCTGTTCATGTTGCGATATCAAGTCGACTTTCTGCCTTTCTATAATTTAATTGCCCTCCAGGTTCCATCTTAGTTTAAATCTATGTTACTCAAACACTATCTGGGGACTCAAGCCATTTGTATAACAAATCCCATCATTCAGTTGCCTTTTGCATTGGGCAGTCTTTCAACACTTCTGATAGAATATCCATTTCTGCCGCTTCCCATATCTTCTCAATGAATTCTTCTTGTTTCGGTATCTTTGATTTCTTCCAATTCTTAGCATAAAGAATTCTGGCTGCAGTGACTATATATATGACTAAGTAACTCTTTGTCTTATCTATATTGTCTGGTATAATGCTCTGTAAAAACAATTCTGGGCTTAGTGGAACGTTACGAAGCAATATTTTTTGTAAGAGAATGTACAGTGGACCCTCGACTTACAGACGGCTCGACTTACAGACTTTTCAATATACAGACTTCTCTGTATATATCTTTGACATCCAAGTCCTAATTGTGTTCAGCCCTGCTTAGCTTTGAACATCAAATGGTTTTGATTTCTTCACAGTATATTGAACAGAATGGATTTTTCTTTTCTTTTCTTTTTACATTTGAGGGTGTGATCAGATGGACACTCACCCTGCTGTTTGGACCACTGTGGGAACAGGTGGCTTCACTCTGTTTGACCATAATCACATGATATAATTTCCAGAGCAAACAAAATTGTCTCCAAGGTGTTCAGCTTTCTGACTCCTGTTTTATTGGTATGGTAGAGTTGTTCTGCTTTGGTCCCTATCCAGTATGTGTGATCTTTGGAAATGGGGCAAAAGCGAGCCTTCCTCTAATTTGTTGATATCACAAAGGGATTGAGATGCTAGAGCTACATCATGAGATTGGCAAATTAATCATTTCTTTGGCTCCGCGGAGGGGCTGAGGAAGTAGAATTTTCTTTTTTTAAAGTGTATATAAGGCAAGCGAATATTTATTGCATCACTTTAGAGACCTAAATGCCTAATGGAAAGCAAAAGGGGTTTTAGGGCAGTGCGGCCTGTTATCAGTTTGCCTTCTGTCAAACTACGTATTTGCTTTCCATTAGTCTTTAAGGTCTTTAAAGTAATGAGGCACATATTCATTGCCCTAATACACACAAATATTTTTTTCACTTCCTCAGCCCCTCTGCGGATCCAAGGAAGTGATTAATTCGCCAATATCCTGAAGTGGCTCTCTTCACAATACTGGCAAACTGGCAGCAGGATGCTGCAAACCACATAGGGTTGCTTGAGATCCATACGCCATTTGGCTGCGAAGATCACTCCAAATGGCACATTGGACCTTCTAGCGACATTATTTAGCCCACTCCAGCCTGCTACTAATGCTATGTGTAGACAAAACCATATATAGGATGGGATTGGGAAGCACTGGGACCTTAATATCCACAGCAGGTGCAAAAGCGAGAGCGTGCAAAAGTTACTTTTGGGGGCAATCTATGATATCCTGGTTCTAAGTCAGTGTAGCACAGTGGTTGTGCATCATAGTGCAGAGGAGCTAATATGGTGTTGTAGAGAAAATGGGAGACCTGGGTTCAAATCCTAACTTGGCTATGAAATGCATAGCTGTGATGTAACCTTGGGCCAGTCACATCATCTCAGGCTAACCTATCTCACAGAGTTGTTGGAAAGGTTGAATGCAGGGGAGGAAAGCTGCATATACTGTACTAATGCCAATACCGATACTGATACTACTACTACTCATAATCATCATCTGGAAGGGACTCTGTGGATGCCACATTTTTAAAAGAAGCTCACTGGTTAAAATGACATACAGTGGATTGTTATTATAGAGGCAGATCTTCACATAACATGGTTGAGCTTTTTTCAAGTACAGTACTGTCTGGATGCTTCTGTACTGTTCTTTGCAATGATGATTTGTTTCTTGCAGTGGCTAAAAACATGCCATTGATTTTTTTAAAAGGGGGGGAGAGAAAGAAGGATGTCACGCTTGGAATTTTGCATTAGCACACTCAGATTTGTTTATTGCATGATGTGATCTTGTACTCTTTGTGAAACACATGGAATGCCAGGCAGTCCTCTGAGATGTTTATTTATTTATTTTATTTTATATCCCACCTATCTGGTCGGTTAAGACAACTCAAGGGCTTTTTAAAAAAGAGTGGGGGGGGGGGAGAACTGAGACTCCCTGTAAGGGCAGCTGTGTGCATGTGTATTGCCTTTGTAAGCATGATATCCTCTTGCAGGCCTGGGTGGGGAATGCATGGCCCTCCAGATGTTGGTCACATCAGTCTAGCCATTCAGTAACATATAGATGGCTACATGTTCTTCCTCACTGGGCCTCCTTGCAAGTAGAACCAGCTTGGGTGGCCTTGGGCCAGCTGCACAGTCCCCAGTCACCCCCAGAAGAAGGGAATGGGAAACCACTTCTGGATACTCTTAAGTACCAGAAAACTCTGAAAAGGGTTGCCATAAGTAGGAATTAACTTGATGGCAAGCGATGATGATACGTAATTACATTCCTCAGAGCTGCTATCGAGAGCACATTCATTTCTTATTACACATAATAACCACTAGAGGTCAATCTCGGGTCCTTTTTCCCTCAAACAATTTCTGCACAATCCTTGTTGGAAACCCCCTACCAGATTTCTCTAGACATTTGTCACAAAGTTAGGCCAGTCTAGGGGTGGGGTTAGGGGACCCTCTTTGTCTTGCAAGAGAACAAGAAATTTCTTGGCACTTTCTGCTAGATTTCTCAAATTCATGAGAACCATTTTTGCACAAACTGTGCAAAACGACAGTCCTATTGTTAAGGTGCACGAATTTCTAGGGTTTAGAATGATCAGATAAGTTTTTGCCCCTCAATTAAACAACAAGGCAGCAATTCTTCGCTTGTTTTCTGTTTGTGTGTAAAAGTGTTTGTGTGTAAAAGCACACTGGGAAAGGACACTGATTTAACTGATGAAGTGGGAGAGGAGAGGAAGCCAACACATTATTTGTTGAGGTGACAGCATGTATGGATCAGCATAAGGAATCTATACCCTTCCTACGTTTGGTTTCTGGTCATTACATTCAAGAAAAGCAGGTCTTTTCGTTTGTACAGAAGCATGCTAGTCATACCACAAATTGAGGTGGGTGCCCAATGGAACTGGTAGGGAATGGAAGAGAAGGGAACAGCAGGGAAAAGTGTACTGCTTATATACTGCCCTGTAGCACTCAAAAGCAGTCTCTGGTTAGTTTACAATTTAATTATGCAAGCTACACATTGCCCCCACCCCCAGCAAGCTGGGCACTCAATTTACCAACCTCAGAAGGCTGAGGGAACCTTGAGCAGGGTACCTGAACCTATGAGGATCAAATTCAGGCCTTGAGCAAAGTCTTGACTGCAATACTGCAGTTTAACCACGGCATCAAGAGCAAGTAGGACTAACTAGTTTTGTTCGCTTCCTTTTCCTTTGCAATGATAATTCAGGGTAACTCATGCAGCGGTAGTTGGAAGGGACCCCAGAATTCTACTGATATTTTCGTACAGTTTGTGTAATTTCCTGCAGGTAACTGCAGCTAACTACAGTAATGAAGTTCCGGGACATGCCTTGGTTGCTCAGTCAAGCACGTGATCAGGTGTTGATTGAGACACACCTTGATGTCTTCTCAGTTAGACATGGCAAGTTAAGCCAACCTTATAGGGATGCTCATAGGATTCCAGTCATTGAGTCCAAGCCCTTGCCAAAGAAGAAAAGTCACACTGGAAGCATCCTGACTTAACAGTTAACAATCTAACTCACTGAAGAATAGTCTCTTATATTTGTTCAGTAAGCTTCTCTTGTATGCCAGATTTCTGCCACCCAGAAAAAGTGTGATTTCTACCATGTTTTAGAACCACCAGAGGGACAAAGGCCAATGCCCCACTTATGTTAAGAACCAGCTTCCACTGTGTCCTGGTCGAAGTGGCTAGTGGCCTTAGGCGTGGACAGGTTTGGTAGTAGTCGGTGGCACGAAGCTGAGAGGAGCACAAGGCTAAGTTGAGGTGGCTGCCAAGTTGAATGAACTCTCTCTCTCTCTCTCTCTCTCTCTCTCTGTGCACTATAGTGTACTATCGACAATCATCTCTCAGAATAGAGGAACTGCTGGAAAACAAACAATATTCAAAGCAAAGCCTGGGATATTTTTGGTGTACGTTAAGTAACAGATTAAATGAATCATTTGGACAAACTTGCACTGTCTGCAAAATCTGTTTTGGGAAGGCTGGAGGGAGGGACCCTCTTATTAGCTAGGTCTACAGCCCAACTGCAAGCCTCGTGGCGCAGTGGTTAAACCGCTGTACTGCAGCCAAAACTGTGTTCATGACCTGGGGTTCAAATCCCAGGTAGCCGGCTCAAGGTTGACTCCGCCTTCCATCCTTCCGAGGTCGGTAAAATGAGTACCCAGCTTGCTGGGGGTGGAGGCAATGTGTAGCCTGCATAATTAAATTGTAAACCACCCAGAGAGTGCTTGAAGCGCTATGGGGCGGTATATAAGCAGCACGCTTATGGTTGAACCCAGACCTACTGGGATCTGCCACACGTTAACTAAGCTGCCACCAACCATTCCCTATAAGAAGTCACACAGACCAGGAATGGATTTTTAAACAAACAAAAGAATAAGGTTTATTTAAATACACACAGGGAAAAATAAAACGATCAGGTGAATAAGATAAAGTAACGTGGCTTATTCTCATTCATACATGCATACAGTTTGGTTCACACAGAACCCTTAACTTGAAGCACAGACCCTGAACCTATCAGTTCTGGCTAACCATTCAGACACCTGAACCTATCAGGTTGGTACTCTGACACACAGTAGTACCCTGTCTGACACACAGACTCCCACACCAGCTTCTTCTTCCCAGCTGCTGCTGCTTCACATCCCAGCGTCTCCACTTCTCCACACACGCATCACATATATATACAGTACAGCCCCTCCTCCTGATGTCCCGCCTTCCACTCCCCATAGGATGGATCTTTCCCTCCAAACCCATGACAGACAGGTAACATCAGTGCTGTATGTAACACCTCCCCTCTTTATAAGTTGTTTTGTAGGGGGAAAGCTAACGTGCTTTTTCCCAAAAAACAACCTGGATAAAACACACAACAACAGTTATACATACCATATCATACTTACTTATACTTACATTCTAAGTTAACCATAGCAATTAGGCATTTAAACATTTACCATATACATTACATCAATTTACCTTTATTCATACAAACCAAGTTCAAAAAACAGGTACATTTAACTTTTTGTCATCAATATATATACATAGTTCATGTTTCTTTCGCCGTCTTCATTCTTCAGGTCTTCTTGACAAGGCGTCAGCAACACAGTTCACTGACCCTCTGACCACCTTCACTTCAAAGTCATAGTCCTGTAGGTTTAAAGCCCACCTCATAAGTTTGCTATTGTGGGTTTTCATTGTCTTTAACCATTGCAGTGGTTAATGGTCAGTGCACAGAACAAAATGTCTTCCCCAGATGTAAGGCTTGGCCTTCTGGATCGCGTAGACTATGGCCAAACACTCCTTCTCCACGGTTGCCAAATGTCTCTCACCTTTTTGAAGTTTCCTACTCAGGTAGGACACTGGATGCTGGTCACCATTCTCATCCTCCTGGCACAGAACTGCTCCTACCCCGCTGTTAGACGCATCGGTGTAGATGATGAACTCCCGGTCGAAGTCTGGAGCCCGCAGCACTGGATAGTTGATGAGCGCCTGCTTCAACCTCTGGAACGCCTCCTCACAGTCGCTGGTCCACGGGATGCGGTCATCAGCCTTCTTCCTCGTCAGATCGGTCAGCGGAGCCGCAATCTCGCTAAACCTCGGGATGAACTTTCTGTAGTAGCCCACCAACCCAAGAAATGATTTGACCTTTTTCTTGGTGTTGGGTCTGGGCCAATCACGAACAGCTTCTATTTTGGCCTCCAGGGGTTTTATCACTCCTCCCCCTACCATGTGACCCAAGTATTTTATTTCTGGGCTACCCAGCTGCAGTTTGTTTTCTTTGCAGGGCCTAGGCCAAAGCACTTCCTCCCCTGGATTAAAGCGCCTCTCCCTGCCTTCCTGGTCATCCCAAGCTTTCTTTCTGACCTTTTGAGCTTGCAGGGTCTCTGCTGCTAGCTCTAGGTTTCTCTTTAGGTCAATCCTTAAAGAGTCTATGTATGTCACAACGTCTTGTGGGTCATCCTGGGTGATCTGCTCCCAATTTTGTTTGATCAAATCAAGGGGCCCTTTCACCCTTCTCCCAAATAAAAGTTCAAATGGACTGAACCCGGTACTGGCTTGTGGCACTGATCGATACGCAAACAAAAGGGATTGCAGCTTCTGGTCCCAATTGTTTGGATTCTCTGCCAAGTAAGCCCTAATCATGCGCATTAGAGTCCCATTGAACTTCTCAGTTAACCCATTACTTTCAGGATGATAGGCAGTGGTTTCCTTGTGCTTTATTCCACAGATTTGCCATAAGCGTTTCATGAGCTTTGATGTGAACGATGCGCCCAAATCTGTGATTATTTCTGAGGCAAATCCCATCCTGGACATATACCCCACCAAGGCATCTGCCACTGTGTTAGTTTCAATGTTAGTCAAGGGTATGGCTTCAGGGTACCTCGTGGCATGGTCCACAATTGTGAGAATGAACCTGTTCCCCCTCTTTGTGGCCTTGGGCAAAGGTCCCACAATATCCACCCCTATGCATTTGAACGGAGTGTCAATCACAGGCAAAGGGCACAACTTTGCTTTGGTCCTGTCGCGGCTATTCCCCTGCCTTTGACACACATCACATTGTTTACAGAACTCCCTGATCTGCTTCCCTATGTCAGGCCAGTAGAAATTCTGTGTGATTCTCTGCTGTGTTTTGTTCACCCCTAAGTGCGCAGCAAACACGTCAGAGTGCCCCCTTTGTAAGATCATGGGGCGATACTTTTCAGGTACCACCAGCTGACTTCTGATCCCATCTCCCCCTTTTGAGATATTCCTCAGGGTCTCTCTATATAAAATCCCCTTTTTCTCCAGAAATCTCACTGGGGTTTCAGGTGTTAGCTGGGCGTCAGTCACTTGTTCAAAACACTTTTGGAGAGTGGCGTCTGCCTTTTGCTCCTGTCCAAATCTGCTGTCTGTGGTTAAGGTTTCCACCACAGCTTCTGAACTCCCCCCACCTGCTTCCGTCTCTGGCTCATCATTACCCCCTTGAACTGTCCCCGTGGTGGCTTGTGAACGTGTAATCACTAGCACCCTTTTCACATGTTCAGCCAGGTCATTTCCCACGAGCACGGCTGCTGGCAGAGTCGATGAAATCGCTAGCCGCCAAACTCCCCTCCAGCCTTGAAAGTTGACAGGTACCTCCGCGACTGGGAGTGAGATTATCTGCCCCTCAATCCCTGCTACCTTTATGCTCTCATTCGGGATTATATATTCCCTAGGAATAATATCTGGATGGCACAGGGTCACCTGAGAACAAGTGTCCCGCAGCCCCCGATACTGACGGCCAAGTATTCCTACGTCCACCCCTGCTGTCTCAAACAACTGAGAATCTGTTCTCACGAGCAAGCATCGCTTGACCTCCACAAGAGGACCACCTTCCTCAGCCTGATCAGCAGATGCAGCCGTTCCAGACTGAGCAGCCATGGCAACAGGCTCCCTCAGTGACAATGAGC